>NC_060138.1:743732900-744039734 GCF_021461385.2 Schistocerca piceifrons
TGCAATATCACACGTTAATGTAAGCGTCAGATAAGTCACTCCAAATGTGAAATGCTTGTACATTAATAACCAGTGTAACCAACAGAGTCTTGAATGCATGCATGCAAACAGGCATGCATCGTGCTGTACAGATGCCGTATAGCAGCTTGTGGGCTGCAGTTCCAAGGTGTGTTAAACTTTGTCGGTCAATACAGGGACGGTTAATGCTCTTTGTGTATGACGCTGGAGTTGTCGCCCAAGAATGTGCCATATGTGCTCGACTGGAGACAAATCTGGTGATCGAGCAGGCCAAGGGACATGTCACCGTTCTGCAGAGCATGTTGGGTTACCAAAGCGGTATGTGAACGACCATTATCCTGTTGGATTGAAAGGGTACAGTACCGCCCGACATTGAAAATAAGTACAACATTCTTCGTCATTCTTGTCAGAACAACATATTTTTTCTAATAATAACTCAATTTCAACTAATACAGCGAAGCCGGGTACCAGTGTGGGAAAGAATGACAATTTATTTATTTAATTGATCACATGTGCACTCCCACAAAATAAATCCCTACATCCAGTTTGGTGAGATCTGTGGAATGAATGAATGTATGGTCGTCTGCTAACCGCAGATAGTGAATGTGAATATACGATCATCTTTCAGACGGGTCACCTTTGGTGGGACCAAAGAGATGAAATTTACCTGAGCTTTGAGCGCCTGAAATGTGGCTGACCAATACGGTAGCAAGGTGCTCCCCCACTTCGGCAGAGGTGCGAGAGAACCTGAAGAACGGCCATGTTTCAGCACTCTGCCGCTGGATCTAGTGTTGGTAAGACCTGTCTTAGGTGTGCTCCGTAAAGACAAAAGAGTGGAGACATGGTATGCATGTGAAATACTTAAGAGTAGTTTAGAATAATAATTTCTCTATTTCAGGAACTTTTGTGGAGAGAATTAAATGTCAGGCAGGTGCAGGGGATCATAGTAATCTTCGGAAGTGACCAACGGTCACAATGAAACCAAGTGTAGCAATAAGTTGAAATACTTCCAAGTGCTTAAGTTAAGCTGAATTATTAGCGTGTGTACTATAAGTTGGAAATATTTAAGAAATGGTGTGTGCAGGACTTGAAATTAGAGATGAGTACTTCCACGTGGTGAGTACTGTGTGAGTCTCAATCTGTGTATGAGACAAAGGATAAAGAGGAGTACTCGTCCATGGTATCAGTTGAGGACTCGCGTGTGTGATGAATATGTTCTTAATATTACTTTGCGTGTTATGTTTCCGTGTGACGCTTGATTCAAACTATAATACTCTGCGAGAGAAGCAAGGTGAGTCAGCCGTCTATCCAGCAACGCCACTTGGCTTGTATTGCAGAGGATGACATGCATATATCCTCCCGAGTTCGTAGTAGGAAAGAAAAGTTACGAAGTGGGGCAGTGTCCTGTGAAACTGGGATGAATACTAATTGAAGTGGGAAAGCTGAAAGTGATAATGTTGTTACTATTCCTTGTGTTGTATTCCATGTTGCAGTGTGGTGTATGTCATGAAATTTAAGTATGTGTGGTTTGCATCGGAGAGAGGGAAGGTAGTTTCAGAGGTAGTGGGTTATGCGTGTTCCTTTTGTACCGCTCGGTCTGGAGGAAAGTTTCGTGATAATGGTTGTGAGAGTCGAAGTGTGAGAGATACCATAAGATCCACCAACCTATCCAGAAAGTGCACTGTAGCGTTAAATAATTATGATACCATAAGATAGAGAATCACCAATGTGAAGCCAAGCCTACTGGGCGGAATTTCTCATGTGTCATTGTTGTAGGTTATAGAATTTGTGTGTTAGGTTATTGAATTTATCGGAATAAATAAGATAGTGGAAAGAAAAAGATTGGTGGCCTTTTCCTTCGAATTGTATGTTGTCATGATATCCAGAATTTATAATATGTACGCCATTCATATTCAGTGCGATGGCCACGTGTTGATAAAAGCCGTTAAATAAAAAAAAAGAAAATGTGGTATTGCCAATGCGTAGTGAACAGTCAGAGTAGTGTAAATTACTAATAGTGAGATGTGCGTTTCTGTTGCGTAATATTCATACAGGAGAATAATTTGTAACTTAATTGTGAGTACTAGAGTTCATGTTATTCGACAAATAAGAATGAATCCACTCGCCTGGCAGACCACTCATCCTGCAGGCCTGACTGCTTGATGCCACAGTATGAGGGAGGCATGTGGGTGCCTCTCATAATTTCGACCCTGCCAGGATTTTGCTGTTAGGGTGTGCTGTTAAGATTTTTTTTGATGGTATATATTGTGATAGCGCTAAGAAGTAAAACTTTTTTGTTTGCAATTTCTTACGGGATTGGTGAGGATCTTTTATTTTTTTTATGTAATTAATTGCTATATCGTCCAAGGCTGGAAGATCATTGTATAATTTTTTTTTTTTTTTTTTGCGTAATGTCCGTAGGAACTAGGTCGCAGTCGAAAAGTGTAGTCACCATGGAGAATAGTGATTCTGGGGTGTACGTAGCAGTGCAGCAGGAAGTAGGTGTCGACCTTGGGTTAATGAGCGAGAACAGCAAACACTCAGAAGGGGCTGAATCGGTCAGCGGAAGGCGGCTAGGTGATCCTTTAAGCGGCGGACTTTGTCCACAATCGGGGGCTTTTCCCAACGATGCGGGCGAGCCGGGACTAGGTCAGGTATGCAGTGAAAGTGTAGCTACCCTTAGCGAGGCTACGGTTTCTCAGGCGAAGGAGGTGAGCGCACCGAAAGTAGCAAATGACAATGTGCTACTGCAGTTTTTACAGAGGATGGATAGAGATAATAAGGAAAGATTGGAAGCGATGGATAGAGATAATAAGGAAAGATTGGAAGCGATGGATAAAGATAATAAGGAGAGAGATAGGGAGACTAAGGAAAGATTGGAAGCGAATAAGGAAAGATTGGAGGCAATGGGCAGGGGAAATAAAGAGGCAATGAGGAAGCTACACACAGTTACCGATGAGCGTCCTTCCGCAGTTAATAATCGGTTAGATGAGGGGGAGAAGAATCTGGATGCGTTGAAGCAAGTATGTCATGCCGTTAAAGAAAAAGCCAATAATTTGGAGGTACGAATAAGTGCAATAGAGAGTGATATTACAGAATGTAGGGACGTGTTGCCGGATGAGCGAATCAAAGAGATAGTGGAGGACTTACTGGTAGATAAACAGGGGGCATTAGACAGTGTGGAAGTTCAAGTCACCCGGCAGGAAGTGGCGCTAAATAAACACAGGGATGAAGTTGCAGAGGTAGTGGTCAGAATGAATACGATTAGCGCAGATGTAGAAAAGATCAGTATAAGAGGCGAAACAGGCTCTGACAGTATGCAGCGAGAGGTTTATGCCGACCAGGAGGAGATACAATCACTATTACAGTTTAAAGAGGCACAATTAGAAATAAATAGGAAACATAGGGAGGAACTAGCACAGTTGCAATTAGCGTGCAGTAGCGAAGGTGAAACACCGGCAGGTAGATTGCAGAGGGAGAGTGAGATAAATTCAAAAAACGAATACAGGCAGAAAGAGGAAGACGAACTCAGAGAGTTAGAAGAACGGTTGTGTCGGATAAAACAGGTGGCAAACCCAACTGGGTATAATCCCAGGTCGGAAAACATAAATGCGGAAGAAGAATGTAGGAGGCACTTCGTGTCGGTACAAACGTACACTTGTTTTCCGGATCCAGGTAACTACCAACATCCAGGCCTGTGGCTGTCTCAATTTCAAGATTCATTACCTTCATCGTGGGGACCGCTCCTCAAAATGAAGTTTGTGTGTAACCATTTGAGGGACGAGGCTAGAGCGAAAATGCAGGAAGTTATTAAAGACTGTAGTAGCTACAAGATATTTTGTGACAAGTTTTTAAATGAATTCTGGTCGAAATGTAAGCAGGACCAGGTTAATCAAAGCATATTGATGATGCCAAATTGTAACGAAGGTGGTATAAGAGATCCTGTGGCATGCTATCAGGAAATGCTGAGACGAAATAGGTATTTGGATGTGCCATACGAACCTGGGGAGCTCATTAGGATCTGTATAACGAAGTTGGCAGTGAAATTGCGCAGAGATATAGTGATAGCAGGCAGAGGCTTAGACGATTGTTCGTCATTTCAGCACTTGTTACAGGAACTTGGTAATGAGAGCAACATCGTAAACGGAGATACGACTCATAGGTCAGACAGAGTCGAGGATAGGAACAGCAGAAACTACCAGAATGACAGGAGAGCATGGAATCCTGGCATTTCTTTCTTTTCGTAATAGATTGATGGATCCAACATATCAACATATCAGCCCTTAGCATGTTACCTTAAAACACTTGCCGCTGGCACTGAAAATTGTCTATGTAGCAGACATACTCTACTGATATGTAGGAGTGCAAATACCATACTTCTGATCACAGAATAAAACACCAGTAATGGAATCTGTTAGGCTGGTCTCTCAGAGCACAATTTGCTAATTTTGATTTGGAACACTAAAGCAAAAGGACTGTTTCCTCAAAAAAAAAAGTTGCTAAAACTGTTACGTCATAATGCCAATGAGTCCAGTTTAATTAGTGCGATTTGACTATTGCAGGTACCTAACACGTAATGTAAAAAGTCAACATTGTGATCGAAGTTTTTAGATTAGCTGCCATCTGATCGGTAGTATGTCATTGTCATAGTGACAGTTATAATGAGATGCTGCGTATGGTTGTTCGGAATCTGGTATTAGAGAAAGAGGCCACTAGCACCAAAGTTTCTAACACTTGTGCTGTACCTTTCTCTCAACTTGTATATTCTCTGCACACATTTAATTTTCATGTAAGCACAGATTCCTAACTAGCAAATTCTTTACTGTGTATAGTGGACCATTCAGAGTGAGGCGGATTGTCCATGAAAATGCTGTACTGATTGAGACGATCAAGGGAAAACAATCGTGTGGGCTTAATCACATTTCTAACATCAAATTATGGAAAAGTTAAGGATAGATCGAAAGTAGGCAAGTTATGGTAGATAGTCAGTGTATTTATTTGTGATGTGTAACGTTGTGCAGGGTCAAATTGAATATAAGAATTTTCAGGCGGGATGTCAGGAAGTATGACGGAATAGACTGGTTGAATGAGTCATGAACAGGAGTCGACAGAGTGGTGTATGTACGTATTTTTTGTCATATGAATAAGGATCAAGCAGAAACGACGTGATGATTAATGAGTGGATAAAGATGTTAGATAGAGAGAGAAGCGACGTGATAAATAGTAGTGGATAAAGGTGATATATAAGGAGAGAAGCGACGTGAAGCAGTGTGATTAATAAAGAGAGATTCGACGTGATGAAACAGTGATAAATAAAGGTGAGTAGAATTGAATAATGTGGAGATGTCTTAGATGTATGCTGCAATCGAGATTGATGCGAATGGCGAAGGAAGACCAGGAAATGATGGAGTAATAGACTGATGGAGAGCCGAAATACGAATGAAGAGACGAGGACAACTGCACAACGTGAAGGGACATAAAGGGAGTATGAGATCCAGATGGTGAACGTTGTGGAATACTGACGTAAGATGTAATATAAGTGTAAATCTAATTCTTACCATAACATTTGCAATATGAAAAAAAATAATTTTTGTTGTTGTTGTTGAAGCCTGGTACCAGTATAACTAATCAAAACGGTACCAAGAATGTGTACAGTCATTTTGCAGGATGAATAATTTGTGTATTTTTTGTTCTTAGATGATATGTCGCAATTATAAAGTGATATTTAGCAGGATGAATAATCGGTAAAGTGAATGCGAAGGTAAGCCGATGGAGAGAGGTGACAGAGTGGAAGGACGAATTCGGTGACTGGAATGCTATCTCCGAAACAGCTTCGTGAGTTATGTGGTTGAGTATAAGGGAGCAAAGGTATGGTATGTTGTCGTTAGTGTGGTGGTGTTAAGGTTAGCTGACTTCTAGACCTATTCTGTTAGTGTATTAATGGACTGAATGAGGGAAAATGTGATGTCTGGTGAGTGAGAGTCGTAGAGTAGTGTGATCAATGCGCACACTCCTGTGAAGGGGATGCTACCGATCCATAACTAAAACATTATTGTGCTTTATTGTTTGATTTGGCTGAACCTCGATGGCAAGTCAGGATCTGACATCATGTGGATGGTACATACAAGTCCTAGAAATGTTGTTATATATAATAAAAAGGTAAAATATATAAAGAGATACTAATTTCAGTCTGTCACAAGCACAAAGGTGCATTGTATGTTGTAGATTTAGAGTCATCAGTTTCTAAAATGTTTATTGTGTTAGGATGTTAAAGTAGTCTACTATTTGATATTGTAATTGTGAGCTGTATACATTGTTTCTTATTCCTTTTTTGTTTTTGGGACACTTTCATGTTTTGTATGAGGGACGACAGGTACAATCAATAGCACAAGTGTGGGCTGTATATAGAAAAGGGATAAATATTGATGTTGTATGTGTAGAAAACTAGGGTGTATGATTTTATGTTTTTTTTTGGAACAAAGATTCTTTTATTACCAATGTATCTAATAGATCATACATGTAATCAATGAGTATTTAAATACTGTAAGAATATCCTTTTGTCTGTAATGTTGCGAGATGCACAGAAGGGTCTGACTGATTGGGTGTCGTAGCGCTGAGGTGCTACGCAGAACGCGCCCATACCGCTAGCGGGTGGCCAAGCTGACGTCGCCATGGGAGAGGCGACAGAGCTGCGGCACTCCCCACTCCACTGCCGATCGAGGTACACTCCACGTGCCCACTACAGCAGGTCAACGGCCTGGGGCAACACGTACGTACCACTGGCCATTCATAAGTTGCGCCACCCTTACGACTGGAGACAGTATCCTGCGGAGGCAACAGCGGGTGGTTTATTTCTGCTGAACGGCTCGCGCGGCGGTGGCGCCATGGCAGAATGAACGACGCGCGTCAGAGTCCGGCGGGCATTTTTTACCAGCAACTATTTTAACTAGTACTGGACTATGGAGCCGTGAAACAAGATGACTGTTCGTTATGTCTCCATAAGGTGGAAAGTGAAGGACTGGTGTTTCCACGTTGTTAGCGCTGGAAAAGATTTTGTCTTTAGCAGACAGGACGATTGTTTTGTTTTGTCTTGACCACTGAACGGTGGGATCCATAAATTTTTGGCAGTGACTTGTTAAGTGTGCTTTGTAAATTGCATGTGGGATGCTTGTTATACTTAAAGAGGACAGTTGTATAGTGACTAATTACTGTCTGAACGCAAGAAACTGAAGTGGTACATTGACATTTGCATTTGTAGTAGGAGACATTTCTTAAATTGATGCGGGAATAAGTGCTGTTGGAACTTACGACTTTTAATTACACCATGAGCTGAAAGGACAGAACCATGGGTAATAGTAGTTGTAGGGCCATTTCTGAACGACCAGATTCGTGTGGATGGTACTCTGAGAGTGACTATGACATTTGTGTTTAATGTGTTCAAAATGCCAATTTGAGTGACTTAAAGACTTTTGTCCGGGTAACCATGGGATAGCTTTGACACCGAGACAGTGTTTCTAGGAAAATTATCAGCAAGTTTTTGATCCCAAGAAAATCACAGAATGAAATGATTCCGTGTGACTCGCAAGATAGGAAATAATGTATTTGTACTTGTAATTGTGTAAATTTTTTTATATGTTTCATTCCTGAAGGGACAGCAAGTGTAATTGTATTTCATTAACATTTGTGTTTAGAATAGTTAGTGCTTTTTTGTTTGTTCTGGGTTATCAAGTTCACGTATCATGTTTGTTAGAATATTTGGTACAATGGTGCTTTAATTATTAGCCAGTGGCGTAATACTAACCTAGCGGCTTTTGTTGCATTGGTCAGTAAGGTTGCCGCAGGGGACAAGAGTTTGCATTGCACAACAAATATCGGAATTAACTGATGTATTTTGATGTCGTGGACTGTAATAATCTTGTTGGTGTGTTGACTGAAGCCACTTATTTTCATTATCACAGTGGTGATATTTCACACTGAAGTGTAATGAAGGCTACTCGAAATGCAAGTTCTTGTCGTCTAAATATGTAACAACAGAGAAATGAGCAGTAGAGTAAAATACTAGAGTTACTGGTGGATTCAAGCACTTATAGCTAATTATTTACTCCGTGTATTGATCAAAGTTGATGGACTGACTAGCTCAGCAGTAGGTATTTGTACTGGGGGACAAGGATAAGGTTAAACTCACAGTCGAGTAGTGGTGGCAATTGCTTAAGTGATGATAGTTAATGAGGTATGACATGATGTCTTAGATTCACTATATTACATAACCAGTATGTTACTTGTGGTATATTTCATTGTTTTTTTTTTCTCAGTTTAATTCTCTGTAGGTTTGATGTACATTTTAGAGTAATGGTATGGAGCCTGATATTCTACATGTAACTAGTGTACGCAATTTTTTTTCTTTTGTTGATTTTGTTTTGTATTTTGAGATTGCCGTGTAAAGATTATTACAACGCAATTTATGATTGCCAGATTACTTGTTCTGTGTTTGGACGGTGAGCTATTTAAAATTTTATGAGTAAAATTAGTATTTTTTTTATTTGTTTTAGAATTATTGAAGTTCGGATTACTCCTAAAAATCACGGAGATCCCGGTAACCAAGCAAATTTTTATCTCACCATTATTTTTTATTTGTATGATGTAATGTTTTATTTGTCATTTGGATTGATGTAAATTTGTATGTGTACGTTACTCCGGATTGTGGAGAGTACAATAATGCAACAACTGTGTCAATAATTTGGTAAAGTAACAGCATTTGGTCGTCTATTTGAGGTCAACAGGGGCTAAGGTCTCCTCCTGGTTATTTTGATGACTTGCTACGTTTGTTCTAATACAGTTTTCTTAATAAAATGTTCGGAACTACTCTCGTATTGCAAGGATAGTACCGAGCCATTTTTTTCTGTATGGCTAGCCAGTGGTGAAAGTCTACAGTACTGCCCGACATTGAAAATAGGTACAACATTCTTCGTCATTCTTGTCAGAACAACATATTTTGTTTTAATAATAGCTCAATTTCAATTAATACAGCGAAGCCAGGTACCAGTGTGGGAAAGAATTAGAATTTATTTATTTAATTGATTACATGTGCACTCCCACAAAATAAATCCCTACATCCAGTTTGGTGAGATCTGTGAAATGAATGAATGTATGGTCGTCTGCTAACTGCAGATAGTGAATGTGAATATATGAACATCTTTCAGACGGTACTTGGGTCGCCTTTGGTGGGACCAAAGAGATGAAATTTACCTGAGCTTTGAGCGCCTGAAATGTGGCTGACCAATACGGTAGCAAGTTGCTCCCCCACTTCGGCAGAGGTGCGAGAGAACCTGAAGAACGGCCATATTTCAGCACTCTGCCGCTGGATCTAGTGTTGGTAAGACCTGTCTTAGGTGTGCTCCGTAAAGACAAAAGAGTGGAGACATGGTATGCATGTGAAATACTTAAGAGTAGTTTAGAATAATAATTTCTCTATTTCAGGAACTTTTGTGGGGAGAATTAAATGTCAGGCAGGTACAGGGGATCGTAGTAATCTTCGGAAGTGACCAACGGTCACAATGAAACCACGTGTAGCAATAAGTTGAAATACTTCCGAGTGCTTAAGTTAAGCTGAATTACTAGCGTTGGAAATATTTAAGAAATGGCGTGTGCAGGACTTGAAATTAGAGACGAGTACTTCCACGTGGTGAGTACTGTGTGAGTCTCAATCTGTGTATGAGACAAAGGATAAAGAGGAGTACTCGTCCATGGTATCAGTCGAGGACTCACGTGTGTCATGAATATGTTCTTAATGTTACTTTGCGTGTTATGTTTCCGTGCGACGCTTGATTCAAACTATAATACTCTGAGAGAGAAGCAAGGTGAGTCAGCCGTCTATCCAGCAACGCCACTTGGCTTGTATTGCACAGGAAGACGTGCATATATCCTCCAGAGTTTGTTGTAGGAAAGAAAAGTTACGAAGTGGGGCAGTGTCGTGTGAAACTGGGATGAATACTAATTGAAGTGGGAAAGCTGAAAGTGATAATGTTGTGACTATTCCTTGTGATGTATTCCATGTGTATGTCATGAAATTTAAGTATGTGTGGTTTGCATGGGAGAGTGGCAATATGTGTGGTTTGCATGGGAGAGTGGCAAGGTAGTTTCAGAGGTAGTGGGTTATGCGTGTTTCTTTTGTACCGCTCGGTCTGAAGGAAAGTTTCGTGATAATGGTTGTGAGAGTCGAAGTGTGAGAGATACCAAAAGATCCACCAACCTATCCAGAAAGTGCACTGTAGCGTTAAATAATTACGAGACCATAAGATAGAGAATCACCAATGTAAAGCCAAGCCCACTGGGCGGAATTTCTCATGTGTTAATGTTGTAGGTTATAGAATTTGTGTGTTTAGGTTATAGAATTTATCGGAATAAAAAAAAATAGTGAAAAGAAAAAGATTGGTGGCCTTTTTCTTCGAATTGTATGTTGTCATGATATCCAGAATTTATAATGTGTGCGCCATTCATATTCAGTGCGATGGCCACGTGTTGATAAAAGCCGTTAAACAAAAAAAAGGAAAATGTGGTATTGCCAATGCGTAGTGAACAGTCAGAGTAGTGTAAATTACTAACAGTGAGATGTGCGTTTCCATTGCGTAATATTCATGCAGGAGAATAATTTGTAACTTAATTGTGAGTACTAGAGTTCATGTTACTCGACAAATAAGAATGAATCCACTCGCCTGGCAGACCACTCATCTTGCAGGCCTGACTGCTTGATGCCACAGTATGAGCAAGGCATGTGGGTGCCTCTCAGGATAACAAACCGTGGAATGGTGTTCATGCATGGCACCACAACACGTCGAATCACCAGACTGACGTACAAATTTGCAGTTAGTGTGCTCGGATAACCTCGAGGGTTTTCCAGCTATGATACGAAATCACTCCCTGGACCTAACTGCAGGTGTAGGTTGAGTGCGCCTACCATGCAGACAGGTTGGTTTCAGGCGCTCTATTGACCTAACCAACACCGCCATCTATGGCGCCGAGACAGAACCAGCTTTCATCAAAAAACACAATAGACTTCCACCCTGCCCACCAATGAGCTCTTGCTTGACACCACAGAAGTCGTAAATGGCTGTGGTTTGGGGTCAGTGGAATGCACGCTAAAGGGTGTCCGGCTCAAAACTGTTATTGAAATAACCGAATTGTAACAGTTCCTTGTGTCATTGGGGATGATAACTACTGCTGAAACTGCTGCTGTAGATGCAATATGATGCGACAGAGCTATACGCCGAACATGATGATCTTGCCTTTGGGTAGTGTCATGCGGCCGTCCAGATCCTGATCGTCTTACGACCGTACATTCTCGTTACTACTGCTGCCAACAATCTTGTACAGAGCTACGTTCCTGCCAAGTCTTTCTGCAGTATCGAGGACGGAACATCCAGTTTCTCGCAGCCCTATTACACGACCTCATTGACAACGGCTTCTTGGTCGTCTTAAAGGCATTCTTGACCATCATTAAATCACCACGTCCAGTCTCAAAAGTAACTAACGTTCACTGTCGTTACAGCATGTATCTAAAGCTAACATGATCTGCATCCTAGTAGTGGCATTACTAGTGCCTAGTTTACGAAATAACTGCTTTCGAATTCCAGTAAAAGAAGATGATTAAGAGTGCTGGCGCTGATTCCCAACTGCATGTTCAGAATTTTTCTTTTAAGTATGGGTTACGAGATGCTGATCCAAACCTCGAAATTTCCTCGACGATGATTTTGAGAGTTTCAACGCTGCTTCAGTAAACTGAAGATGATAAAAACTGCTTAAAGTCGAGTATACGTGACGCAGACTGTTAAATTCACGAATGTTATCGATAGAATACGACACTGCATCTAAATCTGACTCCAGTGACATTATCAATGAGCCTTCTCCACTCACAGGAAGGGAACTGAAAGTAAAACTATGCTAGGAACACAATTCTTGGAAAATAATTTGTTCCCGACGCTTAAATATAGCGCTTTTTCTTTTATTTCCTATTAATGACTCATAAGATGTGATAATTTAACAGGAACCAATGAAATATGTTTTTTATTATGTAGCATTATAAAACCAACGTATAGTAGGTGCCACAAACGATAAAAAATAGATTTAGTTTTACTTTCAATCCTTTTAGAAAGTTGGTCCAATTTGTAATTTATTTACTACAATGATGCATTTAATTTGTTTTGTGTGTATTTTTAGTCTATATAGCTCATTCAAGTAACATTTTTTATTAAATCTACCTGCTTCCTGAGGGGTGGGAGGGGACAAAGTTGGCCGTTCTTGCAGGGTTGCAGAATCACCTCGGTATGGCTCGGCTCCCAAATAACTTCGTCGGAAGCGGATGATGGGAGCTATCGCTAATTTAATTCTGAAACGATATGCTCCAGGCAATAAATGAAAGCTTTTGCATATGAAAGTGAATTTGTTTATGAACATACAACTTAAACCAAATGATTCGCTCGGCATATGCAGTGCACTTACCTCTAAATTGCAAGAAAACCAACGACAACGACTCTTGCTTTTTCTTTCGTTATCTACTTGAAAGAAGCAGCAGAGTGGGCTGTCTGAGATCTGTTCCCTTAAAAGAATACGGTTCTTTTCACCACTTGAAGGCAATGGTGTATTCACCGAGGAAGGGGCTTTTAAAACATCATATTTCATCCAATTTGCACACAATATTTGTAAACTACATATATAAAAACTCCTTATGCATCAATCTTCCTATTAGTCAAAACTGTATCAATACCCCTGTAGTACTTCCTGAGATTAATCCGATCATATAGGCAGAAACAGAGGAGAGGCACTTTAATTCTTATATGTACTAGCGACCTGACGAAGCTTTCTGTGGGTGGCACTAATTTTGTATGCCTCAACGACTTGTTTAAAATAGCGGTCATGTTATTTAAGAGCCACTGTATTGATTTATGATTAAAATTCACTAAACAAAGTTATTATCACTTCCATATGGTGCGAAGTACCCTCTGCCACACACAGTTGTTATGAAGCAGTCTTCACCATGCAACATGATATAAAGCGAGCTCTACCACACAGTACCCATACAACGCTCCCTCTGGCGTGCAACATTGGTACAGAGCATCCTCTGCCACACAGCATCGATAGGTCGCACCCTTTGTCAGACAACACTGGAATGCATCGTTTGTCACACAATATCAGTACAATCACACAATATTGGTACAAAGAACCGTCTGCCACAAAACGTTGGTACAAAGCATTCACTGTCATGCAACACTGGTACAGAGCATGCTCCGCCATGCAACATTGGTACACCCTTTGCCATTAATCACTGATACGAAGCATCCTCTGCCACCTATTTCGGTATAAAGCACTCTGTGCCCCACAACGTGGGTTTACAGCATCCTCAGCCACGCAACATAAATATGTGTTGCCTTCTGCCACATGACACTCCTATGAAGCATGCAATATCTAGATAAAACACCCCATCCCACACAACATTAATCTCCACCATGCAACATTGGTATTAAGTGCCCCCTGCCACACAACATCCATAGCAGTGGTATGAAGAAATTTTTGACATCCAACATGGGTAGAATGCGCCCTCTGCCATACAACATTAGTACAATGTATCCTCTGCTACACAACTTCAGTATGAAATACCCTCTGCTACACGACACTGGTACAAGGCGGCTTCTGCCAAACAACATAGGTATGAAATTCCATCTACCACACAAAATTAGTTCAAAGCACTTTCCGCCTCGTAGCATTGGTACACATAACATTGCTAACATGCACCATCTGCCATGCAAGATTGGTAGCATTCCCCACCAAATCACCCTCTGCCAAAGAATAATCATACTCAGAAACTATCTGTTGGTTTTTGTCTCGGGTTCTGCGGCCGATGTTTGTCTGATGATTTTTGTGATGTTTCGCGAGCACAAGTGGCTGGAATTGTCAAAGCTTCACACCCCGTTCCTGGTGGTGGACTGTTCAAATGGTTCAAACCCCCGGCGCCAGACTCTAACGGCACACCGCGCCGCGCCGGGTGCAGCAATCGCTTCTCCGCGCTGCTGCGGGGGCGTGAAGCTCGTCTCTGGCCCGAAGCTGTGGCTGGGGGCTGACGGGTGACGGCTCTTTCGTCTCGTAAGGGGCTATCTCGATGTCCCTCAAATATTTTTGGGACTGTAGGTATCGACTTAGGAAGGGAATAATGTCCCGTAAGTCATGACCCAGTCACGAAACGTTGCCAGAAAGAAAAAGAAAAATCATCAAAGTACGAATATCAGCCGTAAGCTTTGTAACAGGTGGAGGCGCACAGTGCTAGCCACTTTCGTCAGTCAATTAAGAGGTCAAACGCATTGAGAAATCACTGATTGCATGCTGAGTGACTACGAAGTGGAAGTAGAAACATATGTAGTTACGTACCATCTGTAAGCGAACAGGGAGAGTTCGGCAGAGTTCGAGAGTTAGATAGATCCAGCGACTACCACCTCGAATGAATGCCACGTGAGAAGTCAGACTCGATTAACTTTGTGCACTAAGAAGGACTTGCTAGGCTTGCCTGTATGTAACTCTAGGCAAGTGTTATTGGTTTTCATTGTACATTTGGTTCAAATGGCTCTGAGCACTATGGGACTTAACATCTGGGGTCATCAGTCCCCTAGACTTAGAAGTAATTAAACCCAACTAACCTAAGGACATCACACATATCCATGCCCGAGGCAGGTTTCGAAACTGCGACCGTAGCAGCAGCGCGGTCCCGGACTGAAGTGCCTGGAACCGCTCGGCCACAGCGGCCGGCGGTGGACTGCAACCGAGCTCGCGGCCACTGGCTATATGTTCGTGGCGTGCCAACGTCCAACGGCTTCTCCGCGGTCATTTCCAGTGCCGTTCTCCTCTTGCTACCTGCTGCGGTCGTTCGCTGCGGGTCAGGAATCCAGGATCCGTTAACTTTGAGGCTTTCTTCTTTCTTGTTGAAACTATTCTCGCGTTTGTGTACTTCTATAGCTTCCCTGAGCAATTGGTTGTGATAGCTCTCTTCTGTACAGTCGGAACTTCGGGTCAGCGAATTTTACTATGTGGTCGACCTCACAAAACCTGTGCTCTGCCACGGCCGATTTCTCCCCCTGCCCCAACCTGCAATTTCACTTACGTTCTGTGATCCTAGTGTTGATCGATCATCCAGTCATTCCAACATAAAGTTTTCCACATTATTTGAATGCATGTTGTCTGTTCTTTCAGACTGTCTAGCGAGCATGGTGGAAATGAACAAGGATTGTGGATAGGTGAAACTCCGTGTTAATGTGAATTGTCCATGAGACATTCCATCAACACTGTATCCCAAATGGCGCAGTGGTTAATTCACTTACCCAGTAAACAGGATATCCCGGGTTCGAATCCAAATCCAGTGCACATTTTCACTCGTCGCTGCTGATTCCATGTAATGTTCCGATACAGCTGACATCAGTTATCCCACCCCGTTCCTTTTCATTCTCCCCATCTCCACCATCAGTTTACGTATGATGTATTACAGCTGCAGATTCAGAATGTTTTCCTTTCTTTCAGACATGCCCAAAAAAGGGGACACCATACATTCATATAAATACGAAATTATTGCGAGATGGGCGATCCTGGTCTAGTGCACGTTGCCAGGGCTGCAGTAATGCATGGCACAGGCAAGGCAATAACTCATTCATTGGGATTTCATGATGTAGCCGAATATGTGACCAGGAGTGGCACTAGAATCTGAAATGGATTCACAGTCCAGCAATGGACTCCACACAGGATGCTGTGGCCAGCGCACAGTGACCAGTTACCATCCAAAGTGCTGGGCGAGTTCATTCGTTTGTTCGGAAGTGGACGTTGACTTTTTTCTCACTTTCAGTCACTCAGCGACGCCCTGCGATAACAGGATCGTGGTGTACATCATGCAGCATTTTTCAAACGATTATACAGAATCTGCAGGGTAAAAAAATCTTTTCTTCGTGATGATACGCCCATCAATTAGTTAATGGTCATTTTTATTGTGATATTTGCATTTAAGTAAGACACTTCACAAAATTCGAAAAAGTTTTCAATGCAAAATAGAAATCTCTATGATTCTGCGTTTGGTGCATATTACATAAAATGTTGCTGTTTATGATATTTTGCTAGGATACTGAATGTTTCGTTAGAATTGCGTGGAATCCTCTGTCATCAAACTCGAGGAAATTGATCTGATGTAGCACACTCATTTGCGATCACGCATGCCAGTGATAAAACCAGATAAAAAAACCTCCATAACAATCCTTATACGAGTATTTCATACATTATTTGACGTATCGAATGAAATTATGGCAAATGATAGCACACAAAGATGAGAGTATTTTGCTGTTTGGTTTTTATGTAAAACTTTTTTACCTACTGTGTTATTCCACTAACTACAGACATGTTTGATAAAAGAATACAATTTTTAAAGGCCTTCGATAACTGGTGAAACGAGAAATGCTGTGGGTATTGAAATAACATAACTGAAGACATTACACATTTATTTGTGTACTTAGGATGTGCTTTTCCATAAGCTGTTGACCTTACTTTTCCTTAGTTGCTCACTTAATAAACTTAATAAATCAGGTTAAAGAGTTCTTTCGCAGTTGCATCTGCAAAACGTGTTAGTGAGGTGACATTGTGTAAACTCCCCTGCGTTTTGGTAAAAGAAGCAACTTATAGTAACAAGAAAAATGAAAGTTTTACTCAAAATTCACAGCTCATGACGCTGTTCTGAAAGCTACAAACCGTTAAAAAGCCAGGCGAAAATAAATCGCTTCTTCCGTTACACTTTCAATGGAATTTATATATATATATATATATATATATATATATATATATATATATATATATATATATATACTGACGAAAGCAGTGTTGACAGTAGCTCTTCTTGAATGTTCACCATGCATGTGTGGGCATCAAGATGATCTACTTAATAGTTACAAAAAATATGAGTACAAGCTTCAGTTTAGAATGGCACCCCCCCCCCCCCCTCGCAGCGCTCGGCATTGCCCTTGTAACACCTACCTGAAACCCCCACAACCAGTGCTCTCCCCATGCATGCCCTGTCGATTGCAAATCTACTGGCCACATTATTCTGCACACTCTCTACCACCAGGACGTAAGGACTGCATCAGATCAACTGTTCTATAGTGATGAATATTGAATGATCTTAATTCGCCCTGGTGCAAACAATTTCCGCCGGCCGCTGTGGCTGAGCGGTTCTAGGCTCTTCAATCCGGAACCGCGCTGCTGCTACGGTCGCAGGTTCGAATCCTGCCTCAGGCATGGATGTGTGTGATGTCATTAGGTTAGTTAGGTTTAAGTAGTTCTAAATATAGCGGACTGATGACCTCCGATGTTAAGTCCCATAGTGCTTAGAACAATTTGACAATCAATGTCCACAAAATATCTATAAATTCTACACAAGGACCGTTCTCGTGATTTATAGTATCTACCAGTGAAAAATCTGAACAGATCCCGGAAGGCCAGTCTGTGCCGACTGACCGCTGTGTCATCCTCAGCTGGTGAGCGTCACTGGATCCGAATATCGAGGGGCATGTTGTCAGAATATCACTCCCCTGGCCACTGTCAGTTTACGTGTTTCGAGCTGCTACTTCTGAACTAAGTGGCTCCTCGATTTGTCTCACAAGTACTGCGTGCACCTCCATTGGCAACAGCGCTCGGCAGACCCACACAGTCACCTATCAAAGTGCTAGCAAAGCCCGACTGCTTAACTT
Organism: Schistocerca piceifrons; assembly: GCF_021461385.2. Taxonomy (NCBI): domain Eukaryota; kingdom Metazoa; phylum Arthropoda; class Insecta; order Orthoptera; family Acrididae; genus Schistocerca; species Schistocerca piceifrons. The sequence continues at coordinate 743,750,678 of NC_060138.1, forward strand.
CGGTGATCCAAATGAAACCAGTGTTACCACTGTAGTAAGGGCATTGGCATCTATTAGAGAAAACTGTGATTACAAAACCGAGTTAAATTTACAAAGAACTTGGCGATATGGAGCCATTTATCAGAATGGCATTTTATCCTGTGTGACCTAGATGCATGCACTGATTCGGTTGGAAAAAGTGTCATAAAGGCATCGTTTGCCCTACTGTGGCGGGCTACCAGCTTGAAACTGGTCCCAGATATCCTGCATACTGACAATGAGACTGAGTTGATGTTTCCAGACGGTCCCACACACGTTCTAATGGGTACAGATATAAGGATCTTACTGGCGACGGGGGAACCTTAACATCACGCAGACAGTTTATGGAGACATGTGCCGTGGGTGGAGAAGCATTGTCCTTTTTAAAAATGGCTCCACGATACTGTCGCAGTTTGACAGGTAACACATGAGGATGTAAGACATCCGTAACGCACCACTGTGGCGTCGGATTTCTCTCAGCTATTACCAGCCGTTAAGTGAAGTCACACTCCATGGCTTCCCATACGATGACAACAGGAGTAGCATCGCTTTTCGTCTCCAAAACATTGACGGGATGGGACCACTGCCTAGGTCGTCACCATACTCGCCTGTGATTGTCATCTGGGTTAATGCAGAGCCAAGGTTCGTCACTGAACACAATGTGACGCTATTCGTCAGCAGTCAATGCTTCCTTGTCATGGCACTACTGCAAACGCACAACGGATGTTGCAACGAGCCCATTAGGTTTTCTCGGATGGCAGGCACAGATATGAAGGGGTTACGATGTGCAGCACACGGTACGGCGATTCTCCCTTTTAAAGGTAGCAGGTGGTGGACCAGAAGACTGACTGTGAATATGCCTGGCTCCACATTCCCATGAATTCCAACATCTGGCCACTGCCAAACTGAATGCCGCACAAATCTGGATGCTGCACGACGACTAACCATAGATCCACAATGACGCCCGTTTCAAACTGTGTCAGATAATGAAAACACTGTCTCACGTGAGTATGTGGCATCTCTGTATCCTCAGTGATCACTCAACATCTGACGCTGTTTACACCCCTTATATACTCTACCAGATCTGGTAACAACACTTGTCACGAACAACGCTAACGCACTCTAATGGTCTTTCTACATGTCACGGAAAATTACAACCCTCATCATTTATATCGGTGTAAGTGTGTGTACGCTGTTACACTGCCAATCCCTCGTGTCTTCTACTTGCTTCACTTTTTTTGGCCGGGGATGTCTATTGCTTTCTCTTCTGATTGGTTTACTTAGTGACATACAGTTTATCTCAGGTACATCCAAGTACGTTACAACCGTTAATGGTACAGTAGCTCTTGCTTTGTTTCTGCATCGGTTACATATCCAATAAATATTCAGTATATTCTACAATACTCAGGTCTTTATCAATTTTATTGAGAATGCCACTTTAATTTCATAGGTTACACATGCTATTTCAGTTCTTGTACCACATGTTCACCTTCTGTTGAGTGTTCTTATCCTCTACCGTCTCATGTTCGCTCAGATACATGCACGTGTCGAATATTAATGTTTTATTTACTATTTAGTTTTAACTGTTTCACTAGCGTGATTCATCAGTTTCTTCCAGCGTATTTCGAGTATACGGCCGGCTCACAGTGCACTACGGGCATTATACTTCGGCTATCAGACATATCGCCATCTTCAAGCGCTCTGACGAATTGACCTCCGCGGGTGCACGGCGGCCTCCCCCCCCCCCCTCCCCCCCACTCCATCCCTATAGCCGTGGGGACGACTCCGTCGACGTCTGTGGCCGGCGACGCCCGGCAGGGCATTCCGGTGGCGGTAGCGTCTGTGTAGTTACTCTCTCCAACCTGGCCATCAGAACGTCGTTGTCCCCGAGTTCCTTTGTAATGAGACCGAGCTATGGTACCCAAGTCATGCTGAAATTATAGCCGCAGTCCCGTTCGATTAGATTGTCACTGGTGCATATTTCGATGGTCACTATAACGACACTGTCATAGCATTTGGAGATCTGTGCTAAAATTCTGGTACGTTCGTATTCCATCGCTTGAATCTCGGACAAAGAAAGCTCTGCGACCGCCGACTTGCTTGGATACGTTGCAGCATTCAAGAGTGTGTGATGAAACGGTTAGCTCAGCAACAGCAACATCGTTAACAGTTTGCATTATGACATAAATTTATTTATGCAACTCTTTTCAATTACTATCTGGACATGAACGAAGTAAATTTATTTCTTTTAAAATGGCTAAGAAGCAACAAGAGACATACAGGCCTACAACACACAATGTACGAAATCGTCCACGATACTCAGTTAAAATATTGATTATCGAGCAACAGTTAAACCAACATGAAGATCAACTAAAATTTTAGTATTAACTTCAATCCCAAATAAGGTAAAATATTTTCCTAAAGGCTACACCATTCATGGAAATACTAATTATTGATCATAATTTTAACCACATCGAATGCCTCCAGACATATGCTATTAAATTTGTATTTAAGAAAAATGCGTCACAAAGCCCACTATAGTACTTGGTTATTAAATATCAAGCGTAGCTTACACAACATGCAGATACGTTCAGCAGCTTACACCAAATTCGTGATCCTTAAAGGAAATGCGTCGCAGGCTCACCAAAATAATTATTACTAGGGGTAACTTGTTCAACACGAAGATTCGTTGATAACTCTTTAAATAAAATAAGTAATTGTGGAAAATGCACCACCGTGCCCATTATACCATTAATTACTAATCGTAACTTTACCAACATAGAAATCCACAGATAACACCTTAAATGAAAATAGTAGTCCAGAACAGTGCACCACAGCGATGAATAGAATAGTTTGTTCATAACAGTATCAATTAAATGGTGTTTAAGAATCACGTGCCACACCACTTACTACACTGAAGCGCCAAAGAAACTGGTACAGGCACGGTATTTTTTTTTTTTCCTTCGCGGCTGATAGTTGTATTTGGTCGTTGCGGACGTCACATGACATCCATCGAGATTCATTGTTGATCCTTTCACTCAGTTTTTTACTACAGAGGCCAACCAGCTCTCTGACCGGACACGCTGAGCTACCGTACCGGGCGCCGGCCGGGGTGGCCGAGCGGTTCTAGGCGCTACAGTCGGGAACCGCACGACCGCTACGGTCGTAGGTTCGAATCCTGCCTCAGGCATGGATGTGTGTGATGTCCTTAGGTTAGTTAGGTTTAAATAGTTCCAAGTTCTAGGGGACTGATGACCTCAGAAGTTAAGTCGTATAGTGCTCAGAGCCATTTGAGCCAGCCTACCGTGAAGGCGGTATTCAAATACAGAGATATGTAAACAGGCAGAATGCGGCGCTGCGGTCGGCAAAGCGTCGGGAAGACAACTGGTGTCTGACGCAGTTGTTAGATAGGTTGTAGGTGCTATAATGGAAGGTTATCAACATTTAAGTGACTTTCAACGTGGTATTATAGCCGGCGCACGAGCGATGGGACACAGCATCTCCGAGGTAGCAGTGAAGTGGGGATTTTCCCGTACGACCATTTCACGAGTGTACCATAAATATCAGGAATCTGGTAAAGCACCAAATCTCCGACATCTCTGGGGACGGAAAAAGGTCCTGTAAGAACAGGACCAACAACAACTGAAGAGAATCGTTCAGCGTGCCGGAACAGCAATCCTTCTCCAAACTGCTGCAGATTTCAATGGTGGGCCACCAACAAGTGTCAGCTGGCGAACCATTCAACGAAACATCATCGATATGGGCTTTGGGAACCGAAGGCCCACTTGTGTATACTTGATGACTGCACGACACAAAGCTTTTCGCTTCGCCTGGGCCCATCAACGTTGACATTGGAATGTTGATGACTAGAAACATGTTGGCTGGTCAGATGAGCTTCGTTTAAAATTGTATCGAGAGGACAGACGTGTACAGGTATGGAAACAGCCTCATAAATCCATGGATCCCGCATGTTAGCAGGGGACTGTTCAAGCTGGTGGAGGCTCTGTAATGGTGCGGGGCCTGTGCATTTGGAGTGATATGGCACCCGTGATACATCTAGATACGATCCTGACAGGTGAAACGTACGTAAGCATCCTGCCTCTTCACCTGAATCCATTCATGTCAATTGAGCATTCCGACGGACTTGGAAATACTAGCGTGAAAAGCGACACCCTACACTTCCAGAATCGCTACGGAGTGGCTCCAGGAACACTCTTCTTTGTTTAAACATTTCCGTTGACCACCAAACTCCCCAGACATGAACATTATTGAGCATATCTGGAATGCCTTGCAAGTGCTGTTGAGAAGAGATCTCCACCCCCTCGTACTCTTACGGATTTATGGACAGCCCTGCAGGTTTCATGATGTCAGTTTCCTCCAGCACTACTTCAGACATTGTCGGGTCCGTGCCACGTAGTGCTGCAGCTCTTCTGTGTGCTCGCCGTGGCCCTACGCAGTATGAGGCAGGTGTACCAGTTTCTTTGGCTCTTACGTGTACAATAGTTTATTCACACCAGTTTAAATGAAAATTGTATTTAAGAAATATGCACCACAGCGCTCACTAAAATAGTTTGTTCATAACAAATTAAATGAAATTTGTATTTAAGGAAGAGTGGCCACAGGTTTCATTAGATCGTTAATTATGTTTGATCTGACCAGTGTTAAATAAGTCTCAAATTTCGGTGCCAACAGCCATACAATTAAAGTCAAGTAAGTTTAATAAAACAAGACACTGCATTAAATTGTTAGAGGCAGTTTTACAGCTCCGGTATTGAGCAATTAGCAGAGCAACATGAGATCGCTGGCCGTTTCAAACACAGACACCTCGACCATCAGGGCAGCAGCGTCAGACTCGAGGCCAACTGAGACAGCGGAAAACTGCTGGAAACGGTTGCCCGCTACCTGGAGAATGACACTGGCCGAAAGAATGGTCTCGACTGCAACAGACTACGATCCTAAATTCACAGTTCGTTAGTTACAAGGTTGAACAATTCCAACTGGGGAATATAGACCAATTAAGCTCAAATAAAACAACAACGTTCCTGTAATAGTCCATACGAGCAGCCCCTTTACAAATTAACTGTCTTTAGAGTTAACGAGAAGTAAATATCCAAACCACAAACCACGTATTAATTTCGTTCCCGAATATTGATGAAGGCCACAAAGGTTTGCAGTGGAATAACAGACATACAGACACTCTAAGCAGACAAACGGTCACGATCATATAACATTTTCACTAAAAACATAAAACTATCTCGGAACACTGCCTGTCCCAAGGACTGGCTTGCAACGCCACCACTAGATACTTGAGTTGCTTGTCCCCAAGTTCTGACAGAACTTCAAAGAGTACAGGACGTTCTCCTCTACGCATGAACATGCTCTCATCAGACAAATATTAGATTCTAGAACTGGAATTGATCGCAGATGATCCCGAGAGGTCCTGTACGGAAAGGCAGAGCCAGAAGACTGTCGCTCGTCCCGGCAGTAATATCGGCACCCGAACACCACACACGCCAACACGTGAGTTCGGCACGGTGCCTTTCCTCAGCTGGGAGTGCGCAACCCGCCGCATCGGCTGACAGTCTGGAACAGGCCTCCTTTCACAGCGCGAAGCTCCCTGTACCTCCCGCGGCATCACTGGCCTCGCTACCACTCGTATCCCTCGTGCCCTCTCTCTAACTACTTCTAAATTATGGCCAGCCGAACTTTATCCTGAGATCGCGAACCCGACGGTAAGCAATATATCTAATCGAGCGCCACCGCTCACACACTGTTTATCCAATGTATGTCTTGGCACACTGCCACAGAATCTGATATACGTCGACCTTTTGTAAATCGGGATAGTGTTTGATGGTTTCCAATAGCGTCTGTGTTTCATTGGCTTTGAAATTGACAGTTGTTACTGGGTGCTATTTCACTATGCGCCCGATTTGTCCCGATGACATGTTGGTGTATGGTGGAAAAATCTTTACGTCTCATTGACAAGGCATCATGAAGGACACCTACAAGACTGTCATGAATGTGACTCAGTGGATCTAAGTGGTGATGCGGTTTCAGTTCTGCAAAAGAGTTCCACCGATTGCAGACATCATCAGCGCAGTTGAACAGGTCGTGGAACAACTACCACTCCAATCGCCTGAAGAAGTACATCGTGAAACTTGTCATGCTCTCACGACAACTGAATCTACGAAGTAAATTTTTACCCTCAGAGAGAGGGTGGGATCTGAGAGAGTACCCCGAGATTGTCATGCTAGCTACTGACAAAGGCAACACTACTGTTGCTCTTTCCGGGTGTTGTGTGCTGTCCTTAGCTTAGTTAGGTTTAAGTAGTTCTAAGTCCTAGGGGACTGACGACCATAGATGTTAAGTCCCATAGTGCTCAGAGCCATTTGAACCATTTTTTCGTTGCTCTTTGAGAAGTGCAGAAGCTGTTAGATGATGACTGCTAGCCGGCCGAAGTGGCCGTGCGGTTAAAGGCGCTGCAGTCTGGAACCGCAAGACCGCTACGGTCGCCGGTTCGAATCCTGCCTCGGGCATGGATGTTTGTGATGTCCTTAGGTTAGTTAGGTTTAAGTAGTTCTAAGTTCTAGGGGACTAATGACCTCAGCAGTTGAGTCCCATAGTGCTCAGAGCCATTTGAACCATTTGATGACTGCTGTAGGAAGATCTATGCTGACCGCACCAATAATGTGGAGAAAAAGATCAGGGTGCTTCTCAATCACTTCGATTTATGAGACGGGATCATTAAAAAATTGTTAGCATAAGGACCTGTACCGCCAAAACGTTATGGAATCCCTAAGGTCCTCGAAGATTTGGTCCCTTTACACCCGACAGTCAGTAACATCAGTGCTTCTACATATTTGCTGGCAAGCTACATGAAAGACATTCTAAGCCCTTTGGTGTTTAAATGCCTGCAGTTCCGTGGATTTTGTGAAAAGGCCCAACAACTTGAAACTGAAAGACTCCGATATTCTGGTGAACTTTGACGACGTTCCACTCTTCAGCAGCAAGATTCATTTCAACTCTTTGGTTGACGGGAATATCACCATGTTCTGACCTCCACGTATTTTCTATTTAATGGAGAACACTTATGACAAACAGAGGGAGTCGCCTGTGGTTGCAAATTTGTATATTGAGTACTTCGAGGAAGAAGCTCTGAAGTCATCCGCATGGAAACTCATTTATTTTTTTCGCTTTGTGGACGACACTTCCGTCTTCTGGTCCCATGGAAGGGAAAAACTCCATAAATTCCTCACACATTCTAATTCCACTCATCCCAACATCAGATTCACTATGGAGACCTACCAGTCCTTGATGTCATGGGCTCTCTGGCGCACAGTGTGTATCGCAAAAAAACGTACACTGACCTGTATTTGAACACACACAACTGTCACCACCCAGCGCAGAAGAATGGCATAGTGAAAACACTAATTCACTGAGCGCCCTCCATCTCAGACGCAGAGAATCTTCCCTGGGAGGGTGCGGAGAAAGCGCTAGCCATTTGCCCTTCTAGCGTACACCGCCGCGCTATCGGAAAAAATTGGGCGCATGCTGAAAATACATAGAGTAAGAACTGTACTCAGAACACCCAATAAATCATTGGTAAGCATTCATCGTCTAACAGCTTCTGCACTTCTCATTATAGTCCTTGTCGGTAAGAGCAACAGTTGTGTTGCCTTTGTCAGCAGCTAGCACCCAATAAATCATTGGTAAGTGTCAAAGATGACTTAGGTTTGCACAAAGCCGGTGTATATCAGGCTCCGTGCCCATGTGGGATGACGTATATTGGACAAAGAGTATGTATCATCGAAGATCGATACTCAGAACACCAGTGACACACTCGACTAATGTATCCCACCAAGCCGGCGGTCAAAGAAAACTGTTTGTCCGACACTGAAGCGACTGAATCCGAAAATACCAGAATGCTGGGTCCAACTTCCAAATATCGCGACAGCTTCGTAATAGAGGCCATCGAAATACGCAGCAGAGACAAGCTCACCAACCTGTCCTGCGGCTACAGTCTCAGCAAGGCTTGGGAAGCAGCACTGGGTCTGATCATGAAGACATTCTGCAAACACAACGTTCTGGAGACGAGGGCGGATGGATAATTACACCCACGCTACCGCAAGTGGACGCCGGCATGCGCCGTCGTGCTTGGACTGTGTAGGGGAGGGCATGTAAGTCTGCCGTGCGCCCCCTGGATTCAGTTCGCCAGCCAGAATATTGTTCCTGTTGAACACTGTGAACCAGCAGTACTCCCGTGGACTCTTCGTTCGGTTCCAGTTACATTTCTACTGCTCTGTCAAAAATAATCTTCATTCGGTTTGTGTCACATCACTGTCCAGGTGTAATACCTTCTTCTCTGTGTGTGTCAGTTACAGGGTATCTTTGTCTTCTTAAGGAAATAACCAGTTGACTAAATAAATTAACACTGTAGGAAATCAACAATTTTGTGTTTTCTTTCATAAAGATGAAGCTGTTCTACCAAGCAGAGATGGAAGAATCAATTAACATAATACTAATCATCCTCAATGCAAAAGGCGTTCAAAAAGTTTTCCACAGTCGTCTCAAACGTTTTTTGTTTTTTTTTTTGCAGGAGTAGAATGAAATTTTTTCTGAACATACTTGTAACATTTAGCTATACATTGAGCCTACTCTGTGTAGCCTCCATCGGCTGTGACGCATCTGGCCCAACGTCCTTTCCATGTTGTAAATGCTCTTTGGTAAAATTCTGGGGATTGACTTTTACACCATTGCTTGACCCAGGAAATAAAGTCTTTCTCACTACCGGTATCAAATGTTTTATCACGCAGGTGGGCCTTCAGACTACCAAGGAGTTAAAAATCAGACGGAGCCAAGTCCGGACTGTAGGGAGGATGAGGAACTATTTCACAACCCATTTTCCTGATTTTCTGGAAGTAAATATAAATATCTTTTACTTATTTTATTTCACGTTGCTTCTGGCTATGGTCAATAAACTAAGAACAAAGTTCAGAACATGAGACAAAATTAAATGTATTTACTTTATAAATATTATATGTGCATACTTGGTATCTGTTGCTTTGTTAGCATGAATAAAAAGGTATTGAATATTTTGTCATTCAGAGTTACACTTATTCATAAAACAAAGAAATTAAAAAAATTATCTATTAAGAAATGCAGATTAAAAATATCTGTTTCACAAAATCTGATGAACTTACATATACAGTTACAAAAACTTATAACTCTTCAATTTGAGACGAATGAACAACATTTCTATAGTCCAATAAAACTGCACAATGTCTTGGGCTACTGTATGGCATCACGGTTTGTGAGGGTTAATTAATAAGTTACTTAACATGTGTTTTGTGCTCTTGATGGCCATGTAACCTGCTCTTAATCTATTAATGATGAAAATCTTCTTTCTCTTATTACCAGAATAAAAAACAATGGCGTGTGACGAATGTGTTTCTTGATACTGTGGCAATTTAGTTTGAAATAATGTTCTCATTACGTGAGATTGACCATTTTTCTTGTCCCCTAAAAACAATCCCTTGACAATGATCGCATTGTGGATGGGCTCTAGAATAGGCGCGAATCATCACACGTTTTCGACAAGCTTGCCCTTACGCTTATTGCTCCCTTTTGCCAATGTGGCTCAGTATCCAGTGGAAACAGAGGTGATCTTCCTATCTCGTGAGACATCCTACAATACCCTGTGCCAGGGATTTTTCGACATTCTTCGAAGCTGCACTTGCAACAGATACTTCCTAAATGGAAGAAAAGACAAAGATAGCCCGAAGAACACATTTGTGAAATGACAGTCACTCTTCAATCACTCTTATAAAGGAAATGAAATGAGCAATACAATGTCAACGAGAAAAAATATCTATAATTCCAAAATTAATTACAGTTAACGAGAAAGGAGCCTCTAAAGGTTACCTCATATGATGCTAATATCACCATATCCTCTAAAGTAAGGAAGATCCACCCTATATTCTGCACCAGACGACAGCGAACAAATGTCAGTTACACATCGTTCAGTATATGTTGATTTAATTCACCTTTTCTTTTAGTATGTTGATGCTCTCTATACCTAAATAGTTTTTTTTACATTCTCTGTAGAGAATTCACATTTTCGTACATATCGATGATAGGTGAATTGCAAATATTTTGAAACGTGTGTGTAGCTGCACAAAAAACAGCTACTGATCTCTGCAAACGAACCACAAACATTTCCAACGCAGTCAGTGGTGTAAATAGCGAAATGGTGCCGTGGGCGAACTTCATGATTCAGCCTAGCCCCTTCTGCCTTATCTGCTGCCATAGTCCCATTTCCTTTCTCAAGTCTTTATGGTTGTTTGGCCTATTTACTCATATATCGAGATCAACTCGCCATTACAAGGGAGTAGAACTTACTCAGCTCGATAATTCTGCTTTATATGATGCAGTTCAAAATGTGAAGTTGCACACGGTCAAAAGGCACATGTGTTGCAACAATGACACAGTTCCTTTTTCACTGTTTCATTGCCGATCAATTCAAAACCGAAATATTAAACAGGAAGTGCAAAATATAGTCTCTGCACTTCATTAAAACTTTTCAATTGCATAACGAGAATGACTCCATTTAGTAGCCAAAAACAAGAAAAAAACATCTTCGCATCAGAAGTCGTTAGTAGGTATTATGGAAAAGTTTCTCAACATGAATATACTAGTGGCTACCCTTTACACATTTCAATCCACTTCCCGTTTTAGTGCCCTCCAATCCACTCCACTCTTCTTCTTCTTAAAGACTGCATCCCCATGGAGACGGCGCCCAGGGTACATCCGCTGGTTACGTCACTAAACGTAGTCCATGAGTACATAAACTCTCAAAAAATTCGTCAATTAATTGATTCATAAAAAAACTTGAAAAACTGAGATATTTTAAAAAATTCTAAAATCATCATTTTTACTAGCTGAGTTCAAAAATTGAATTGAACCCAGGACTATAACAGAAACTGCAACTTATATTCCCACAGTGAACTACCGTAGAGGCCAGCGAGACAGAAAATAGTTACCTTAATACTGCATTCACTATTCTCAAATACTTCTGAAATGTGGCAGTCCTGTAGAAAATTGCAATCCGAATCGCAATTAACATTTATTGCTGCTGTCGCCTACATCTACGTCCCTACGCCGCAAACTAACTTATAGAGAATAGTGAAGGATACTTCTAGCAACACTATCTTATCTCCTACTTGCTCGGTTCGCAGTTGTAATATGAAGAGTCATTGTCCATCAACGTCCGTATGAGCTCTATTTTCTCTTGTTTCTCATCTTGTTCATTTCCCAGGACGTATGCGGGTGGAAGCAGTACGTTCCCCGACTCTTCTTGTAATCTGCTCTCCCGGGATTTAAGTAAAAAACCTCTTCGTGATGCACAACGACTCTCTTGTAGCGCTTGTCACTAAAGTTTGTCGTGCATCTCAGTAATCCTCTATGTCGACTAAATTATCCAGTGACGAAACGCACTGTTATTCGCTGAATCTTCTCTGTATCTTCTGTTAATACAACTTGTTAAGGATCTATTGATGAATGAGACTCAGGATTTAGCCGAACAAGTGTTTTGACTGCAATTTCTTTCGTATCTTAGGGCAGTGTCTTGCGGAGCCTTTCTATGGCGAACAGTATTAGCCATGAATAGGCGCATGGAAAATTCAACGTTCTCCTCTAGAGCATTACTATAAACTGCAAACAGCAACGGTTCTATAACACTGTCTTGGATTCCCGAAGTTTTTAAGAACATCATGGTCGTCTTTGATTGTCAAAGTATTTATTAACAAAATCGACAATTGCATTGGCCTCCGTGTGGCCACTACCAAGTGGAGTTCCGTGACAATAGTGTTCTAGTACATATCTGCGATGTCTGTATGTCATCATAACAGTCCTGGTTTCAAAGACCTAAAAAGACAGCAAAATATGCAAGCATTTATGAACTAAAACTTATATAAATATGACCTTAGAAAAACGAAACATGGCTTTATATAATTTTATTTAAAACATTTTTTGTAATTTTTAAGGCTCCAAGAAATATAAAATTCGCTTCTGAACAAATTGTGAGTTAAATACTCACAATTTTCAGTGTCTGAAACTATCACTTATTTTTGAAATATCTGCTTTTGTCTAAAAAAAAATAGAGTCCAAATTAGTAAACACGTCCCGTCAGTCTTCAGTTTCTGCAGAGATGCACTGTAACATAAGGCGATCTTTCAGGTTTTCCTTCTTCAGAGATCTATAGTTGTCGATGAGGATGGCTCTGTATCTGGAAAAGCTCCTCTCCACATCACACGAAGTCAGAGGAGCGTATTTGGAGATATCGGGGTGACTGCAGGCCAGCTTCGTTTCATTGTCTTCAAATGTTATGCCATTATCACAAAGACTACCACTAATTTTGCACATTTTATAATATCCGAGCTTCCACTGGAGAACACTTTGCAATCCGTTGTTCTCTTTGCCTGCAACGTGACCAAGAGCTTGACCCAACTCCCTCTGCAGGTGTTGCACAATCTCCAGAGCGCCACATAGTTGAGTACCAGCAGCTTCCAGTCATGTGATGGCTTTTGATACCAATAAAGACTTGGCGTTGATGTATTCCAAGCTACCAGAAGGGTATCTGTAAAGACCTCTTCACAGTTCTGATAGCACTTGATTCATCGCTGTCAAGCTCACGAAACTTGTCTTTAGTTTGGAGTAATTGGCGCAGTAATACTCAGCAGCATTAAGACAAGAATTCCGAATTCCGAATTCCTTAGTATAAGAACGGGCTGATGGCTGGGGGGGGGGGGGGGGGGGGGGAGTGAAGGTGCTTGTTTCTTTAATTTCTGCACCAGTAGCGGAGTTTTAACATAAATTTTCTTGCCACAGGAAATTAATTTGTCCACATCAGGATAATCTAATTGCACCTATTTTGAAACTTGGTATAATGCATGTGGAAGCCAAGTGACGTTCTGCATACCGTGGTAGAGAATCTGCAGCCACTTGGCTAATTAATCGTAAATGGCGCACAGTTTGTTACTAGCAAAAAAAAAAAAAAAAGTGGTATATGTTCAATCTATCCGGTCACAAAAACTTCGTGGACTTGTCAAACAAAATGGCGAATACTGGTTTGTTTATTCTCCCGAGAACTTTATGCCTTGGGAGAAACACTTTTCCAGGCCGATCAACTTTTAGAAAACCAACGGCATCATTTACAACATAGCTCCTGCCCCCATCAATGGCTTCATCTATGAGCACGAAGACCTTCTGGTCAGCAACACTAATTTGTATTTTGTTGATTACTTCCTCGTTCCACATGGACAAATAGTTCTTTCTCATTGTCGAGACATCAGAGTATGGATGTGTTGTGTACTTCTCCAATGGGATGTTGCAAACCACTGTCATCTCATGCAAGTGAAAATGATTCTACAGTTGAAGGTGAACCTTTCTGCTCATATAACAACTTAGATCTATTGTCATTTACAGAACTTTTCTTCACACAGCTGGTGTTATTGCAATCTTTCCTGTGCTAACTTCAACTTCATATAGTTTGGAAAATAATATTTCCCCTTCAGAGCAGAAGAACTTCTCTCTAAAATTGCGAACAAGACGTCGCCACTTCATGCTGTTGGAGCACTTTAATTTTCGCATGTTGAAACAGACCGAGTTTGTATTCCGACTGAATAGAGTAATTGCCTGTGTATTTTTCTTTCTGTGGAAGTCACCCTTGTTGGGTTCGAGATGGTTTTGTCGACCCCATGCAAGAATGTCTCGTTTCAGCGACTCAACTAATGTATTACGCTGCTTATCTACTACAGTCCAGATAAATGAAACTTTGTAGAAACTTTTGTGTTTGTTTGTGACAACATCACCCGACACATTGTCATGTGAAAAACATTTTCATGTTTTTATTGCTGTGCGCTTAAAGATGCGTTAAATATATTCATTATTAGCGAAAGTTTCCCAAATATCGCCAATTATTAAAAAGTGTGCACCACAGAAATATATTTTTCTACGCTACAGTACCTGGATTTCACCCTCAATTTTAGAAGAAGGTTACGACATTTCATTTAAAACCGAACCCTAGTCTTTATCACGTCCATATTTAAGGTTGTTGCCGTATTTTACATAAACCAAATGAAACCACTACACACTGCCACCGTATTAATGGCAACTCAGTTAGTTAATATAGTGAAAACGTGTAGTGCTTTTATGTGATCTACGTGAAAGACGCCAACGCTCAATATCCTAGCGTATGGAGGTGACGTAGACATAATGCGTCGTAGATACTTTTTTAACATTTTGACATCTGTTGAAGCACTATTTTCGTAGTACTGTAATTGATGAGGGCCACACGGCCGAAATTTCAGTAGTGGACTTGATAAACTAGATTAGCTCCCGCTGCTTCGTTCTCTTTGGCGTACTAATTAAAACAAAAATAATTTTGTTAAAATATATTAGGCCACTGAAAAATTAATCTATTAAAGAGCTCTTTCTTTTCCTATGAAATTCTAACAAAGCCAATTTGTCGTGGTGACTGTTAAATAGCTTTCGTTGATTTAGTTCACAAACCGCAACACCTTTTAAACTTTTCGCTTTTAAGATCCTGGAAGTGTGGTCGTTTCTGAATGTACTTCTGACCATAAAGTGATTCTGGAAGTTGGAATCAGAAGTTTGTTAATTCTGCCCTTTGAGTTTTTGTAGTGTGATATTTCCATGCAAATTTTCATCCCCTAACATGTATTTCTTTATTTCTAACCGACCACTTTTCATTGGTTTAGTTTTATAAATGTTTTAATGTAACGAAATACTTTCATAAAGGTTTTCATTCCAAATTTGACCTCCTTGGGGGTTGATGGGTTGAATTCCCAGAATTATTGGAACATGTACTGTTTTTATTTCTAACTGAGAAACCTAATACAAATTTTCATGAATTTAGTTTCATAAATGCTTTCATAGTAAAATATTTTCATAAAACATTTCAATCCCTATTTCACCCTGTTAGGGGTTGAGTTTCCAAAAGCGATGATAGATTTTTTTTTTTTATCTTTCCAAGCCAAGTACTAATTTCCGTACAGATTCTTTAATAACGATTTAATTTCGAAATGATTTTCACCTCTACTTCATCCCCTCAGAGGTGAATTTCGAAAAATGCTGGAACTTGCATTTATTAATTGTTTCCAACCAAGAAAACAAGTACCAGTTTTAATAGCTCTAGCTTCAAAGTTTCCTAAATTGCGACGTATTTTTTTAAAAAATAAAAAGACATTTTATCCGCTATTTCGCCCCCTTAGATGGAATTTCGAAAGATCGCATCCTAAATGTTGCGTACAGCGTAAGGTCAATCACATCTCCATATTTGAAGTTTGCATTCTTAGTGGTATGGGCTGGGCGATGATGAATCAGTAAATCAGTCACGACATTTCCTTTTGTATAGAGAGAAGAAACAGTTTTACAATAAAGGGCTACCATAGTGCTGTTTTAAAAATTGTGCATGACTCTGAAACCCAGCCATGAAAAGTTAACAAGTTTTATATCTGTTCACCTTATTCCGTTAAGAACGACGTACTGAGTTCCAGCTGCAAGGCAGTTCTGAATCTAATCACAAATCTGGTCCGGTATCCAGTGAGGTATTCACTAAGTTCCTTGTTCACAATGTTAATCACACAGCCATTGGCAGCAAATGTTGTGTGTTCAAGTGCGAGTTTGTCAGGCTGCCTCCTAACTAGAGACAAGAAAAAACTCTTTCACTTTATGATTAAATTCAGTGTTTTTTTTTTTTTTTACATATTCGGTGCTATTTTTTGCCAACTTCGGTGTTACGTTTTGTCATTCTTGATGTTTTTCTGTAAAACTGCCGGACTCGATGTTTTCTTTCCAAATTAGTTCTTACTTTGTAGCAAACTTGGTGTCGATTTTTGCTGAATTCATTGATCTTTTTGGTGAATATTTTTGTCGAGGTTGGTGATTTTTTGTCATATTCAGTGATCTTTTTGGCGAATTCAGTAATGTCATTTTCCCACTTACGACGATATTCTTTTCCAAATGCGTCGTTAGTATTTGCCAAGTTCAATGTTATTTCTTGCCAAATTCTACGTTTTTTGCCAAATTTGATGTTTATTTTTGACAAACTGCGAAATTTATTTTAATTGTTTAGCCATATTCAGTGTTACTTTTTCCCAAGTCCGTTGTTCTTTCTGCTAAATTAACGTTAATTTTTGTCAAATTGCAAATTAGATTAATTGTTTTTGCGAAATTGGGTACTTTTTGGTCACATTAAGCGTTATTTTGTTACCTAATTTGGAACCTTTTTCGACAAATTCTGTGCAGCTTCTGCCAAATGCGGTGCTTATTTAGTGGAATTCGGTGTTATTTTTCGCTGAAGTCAGTGAATTTTTGCGAAATTCATCGCAATTTTTCGCCAAATTTGCTTTGTTATTTAAAGAAATTCAGCGTTATTATTTACCAAATTTGGCGTTGTCTTTTTGTAAAATTCGGCGTTATTTATTGCCAGATTGCTTGATACTTTTTTTTTCGTCAAATTCTGTGTTACTTTTTACCGAGTATGGTGATACTTTTCCCCAATTTTGATGTTGTTCTGTTTTTGCCGAATTTGGTGTTATTTTTTTCGCATTTTGTATGTCTTTTTTGACATTACATCGCAGCTCACTACGTGGGAAATCTACTGTCATTTTAAGATTATACACGTACCTGAGCCTTGAGGAAAGACTAAGCGAAAATGCAATTTCAGAATTCAACAAAAATCATTTATAAATATTGGTAAACCAAAGTCTTCAGAATTATAATTTTTGTGCGGGGAAAGGTCAGTATCTCGATAATTCGTAAAAATCGGCGATTTCATTTTATTTTTCGAGTTATCGTTTTGGCGAAATTGTTCTGTCCCTCCTCATAACATGCTACATGATTTCATTCTGTTCACATCAATACGAGAGCAGGAAGCTGAGTAAAAAACCGAGCGAGGTGGCGCAGTGGTTAGCACACTGGACTCGCATTCGGGAGGACGACGGTTCAATCCCGTCGCCAGCCATCCTGATTTAGGTTTTCCGTGATTTCCCTAAATCGTTTCAGGCAAATGCCGGGATGGTTCCTTTGAAAGGGCACGACCGATTTCCTTCCCAATCCTTCCCTAAACCGAGATTGCGCTCCGTCTCTAATGACCTCGTTGTCGACGGGACGTCAAACACTAACCACCACCACCACCACACCGCTGAGTAAAAACTGTGGACGCATCGGATTTCCTGATCCGAAACCGCGGGCTGGTACCGGCGAGGACTTCTCCTCTGTCGTTCCATTAGCGCCTCTGGAAGTGGACGGTACACAGTATATCGCCTGGTGGGAGGCGGGCGGCGCGCGCGCATTGTAGCTGGCGGCTGGCTGGCTGCGGCTGCCCGGCGCCGGACGTTGAACGATGCCCGCTCTGGGAGACAGCGCGCGCTGCGCCGGGTCCCCGCGGCGCGCGCTTGATTTAGTCACCACGCCGGCGACAGCGTACAACGCCGGCCGCCTTATTTATCACCGCTCGCAGGATAAATAATAACACCATGAATAAGTAATGAGAAGTAAAGAAATAGTATCGGATCCGCATCTAGCGCCGCGATGGCCCGGCGCGAAACCTGGCCAAACAAATTGCGAGAGCACGGACGGGCGCGGCGAGTTATGTCCGTGCTCGATTCAGACGTAACGGCGCGACGCCCCTCAGGGGCCGAGTTTTGTCAAGAAACACGTGCTCCGCGTAACAAGGCGATAATTTCCCGTCACCGGATCTGGATTTTATATCGGGAAATCCTGCGGTCCTGCTCGCGACTCCCACTGTGGCCTGACGGCCGTCTGAACAGACTCCGAGTCAGAGCAGGCCATAACTCCCGGATGCTGAGAAATCTGTTTTCCGCAGTTAACTCGTGTACAGTCCGGAGTAAGAAATTGTTTCGCTGACATATACCTTGTTACAGCCGTTCGAAATAGCTTACGCTTCGTCGCGGAGTCCGCGACCTACAGGGAGATGGATTCGTTCCACACGACATCGACACTTTCTTTTCAACTCCATAATTTGTTCATCACTGCACTACCGCTTCTGCCATTTAATTTCTGTGTACTCCTTTCTGAAGCCCCTTTAATCAGTCAACAAACACCAAAACCGTCTGAGTGAGGTTGTTTAGCTGCCTTTTCCCTGTATGACCCCTTTATATCAAACCCTATTTCAGTGCTGTCTGCTGTGCTACACACTTTTACTGTGCTGTGAATTCTACACCGTGTTTGCATTTTCATGAGTTTCTGATGTTGTGTGTGAAATGTACCAATATATGACAGTTAGGATAAGAATGACATGAAGTGCTGATCTCAGGCGTCAGGTTGCCACATTTGCTGGCTTATATATATAATTCTTATTTCTTTATCTTATCATTTTAAAATTCAGTTTGTTCAAATGTGTGTGAATTCCTAAGGATCAAACTGCTGAGGTTATCGGCCCCTACACTTACCACTACATAAACTAACCTATGCTAAGAATAACTACACACACACCCATGACCAAGGGAGGACTCGAACCTCCAGCGGGAGGAGCCGGGCAATCCGTGACATGACGCCTCAAACCACGCGGCCACTCCGCGCGGCATCAATTTATTACACTGCCATTAACTTCATTAGATGTCTGCTCAGGTTGGACTGTTACTAATCGATACTTGAACATAACTCATAAACAATTCTAATTTTGTAATCCCAGAATACATTTCGCAAGAAGTGAAGCTAGTTTTCGTTAGTAGTTACGTAATGAACATATGTGCATGACATGAACGTTTTCCAACTAATAGTCTTCATGGTATAATCATCTTTATGAAAAAATCATTGTTGACAAACTCATTTTAAGCATTGCAATACTAAAGGCCTTGTGAGAGGAACGAATTAATACGTAACTGTGATGCAAGTTTGCATACACCAGCAAGTTTTTAATTGAAATCCATAAATTTTCTGTTTGTAATAGTGAATCACGCAACCAGTGATTATTAAAACGATGTACAAGCAGTGGCGAATCAGGCATCAGGATCTCAGTTTTCCCGACAGTTTTTGTGAAACCGTTTTGTTACAGGTTTGTAACAGTATTACATAATAACCATGTAATTCCGAAAGAGAAACATCGTGTCATCCTGAATGTCTTGAAATTTCTCTTGGCACTACCAAATCATTTGCTATACTGTCAAGAATTCAGCAGGTTGCAGCAAATTTTGATGGAGCAAGTTCTTTTACAGCCTCTTCAGCATCAGAGATCTCCAAGGAACGAAGATGACTATTAGCTATTACCTGTTACGCCCAGGTGCATCTCATGTTCAGTCACTCACTGGATTCACCTCTTTAAGTTTCTTAACGTCTTCATTCTATTTCCACCGATTAACGTAGATTTTTTCCATTTTTGTGGCGTTTTGTCACTGACACTTCAGAGATAATATTATCATACCTACAATCTAAATACGCCATGAAAACGGTGATTTAACTGACAGATTAAAACTATGAACTGAACAGTGATTCGGAACTGGCACCTTGCCCCTGCGTCAGTACGGATGCGTGGTGAAATCTTCAGTCAAAATATTCTGAAGATGCACCTGTTCACACATCAAAATTTTCGAAAAATAAATATAAAATATAAATACAAATTCTAATGTCACACATGTCCACCAATCGGTGCGCATAAGTTTCACAATGCATCAATATGATTAAAGGTGGCTAGACACATTTAGTGCTCATTCAGTCAGTGAATTAATCGTGTACCTGGAATACCTCCATTAGGACACCTCATTAGTTTTGACGTAATGCTACCTTTCTGACTCATGATTGTCGTAAGCGCAAAGCACCTACAACGGACTAAATTAAATGCGTGGCAAAATAAGATAATAGCACCGTGTATTAAACAGAATTTTACCCAATTACGTTCTCACAGGTGACCAACTGCTTCATTTTAATTCACGTCAATGTAGCCCATGAGAGGTTAGTCTAGTACTTTAGTATGTTTCGGTGCGCTTTCAGAATAATGCGCGCCCGGTTCTACCATAAAAGTTATTCTGAACTGCGAAATGGTTTATGTTTGTAGACAGTAATGTACACACCCCACTGTACATGGTTCTTAATTCAAATTTAAATTTGTTGACAACCTTATTTGAAGACAGTTAACACACATGCGAAGGAAAATATTATTGTATTAATGCTGTGTCTATGACAACGAGTAATTATACCGTGTATCAAACAAAATAAATCCTGTTGGTTCTAGAAACTTTTATTTTACCCTGTTACATATGCAAAGGTGAACAATTATTCATGGTTCATGGGACATGGGACAAAGAATAGTATTTTATTTGACTCGGTGCCGTTTCAGAAAAATGTTCACTCGATTTTATCATAGAGTTTGTTCTTAACTCCATAATTGGTTGTCGTTACTAGAGAGTGATGTACACACTCCCACTGTAAATGTTTTGTAACACGAAAGTAAATAGGTTGCTCATACTGTATGATGCCATTTGATGAACGTAAGGCAGAAAACATTATTGAATTAATATTTTGTCTATGACTGTGAGTAATTGTATTTTCATGTATAATCTCACTTGAGCACTTTAGTGTGATCTCATGACCGGTAGAGGTTTAAAAACATGCCGGATACAACGAGTAATGTGTTATGTTGTAAAAGTACTGCTGCAATGAAACTTTTGGAAAATTTTGTTATGTGAACAAGTGCATCTGAAGATGGGCCTGACAGCCCTGAAGGTGATTATACAATAAAGAAACCAAAAAACCGCGATATAGCCTGAGGCTAATTTATTTATAACTGCAAAGTTTCATTCACAACATTAAAAATGTTAGCTTTCTTTATTCCACAGCAAAACTGTAAAACGGCCGCTCAGCTATGGATTATTTCAGTACACTAAGTAGATAACGATGACCCGTAACTGATCCTCTGAAGAACGAACATTATGTACAGTAGAGTTTCCAGCCGAAATCGAAGAAAAGGAAACGGTAGGTGTGGACATAGAATAAGGAGAACGCTCACCGAAAAATAACGTGAGAATACGGGATTAATTTTGAAGCTCGAGGGAGTAAAGTTTGACGCAATTTGTCCATAAGTAGCCGAGACATACTAAACGAAGGTCTGTAAGATGTTGTTTTCAAATTAGTATAACATAAAGTAGGTAGGGTTGTTACTGCACAACAATCTAGTATTTATTTACTGGTAGTACAGAAGTGTAAAGGAAATCACATAAAGAAAACAAACACATGACGAAAATTATACAGTACATTATTCCATTACTCGAAACTCTCATCTCTAATATGTCTGCTTTGTGTGTGTGAGTGTGTCAGCGTTAGAGCCGTCACAGAACTTATCTGCTTCACTTTTGTGATAGACATATGTTTCGGGTGTGGCAGACTGTAATAGTGATCCATCGGTACCTCCATGTTTCTGTCACTATATTCTCTACATATCACTTTTAAAAATCGTCCTATTGATAACAAGTAACTAAGTACAAATAAAGGTACATAAACACCCAGTGACATGGAGAGCATCTCCAGTTCTTGACACAAAGACTCCCGACTGGGCTTTTCCATTTCGCTGTCCTGATATATGCATCGTAGAAATTGTTCCAATTCCGGCGTCTACGTTCCTGATTATTCAGTGTATAATTATGTTAATCCGCAGGTGTGTGTAGTTATGTAAATGAAGGAATTTTAGAGAATAAATTAAAAAATGAGAATAAAATTGGCCTTAGCCTATTTATCTCTAACATTCGACGATTGGTAGGAAGCTAAAGCCAAGTGAGGTGTCTTTACTTAAACACCATACTTCCTGAAAGGAAATGAGTTCAAATGTGTGTGAATTCCTAAGGGACCAAACTGCTGAGGTCATCGGTCCATAGACTTACACACTACCTAAACTAACTTAAACTAACTTATGGTAAGAACAACACATACACTCATGCCTGAGGGAGAACTCGATATCCGGCGGGAGGGTACCCGCAACCCGTGATATGGCGCCTCAAACCGCGCGGCGAAATGAGTTGAAATCTCGGTAGAGATGTATAGAAAAATAGGTATGAGACAGATAGTTATTGCTGATTGGTCTTCGAATAAAAATAAGAATGTTTTCATCTGTGTACCACGTGACCCAGTAAAGAAAAAGAGAAACAAATAACATTTCTGAAGTTCATTGTTTTCTGCATCTTCCAAATCTGCATGAAATTCTTAACTATGAAAGTCGATGGTTTGGAACAGAATTACCGAACAGACGTTTTCATTGTAAATAGTTGATGGCCGATGATAGCAATGTACATGATTCTTTGCGAATACATGTGCGAAAGACAGGTAGTAACTGGACGTGGAAATGTAGTATTGCTATAAGAAAGGCAGACATCCGTTAACTTGTGATACACTGAATCGTAAACGATAAATTGTAGAGGACATGGGAAGCACCTTGTACAAGAACTTAAAACAGGTCAGGTGACTGAGAGATAGTACTGCAGTGAACTTTAAAGCAAAGCGAACTGGTGTCGAACAGTATAATACTGCAGAGGGAACAGCGATGTTAAACAAATAATATACTTTTAGCTTCAGTTCCATAAACTACCATGGCAGACAATAGCCAAGATATGACGGTTGTAAAACTAAAAGGATGAAGGCAACTGGAGTGAGACGTGAATAGACGTGTTGTTGACTTCAGGTCTTCCGCAAGGTCGCGGTCAATATATGCAATGCATGCCCCTGTTTTCTTTATTTATACATGTATCGCGCGACCGATCTATATGACCCCCATATTTTGCAGAACTTATGTTGGATGCTGTCAATATTCAGTTCACATGACGTCATAGGTCGCTATTAAAATACGACTGCCGTATACGCTTGGCGTAAAATATAAAGGGTCACGACGATTCCCTACAAAACCGAGACGCCACGTGGGTCGCGCAGTCGCGACTGCACTATCTGATAGCGGCGGCTGAGGAGACATTGTCCGGTGACTTTTATTCCCGCGAGTCCCCTCCTCATTAAAATGTTCTTATAGTTATCTCTGGCTGCATCGTGCCGTATGGGCAACAGTTATCTCTTCATCTGGATACTCATGTCACTGGCCTCTCGTGCCACTGCATAAACAGCGAGGAGGGCGCACTATGGTGTTGTACAACCGCTTTCCGCAAGATGCATTCACTGTCGCTGAATCAGATATGCACTTGTCTGCAATTCTAACTTTATGTTACCCGTATACGTTACAGGAGTGATAAAGAATTATCAGTAAGGAGGCAGCAAGGAAAGGACTATTACCACTAAGGGATAGTAACTCAAAGGCACTCGTGTACGGCAGATCATTTCATCGTCGACAAAGAATATTGCTCTTCATTGTGCCGTTAGCGATCGATTAACGTGTAAATTGATCGTAGATATGTTCACTGGTAGATAGGTAATGTTCTTGCCAGAGGACTTTATTTCTTACATTATTGTCTTGCAAGCCATAAAGGGCAAATATTCACAAAGTTTCTGTCCAGAAGCAGAATATATAGTTGTTCCGGTGCAAATACAGATTCTCCAGTAATGTATTTCCGTTGCTTCCTTAGTGTCTGGTGCTGTCTATATTTTGTTTTCCTGTATATCCCTGAAACGTTACTCTGATTATTTCGTGTTAAAAATAGCAAATGCTAAATGTGTACTTTGGAACGTGCAAAGGTAAAATTGTCGTATATTCGAACTTGCCTCGAATTAATTGCATTCTTTCATTTTATATGAGTCTGCTACAGTTGTGCAGCGTCGTCAATCTTTCAAAGTTTATATTATTTTAAACTGTTACCGTTGCTTCGCATTTTTATGAAATTATGGTTCGTTTTTAGGCAGTACAACGTCGCTTCCGAAGGTAGAGCGTTCTCGATGTTCAAACTTGGAAATCGTTAAAACTTTAAAGGGAATACAAAATACGAGTACTTGTATTTACATTCTGAAAGCGGCTTGCTGATTATTACTGGGCTCTTTCTCATGTTTGGTCTGTCTGGCCGTTGTCTTTATTTTCCTCACTGCACCTGACGTATCCTGTGCTGATTAGAAATTGCGCTAACTTACCTGACAGTGTTTCTCTTTCGAAAATGAAATTAAAACGAAGACTAGTATACGTAACTTTGAAATGAATTCACTAAGGTTGTTTTATACCAAACTAACTGCTTTAAATCACGTCATGGTGTCACTTTTGTCAGGGAATAGAGATAAATGATGGACATATTGACTGCTGTCAACAACAAGAAGTCTATCACAATGAAGAAGAAATTCCTTTATAATAGCATTATGGAACGTATAAAGCTATCACGGTACTAAACAGTCTAAATCGAACCCGAGGTTCAATTTGACGTAGACAGTTTTCATATTAAGATGTCGGGAAGTTATTCAGGCAATGCGACAAGGCACCGTTAATGGAAGTAGACAGGGATGAAAGTTATAATTATGCGAGGAGAACCGTACCAGTTTTCTGCAGAATTTATTAGCAAATTTTGTATCAATATGGAGAAAATTTAATTCATACGTTTCATGAATTGTGAAATGTGGTGCAAAGAATATGTAGTTGAGTCGAAAATTAACTAGTTCATAGTTTTAAAATACTGAAAAAACCGGAAATATGTTCTGAAAGAAAGATAGCAGAGTGTACATTAAAACTAGAAGAGTCTCGTAGGACAGAGGTATAAGCCAAAAAGAAAGTAGGGATATACATGAATTACACGGAAGTGTTGCAAATATTAAGAAACATAGGCAACTCCAAAATTTCTTACGTTAAATACAATTGTGGGGTATCATTCCGTAAGCTGTTAATAATATACGGGCATATGAGTCGGGAAATGCTGAAGCGTGGTATCTTGGAGTGCTAATGTAGCACCTGACGTGTGAATGTTGAAAATACGACGGCTAAGTTACGAAGTGTATAATGGAAGACTAGCCTTGCATTTTTTGGTTGTAAGGGATCGAGTACAACGTGTTTTCGTTTATGCTGGTAGTGTACCTACAAAACTGAGTAATGCCAAGCTAAAGAGTATTTCTGTAAAGAAAAGTACCGAGCGAGGTCCTGCAGCACAAGAGCCACTGGACACCGCTTAAAATTCATGTCCAGATGTGCCGGCTCAAGCTTTCCGTGGCCTCCATAAACTGATTAAGGGGAACAAAGAGCTGGGTTCTTCTAAAATGACGTGGTCGATTTGCTTTCAAGTGTCTTTCAATACAACATTATGCACAAATTACGTTATCGTCGCTTTAATTCTACACTCTAAACTTTCTTCTTCCTTTTCGGAAGAACAGGACACATATACGGTGTTTCAGCTACATCTATACGATTAAAGTTTTGCTGTGAGTTTTTGAATGGCTTTACGAATTCATAGCTACGGAAATGTAGCTATAAAATCCGAGCGAGAACTACAACTGAGATGTGAGACAAAAATAAAAGCGGTACACTCAGTTCCACTCTCCCTCAAACCTCCCTCCCCCGCTCCCACAAGGGATAGAAGAGTTTTACCAAAAGATACAATGTAATTAGCTTAAACAATAAGAGGCAATGACTCATTCAAAAGCTATAAAAATTAGCTCACAATATGCAAGTAAGGCGGTGCCGAGAGAGAAGTATTTGTAATCGCTCTAGGAAGTTTAAAATTCTTGAAAATCCGGTGCGTTAGTCTGTGTGCTGCCGTTTCCCTACATCATTTCTTTCTTTATTTATCTCTACTGTCCTGATCACAACGGTTCGTGGCGTTATTTTATACTTGTTTAGTACAACTAATAAATTGTAATAGAGCCATTGAATCATTTGGTGTAATCCAGAAACTAACATGTACAGTATCTAAGTAAAATATGGTTAACTGAGTTATGATGGCAAGAAGAATTGCCACCCTCCACAGTTGCACACAGTGTGTAATCGTAAAGAATTCTTAACATTCTAAACCACTAGATCCAACTGAGATGCAAAGTCAGCTTAAGTGCAATATTCATTTTGATATATCAGCGTAGCTAAAAAAGTTGTGACTCTCTCTTATGACTGTTTTGGAGTTCGAAATGCTGTCGATAATAGCACAGTGGCAAATATGCTTTATCAGATCACGCAGAGATGGACAACTGCAAAAAGTACTGTGGCGAAATAAAATGCCGTTCTGCATCTGATTGCAGTTCTTTTTCAGTCACTAGGTTAGCTTTCTGTAGAGAGATCAGCCAGAAAGATATAACATGTGGACGACCCACTACTTCTTGATAGAGCATTAATAGGTGTCTAACACTTTGCACTGTTAGTTTCTAGAAACTGTATTCATTCTGTGAGGTGTAAGGAACAATGAAGAACGATATCATCTATGCAGAAAAATCGTTATGCAAATAAAGCATTATAGAGATGTTAAGTTTCCCGGGTAATCTATTGATCTAGTTGATAATGGTTATCTGAAGTACTGAATAGGACGTTATGAAGAATACGATAGAGTAATGCGATATAAAGGTATGAGATATGTAGCTGAATATGAAGTAATGAAGAAATGCAGTTCAATATTCTTTATAAGCCACGTGTGTTCAGGTAAAGTATTTTGAAGAGAACGGAGCTGCAGTGCGGTGCAACAGAAGATAATTTGGAACAGTTCATGATTTTCGATTATGACAAAATTTATGCACACCACGAAACCACGGTCGTGAAGGCTGTATCATTCACTAAAATACAATCTTTGTAGCAAGACATTACAACCTATCTTTTTTATGTTCTTGTGTTTCACCTCCCCCCATGAACCATGGACCTTGCCGTTGGTGGGGAGGCTTGCGTGCCTCAGCGATACAGACAGCCGTACCGTAGGTGCAACCACAACGGAGGGGTATCTGTTGAGAGGCCAGACAAACGTGTGGTTCCTGAAGAGGGGCAGCAGCCTTTTCAGTAGTTGCAAGGACAACAGTCTGGATGATTAACTGATCTGGCCTTGTAACAATAACCAAAACGGCCTTGCTGTGCTGGTACTGCGAACGGCTGAAAGCAAGGGGAAACTACGGCCATAATTCTTCCCGAGGGCGTGCAGCTTTACTGTATGATTAAATGATGATGGCGTCCTCTTGGGTAAAATATTCCGGAGGTAAAATAGTCCCCCATTCGGATCTCCGGGCGGGGACTACTCAAGAGGATGTCGTTATCAGGAGAAAGAAAACTGGCGTTCTACGGATCGGAGCGTGGAATGTCAGATCACTTAATCGGGCAGGTAGGTTAGAAAATTTAAAAAGGAAAATGGATAGGTTAGAGTTAGATATAGTGGGAATTAGTGAAGTTCGGTGGCAGGAGGAACAAGACTTTTGGTCAGGTGACTACAGGGTTATAAACACAAAATCAAATAGGGGGAATGCAGGAGTAGGTTTAATAATGAATAGGAAAATAGGAATGCGGGTAAGCTACTACAAACAGCATAGTGAACGCATTATTGTGGCTAAGATAGATACGAAGCCGACACCTACTACAGTAGTACAAGTTTATATGCCAACTAGCTCTGCAGATGACGAAGAAATTGAAGAAATGTATGATGAAATAAAAGAAATTACTCAGATAGTGAAGGGTGACGAAAATTTAATAGTCATGGGTGACTGGAATTCGTCAGTAGGAAAAGGGAGAGAAGGAAAGATAGTAGGTGAATATGGATTGGGGCTAAGAAATGAAAGAGGAAGCCGCCTGGTAGAATTTTGCACAGAGCACAATTTAATCATAGCTAACACTTGGTTTCAGAATCGTGAAAGAAGGTTGTATACATGAAAGAACCCTGGAGATACTAAAAGGTATCAGATAGATTATATAATGGTAAGACAGAGATTTAGGAACCAGGTTTTAAATTGTAAGATAATTCCAGGGGCAGATGTGGACTCTGACCACAATCTATTGGTTATGACCTGTAGATTAAAACTGAAGAAACTGCAAAAAGGTGGGAACTTAAGGAGATGGGACCTGGATAAACTGAAAGAACCAGAGGTTGTACAGAGTTTCAGGGAGAGCATAAGGGAACAATTGACAGGAATTAGGGAAAGAAAACCAGTAGAAGAAGAATAGGTAGCTTTGAGGGATGAAGTAGTGAAGGCAGCAGAGGATCAAGCAGGTAAAAAGACGAGGGCTAGTAGAAATCATTGGGTAATAGAAGAAATATTGAATTTAAATGATGAAAGGAGAAAATATAAAAATGCAGTAAATGAAGCAGACAAAAAGGAATACAAACGTCTCAAAAATGATATCGACAGGAAGTGCAAAATGGCTAAGCAGGGATGGCTAGAGGACAAATGTAAGGATGTAGAGGCTTATCTCACTAGTGGTAAGATAGATACTGCCTACAGGGAACATCAAGAGCTCAGATGGAAACCCAGTTCTAAGCAAAGAAGGGAAAGCAGAAAGGTGGAAGGAGTATATAGAGGGTCTATACAAGCGCGATGTACTTGAGGACAATATTATGGAAATGGAAGAGGATGTAGATGAAGATGAAATGGGAGATACGATACTGCGTGAAGAGTTTGACAGAGCACTGAGAGACTTGAGTCGAAAGAAGGCCCCCGGAGTAGACAACATTCCATTGGAACTACTGACAGCCTTGGGAGAGCCAGTCCTGACAAAACTCTACCATCTGGTGAGCAAGATGTATGAAACAGGCGAAATACCCTGAGACTTCAAGAAGAATATAATAATTCCAATCCCAAAGAAAGCAGGTGTTGACAGATGTGAAAATTACCGAATAATCAGTTTAATAAGCCACAGCTGCAAAATACTAACACGAATTCTTTACAGACGAATGGAATAACTAGTAGAAGCCGACCTCGGGGAAGATCAGTTTATATTCCGTATAAATACTGGAACGCGTGAGGCAATACTGACCTTACGACTTATCTTAGAAGAAAGAATAAGGAAAGGAAAACCTACGCTTCTAGCAGTTGTAGACTTAGAGAAAGCTTTTGACAATGTGGACTGGAATACTCTCTTTCAAATTCTAAAGGTGGCAGGAGTAAAATACAGGGAGCGAAAGGCTATTTACAATTTGTACAGTAACCAGATGGCAGTTATAAGAGTCGAGGGACATGAAAGGGAAGCAATTGTTGGGAAGGGAGTAAGACAGGGTTTTAGCCTATCCCCGATGTTATTCAATCTGTATATTGAACAAGCAGTAAAGGAAACAAAAGAATAATTCGGAGTAGGTATTAAAATCCATGGAGAAGAAATAAAAACTTTGAGGTTCGCCGATGACATTGTAATTCTGTCAGAGACAGCAAAGGACTTGGAAGAGCAGTTGAATGGAATGGATAGCGTCTTGAAAGGAGGATATAAGATGAACATCAACAAAAGCAAAACGAGGATAATGGAAAGTAGTCGAATTAAGTCGGGTGATGCTGAGGGAATTAGATTAGGAAATGAGACACTTAAAGTAGTAAAGGAGTTTTGGTATTTGGGGAGCAAAATAACGGATGATGGTCGAAGTAGAGAGGATATAAAATGTAGGCTGGCAATGGCAAGGAAAGCGTTTCTGAAGAAGAGAAATTTGTTAACATCGAGTATAGATTTAAGTGTCAGGAAGTCATTTCTGAAAGTATTTGTATGGAGCGTAGCCATGTATGGAAGTGAAACATGGACGATAAATAGTTTGGACAAGAAGAGAATAGAAGCTATCGAAATGTGGTGCTACAGAAGAATGCTGAAGATTAGATGGGTAGATCGCATAACTAATGAGGAAATATTGAATAGGATTGGAGAGAAGAGAAGTTTGTGGCACAACTTGACCAGAAGAAGGGATCGGTTGGTAGGACATGTTCTGAGGCATCAAGGGATCACCAATTTAGTATTGGAGGGCAGCCTGGAGGGTAAAAATCGTAGAGGGAGACCAAGAGATGAATACACTAAGCAGATTCAGAAGGATGTAGGTTGCAGTAGGTTTTGGGAGATGAAGAAGCTTGCACAGGATAGGGTAGCATGGAGAGCTGCATCAAACCAGTCTCAGGACTGAAGACCACAACAACAACAATTGTGTTTCAGGGACCTACTTCCATCTTCAGGTGAAATTTTAAATTATAGTGTAAGTTTCATGAATGCCATGCCGATACTTATCCTTAAATAATTGAATTTCCCATTAAATGACAAGAATAATATTGCATTTGTAAAAGGAAAGTAGCGTATTCCTGTTTTAAATTTTACGTCACAAAAAACTGATAACTAGTATTTTTAAATGATGTAACAATCACATCCTTCACTGATAATAATAAGAGAGAACTTTTGGTCCACAATAAAGCCACAAAAACAAATCAATAACAGCAGTTCCCTCTACAAGGTGATGACGTAGAAATTTTTATGCGACTA
This sequence comes from Schistocerca piceifrons, assembly GCF_021461385.2. NCBI lineage: Eukaryota > Metazoa > Arthropoda > Insecta > Orthoptera > Acrididae > Schistocerca > Schistocerca piceifrons. The sequence goes on from NC_060138.1 coordinate 743,781,033, forward strand.
TAAGGTAAAGATTCATCAGTAGCGAAAGTTAGATACGGAACCTGAAAAGGTGAAATTAATACGTCAGTAGAATATGCCAAGAACAACAATAAATTTGTTCTTAGCCCTTTCTTACATAAGAAAGCAATCAGGATTTGAACCTGGCAAGGTCAAACGCAACTAAAAAGTAAATTAACTAATAAAGAAATTAAATAGTTCTTAAATGATGATCATAGGAACAAGAGATAAGTGCAAACATAGATACAAAGGAAGAAAGAGTAGATTCGTAGTGCAGAAAATAATAAATGTAGATAACGAAAATTTATGGAGTACAAGTGCACATCCCATATTACATTAAGCAACAGTGCAGACATAGCCGATGGATGTAATTGTTTAACAACAGCATATGCACTCATGCTCATGAATTAAGGATAATGCCGATACTTGGTGAAACAACGCTCTGGTGGGCGGTTTGCGGGTTTAAATTACCTCGGGGTATGACCATGCGGTGCATTAGACCTGCGGTCGTCGCACGGTGGCGCTGGCAGCAGTCCACATACGCAGAGGTGTGTTGGTGCATGTCAGAGTACGGTGCATCGACTAAGTGTGCAGACGTTTTCAGACGTGCTAATGGTGGCTGTGTGTTGAAAATGGCTCAAAGAACACATATTGATGACGTTATGAGGGGTAGAATACTAGGGCCACTGGAGGCTGGTCAGACACAGCAGGTCTTAGCACGGGTCTTCCGTGTGCCACAAAGTGTGATCTCAAGATTATGGCAACGATTCTAGCACACAGGAAACATGTCCAGCCGCTGCAGCACGGGACGTCCACAGTGTGCAACACCACAAGAAGACCGATATCTCACCATCAGTGCCCGCGGACGGCCACGGAGTACTGCATGTAGCCTTGCTCGGGACTTTATCGCAGCCACCGGAACAGGTCTCCAGACACACAGTCTTTTGACGACTGAACAGATATGGTTTATTCGCCCGGAGACGTGCAATGTGCATTCCACTGACCCCTGGTCACAGGAGATCACGTAAAGCCTGGTGTCAAGAACACAGTATATGGTCATTGGAACAGTGGTCCCAGGTTATGTTCACGGACGAGTCCAGGTATAGTCTGAACAGTGATTCTCGCCGCGTTTTCATCTGGCGTGAACCAGAAACGAGATACCAACCCCTTAATGCCCTTAAAAGGGACCTGTATGGATGTCGTGGTTTGTTGGTGTGGGGTGGTTTTATGATTGGTACACGTACACCCCTGCATGAACTGTAACAGGTCAGGTGTATCGGGACATAATTTAGCACCTTCCTCCTGATGGATGATAACGCAAGGCCCCACCGAGCTGCCATCATGGAGTAGTACTTTGAAACAGAAGATATCAGGAGAATGGAGTGGCCTAAACCCCATCAGGCACGTCTGGGATGCTCTCGGTCGACGTATCGCTGCACCTCTTCTGACCCCCTATGACACTTCATTATCTCCGACAGGCACTGGTGCAAGAATGGGAGGCTATACCCCAGCAGCTGCTCGACCACGTGATCCAGGGTATGCCAACTTGTTGCGCGGCCTGTGTACGTGTCCATGGTGATCATATCCCATATTGCTGTCGGAGTACATGCGCAGGAAACAGTGGCGTTTTGTAGCACAGATATTTAGGGACAGTTTTCTAAACTTATCACCAATACCGTGGACTTACAGATCTGTGTCGTATGTGTTCCCTACGTGCCTATGCTATTAGCGTCACTTTTGTGTAGTGCCACGTTGTGTGGCACCACATTCTACTATTATCCTTAATTTATGAGTGTGAGTGTATATAAGCAGTATGTTACAGGTTCGAACGAAGCAACAAATAAGGAAATCTCAAATTGTACCAGCCACCTATAACAAAGATTGTGTGAGAAAATACAACAAAAATTTTCATCATCTAAAAAGGCAGATGGAACAGTAACTAACGACAGAAAATTGTACCAGCATTCCAAGATTCCCTCAGTAATCAGTCTCTTCAAAAGATGAATCATAAATGCAGATTGTTTATAATAAGATATGGTAAGCAACACCAAACAAGGTGCAGAAAGCTATTCAAACGGAAAGTGTCGGGAGACGTTCCAGAAATGCATTCTGCAAAGCTGTTTACATAATATTTGCCTCGGAAGACTATTTCCCGAAACTGTAAAAACGTCGTAATTAGCCGCCTAAATATGGAATAGGACAGGCAAGAGATAGAAACTTACAAACCTCTCAGACTCCTCTCCATAACGTAAAAAATGTTCGCTAATATTATCACCAGCTGCATAGGAAATACACCACAATTCAGTCAAGCAAAGGAACAAACTGGTCTTAAAAAAACACATAACACAGTGGATCCCTTGCAAGTCGTAAAAGAAACTGTTGAATGAAGTAATGAGACTATGAAATACCAGATTTGAAAAACAGTATTTACTCAGTTTCAACAAATGCTGTACTAAGAGCTCAATACGGGTTACTAACTGAAGTATTTATACGGAAACTTTACGGTTCTTATTAGATTTCATGAGGATAGTGAGAAAATCAGAACTAAAAAAGATGAGCTACGGAAGGAGATTTCAAATAACCGAAACTGTTCTCAGAAATTCTAGAGATAGTTCTTAGACCCTTTAATATGGAAAATGAAAAAGAAAAACGTGCTGCTGGAACATACGTGGACTACCTTGATTTTCATGATTGTGCGCAGTTTGCTATGAGCGCAAATTAATTTTAACAATCAGCTGAACAACTTGATAAAGCATGTCTGAAAGTAGGCTTGAAAATCAATGACAGTAAGACTAAAATAACGTAGAACAAATATGGCGAAGGGATAATAATATAAATTAACAATGAGGTCACAGATCAAGTAGATGACTGTTTTTATTTAGGGCAACTGACGACAAAGACTACATGCAAAGTGAAAGAAATTAACAGAAGTGTTAAATAGTACGGACTGCTTTCGGTAAACTAAAAACGGTTTTCTGAAGTAAACATCCTATGTGTGTGTAAAGGAAGGTTTACAATCGGAGTTTAGTGCGGTGAGATGTGGAAATCACGTTGAAAAACCATTTAAAAATGTAGAATGTTACCCAGTGATTATTGTAAAGTTACATCTTCGGAATAAACAAAAGAGACGAATAAAAAAGGAAATGGATCAGGAAATTAAAATGAAATGGAGTTGGGTCGCACAAGTGGTAGGCGAAAAAAATTATGGTAGCTGGATCAAAGAAGTTCTTTACTGTATGCCAAGAGACAGGAGAAGACGCAAACGACGACCAAATGGAGTTTTGGGAGATGACGTTAGAAAACATGCAGAGATGACAGGGATCCCTTTAGCTCAAGATCGTAACGTATGGTAGAGTCCAGAGGACTTATTTATTCACCAGTGGATATCAAATGCCTGATAAGATGTTGGTGCTGATGTATCGAAAAACAGACAGAAGCTTCCAGACACACACCAAGAGCATGTGATTGCTTTCTCGTTAAACCACTGTGGGAGATCGCTTTCGTGCAGCACATGCTCGATACTAAACATGTTGTTAAACACGCCCAAAACCTCTAGAGACGAATGAGAAAAGGAAGAAAGATTGGTGTTTAACGCCCCGTCGACATCTACGTCTTTAAAGACGGCACAAGCGCGGATTGTTTCAAAGATGGAGAAAGAAACTGGGTGTGACCTTTCAAAGGAACCGTCCCTGAATTTGCCTGGTGTAATTCAGGGAAATCTGAATGGCCGGACGCGGATTTGAACCATCGTCCTACCGAATGCGAGTTCAGTGTGCTAACCACTGCGCCACCTCGCTCGGACAAATCACTAGTTCTGCTGCAGAAAACTGAAATAAACCAGAAGACTGGAATCCACGCTACTTGAGAAGGCAGCTAACGAAAGAGAATTTATTTATAGGCTACACTGTAACATAAATACAAATATCAGCCAGTTATTTGTCTATGGTGTGGAACAATTAACTACTTCTTTGTTTAGCTGTTAGTATACCACAGTTAAACGTAAAAAAGGGTCCATTCAGGAAAGCGATGTACTGTTGTGAAGTGAAACTATTAACGGTAACCGCCAATTAATTATCAAGTATGCTCCTTTCAGTTTCTGTCATATTAAGTTTTCACGCTTGCTCAATTTCGTTTCATTTGTTTGTTTCTTTTTATATTCGCGAATTTGAAATTAACACTGAACATGAATGTATTTTGCTACTTCATTTGGTAAAAAGAAACAAAAATACTAAAGAACCAAATAACGCTTAGTAAGTTTGGAGGAACAACCGACGAACTAAATTTTTAACTAAATTTAAAGAAATGAAAACTGATATCCAGTCCAGTGTTTTACTAACGTGCTGCGAAACTGCAGTTTCGTTTGTTTACCGAGCACAGTGATTATTTCATTTGTGCTTAGCTGTATCATTCTTCAGCATAGAAAATAGATTGTGACAACAGTCTTGGAGAGAGCAGTAGATCAAGCATTCCATTGATAGATCAAATACATCGGTTGTGTCCGCGCCGAACATCAGAACAAATGACAATGGACACCAGACTAACTTAGCGCTGATTTTCAAATATTTCTGTAGGCGCAGAAAATGTCTGAGAACAGAGCAACAGTTTGCCGCTCCAGAGATGCAATAGAAGTAAGAAATCATCATTCTTCTTCTTCTTTTTGTTGTGCTCCTGGTTCCTACCGTTGTTCCTTGGTAATAGAGTTCCCATTAGTTTACCATGAAGATTTTTTTTCTGCATTATTAACTTTGTTGTTCGATGCTTCTTCTGCCGTTATAGTCGCCAGTTAACAATCTGGAGGAAATTCGCGCGTGCCTTCTGTCTGTGAATTGTGTAAACTTTATGTACGTGTTAGTGTTTTACTGTTTATATAGCGAGTTTCCTGAGACGGAGTTTGGAGATCAGCCCAGAATTTACCTAAGTGATGGTGGGAATCGATCTAGAAACTACATTCACACTTGCCTATGTACCAGACCAAGTGTCGTCGTTTCGGCGCGCGAATTGTATCCCGGATTTGCTCATCTTCGTGTTTGGTCAACTACAGAGCTGTACATTGAGGTATAGGAACGTGTCAGGGAAGATCTTTAGGCTACGATTACAATAATAATGCTGGTAAGATAATTTGCGCCGCGCGGGATTAGCCGAGCGGTCTATTGCACTGCAGTCATGGACTGTGCGGCTGGTCCCGGCGGAGGTTCGAGTCCTCGCTCGGGCATGGGTGCGTCTGTTTGTCCTTAGGGTAATTTAGCTTAAGTAGTGTGTAAGGTTAGGGACTGATGACCTTGGCAGTTAAGTCCTATAAGATTTCACACACATTTGAACATTTTTTGAAGATAATTTGCCTCTAGACGATGCCGTGATCATTATAGACTTTCCAGAAGGAAAAGTTAGATGGGGGACTAGCTAGACTAAGGAGGATGATGCAAGAACATGGCGATGTCCTCCAACTCAACTGGTTTTAAGGAATCACGGCGCATTTAGAACGGGTTAGTCGGACAGGAATTCGAATCCCTTGCCCGTAATACGACTCCGTTTTCTTAAGGTCTCTATCATCTCTCTAGGTGAGAACATACTGTTTTTCGGTTATTGTTCCACTGGCAGCTCTGGCGAGTTGGTGGTGATAACGAGAAGAGCGAAACTAGCTGACAAAGTGCGCTGCACGCCGTAAAACACCCTCTGAACACAAAAAGGAGCCGGCTGTAGGAAAATGAAGGATACTGTCCGGACAGTGCGAGTCGTCGCGGATAGGGACGAAGATTTACGTCCTGGTGCGACGCTTCCTGCTCACGGCATGTATTCAGGAAGGCAATTGCCAACGGAGTCACCCGGTGGCAATGTCACGCCTCGTTCGAAAGTAAAATAACACTTCCGGCAAGTTCCCGGCCGCGCACTGCTATTGTGCCGTACCGACACAATGGATGCTATATCATGGTGCCGAAACTACTTACTGCCGGGGTTTATTACCTTTTTATTCACTCCTACGAAGGGCTGAGAGAGGAGGCCGCTGGCAAGATGCGACGGCTACGATAGAATACAAGTGAAGGGATTAGCAACCATTAGGTTAGGCCAGAGTACATCGAACGGCGGCCATCGGAGCCGCAGCTGGGCGCGAGCCGCGGACAAAGGCGGCAGCTGCGGACTCCCGCTGCGGCGTCGCTGTGCGACACATGTTGCGGCCGGCCGCACTAAAATATTCCCTAATTCCCGTCTCCGCCAGGCGGCCACATCCTGGCGGCCTCGCTGGGGACCGGAGCGCCGCTATCGGGCCGCGACATCGCTTCCGGCCCGGCCCGGCCCGGCCCGCGCCGTGGCCAGCGCCAGTGGACGCCGCGCTCCCTGCCACTCGGCGCGCCGTGGCCGAGCAAGTGCGATGCGACTGCTGATCTCTTACAGCACGATACGACGACCTATATATACACAGACTGACCGAGGCGCACGTAGAAAAAGCGTAATACCATTTTTGGCATTCCAATCTCCTCTTTAAGCTTCTGACCTAAGCACTTCCGGTAAACTATGTCTGCCTCCTCGCATTCTTTCTCTGTAGCCGCAATATCAACTCCTGTCTCTTCCATCCCATTGCAGCTGTACCCCACTGTTCTGTCCTCCCTCCTCTCTTGTATGTCCTCTCCCCTGCCGATGTGCAAAGACTCTCGCCGGCCGGAGTGGCCGAGCAATTCTAGGCGCTACAGCCTGGAACCGAGCGACCGCTATGGTCGCAGATTCGAATCCTGCCTCGCGCATGGATGTGTGTGATGTCCTTAGGTTAGGTAGGTTTAAGTAGTTCCAAGTTCTAGGGGACTGATGACCACACATGTTAAGTCCCATAGTGCTCAGAGCCATTTGAACGATTTGGCTTAACATGGGGATTGCTCCCATCCATAACCATCCACACCTACAAAGCCCTGATCTGTCGCATCCTCTGCTATACACATATCGCATGCTCCTAGCTCCTTTTACCATGCCTTACAGATCATCGATTGCCATCCACTCCTCCAAGCCCGTCGAATCTACACTACTGGCCATTAAAATTGCTACACCACGAAGATGACGTGCTACAGACGCGAAATTTAACTGACAGGAGGAAGATGCTGTGATATGCAAATGATTAACTTTTCACAGCATTCACACAGGGTTGGTGCCGGTGGCGACACCTACAACGTGCTGACATGAGGAAAGTTTCCAACCGATTTCTCATACACAAACAGCAATTGACCTGCGTTACCTGGTTAAACGTTGTTGTGATGCCTCGTGTAAGGAGGAGAAATGCGTACCATCACGTTTCCGCCTTTGATAAAGGTCGGATTGTATCCTATCGCTATTGCGGTTTATCGTATCGCGACACTACTGCTCACGTTGGCCGATATCCAATGACTGTTAGCGGAATATGGAATCGGTAGGTTCAGGAGGGTAATACGGAACGCTGTGCTGGATCCCAACGGCCTCGTATCACGGGCAGTCGAGATGACAGGCATCTTATCTGCATGGGTGTAACGGATCGTGCAGCCACGTCTCGATCCCTGAGTCAACAGATGGGGACGTTTGCAAGACAACAACCATCTGCACGAACAATTCGACGACGTTTGCAGCAGACTGGACTATCCTTGACGCTGCATCACAGACAGCAGGGACTGTGATGGTGTACCCAACGACGAACCTGGGTGCACGAATGGCAAAACGTAATTTTTTCAGATGAATCCAGGTTCTGTTTACAGCATCATGATGGTCGTATCCGTGTTTGGCGACATCTCGGTGAACGCACATTGGAAACATGTATTCGTCATCGCCATACTAACGTATCACCCGGCGTGATGGTATGCCTGCCATTGGTTATACGTCTCGGTCACCTATTGTTCGCATTGACGGCGCTTTGAACAGTGGACTTTACATTTCAGATGTGTTACGACCCGTGGCTCTAACCTCATTCGACCCCTGCGAAACCCTACATTTCAGCAGCATAATGCACGACCGCTTGTTGCAGGTCCTCTACGGGCCTTTCTGGATACGGAAAATGTTCGACTGCTGCCCTGGCCAGCACATTCTTCAGATCTCTCACCAACTGAAAACGTCTGGTCAATGGTGGCCGAGCAACTGGCTCGTCACAATGCCCCAGTCACTACTCGTCATGAACTGTGGTATCGTGTTGAAGCTGCATGGGCAGCTGTACCTGTACACACCATCCAAGCTCTGTTTGAATCAATGCCCAGGTGTATCAAGGCCGTTATTACGGCCAGAGGTGGTTGTTCTGGGTACTGATTTCTCAGGATCCATGCACCCAAATTGCGTAAAAATGTAATCACATGTAAGTTCTAGTATAACATATTTGTCCAATGAATCCCCGTTTATCATTTGCATTTCTTCTTGTTGTAGCTATTTCAATTGCCAATAGTGTATTTACCCTTCCCCACATGTAACCTCCACAAATTTATAAAGCTACCCGCTTTATTCTTCCATCATAAACACCTCCGTATATCCTACGTTGTCCTTAACCTGGACACCACCGATGCCTTATTTTTCCCCCTGCTCGTGCACCATAGAACTCTTGTGCACCTCTACCACCATATTTCCCCAACACCGCGCCTCCATATCCTCTACGTCCTCTCCCAACGAAACTGCAATCGCTTTTCCTTACCCGACCATGAAATCTGCCCTGATCTACCAGCAGTAGAAAACTGAATGGTATAACAAACAAAACCATGTAATTCTATGCTAGCAGGGGATTATCTTCATTCAACATGACGTAGCAAGACATGGCTGATAAATTTTTAATTCGCTTCAAAAGTGGCGGCACCTTGGAGGTTTCTTTAATTGTGCAACCAGGCCTAAGAGAGCCTCACCTCCCTCTCCCCGTTAGCGCTTCCTCCGCCTCGACTACAATCCATCCACTTCCAAGGTCTTGGTTCGAAACTTCATCCCTCTTCACTCCTCCCAAACCCCTCCTCCAAACACCCATCCACACGAACCACCTCCTGTGCACTAGCCTTGAATGCTATGTTCCCATGATAACCTTATCCCTGGTAATCTACATACACTCGTCACTTCACTCATCTATGTATCTGTTTTAATCAGTCAATACATCAGCTGCAACCATCTATCTATTTTATATATTTGAGGGCAACACTCTTCATCTGTGTTTCTATATTTTAATTTATCGTTACATCAACCATGTATATTTTAATTTATACAGCTGACGATTTGTCTTTTCATTGTACAAAATCAAAACATTCAGTTTTGTCAATTGCCATAGCCAGTTTTTATACTATGTTCTTAAAATTTTTACTCTCATGTGGTTGAAGAGTGTCAAATTGTATCCCCTGACAGCACACTCACCGCCCCCCCCCCACCCCGCCCCAGCCAATAGTTAGTGAGGAGGGAGGGGGATGAAAGCGCAATTTATTAAAACCACCAAGGGACCGCCATTTTTTAATCAAATTATTCAAAAACAGTCTTAATTGCATTCATTATTGTTATTATACCGCCAACCGGTTTAGCCGGCCGTGGTGGCCGTGCGGTTCTAGGCGCTGCAGTCCGGAGCCGCGGGACTGCTACGGTCGCAGGTTCGAATCCTGCCTCGGACATGGATGTGTGTGATGTACTTAGGTTAGTTAGGTTTAAGTAGTTCTAAGTTCTAGGGGACTGATGTCCTAAGATGTTAAGTCCCATAGTGCTCAGAGCCATTTGAACCATTTGAAGCCAACCGGTTTCAACCCAACGGCCATTTAGTAGACAGGAGTGACACCACCAGCAGTCGACCAATGGTGTAAACGCACAGAAGATCACCCCTACGTCGGGTTGAAACCGGTTGGCAGTATAATAATAATAAATGTGATTAAGACTATTTTTGAATAATTGATTAATCATACTAATCGCTGCTTCATCTCCACAACCACGCTGTCCAAAAATTTTTGAATCCAATTAAAAACTTAACAGCCATGTCTTGCTACGTCATGTTGAGTGAAGCTAACCCCCTGCTAGCATAGAATCACATGGTTTTGTTTGTTGTACAATTCAGTTTTCTGCTGCCGGTAACGATCTTATTTTATTCATTGTCCACACGAGACGTTTCGGGAAATAATAGCCAACATGGCATGTGTTTCTCGTGCACTATGTTGTCTCAAGTGTGATGGCTCAAATGGCTCTAAGCACTATGGGACTTAACATCTGAGGTCATCAGTCGCCTAGACTCAGAAACTACTTAAACATAAGGACATCACACACATCCATGCCCGAGGCAGGATTCGAACCTGCGACCGTAGCAGCAGCGCGGTTCCGGACTGAAGCGCCTAGAACCGCTCTGCCACAGCGGCCGGCCTTCCAAGAACAAAGATATACATTACAGAGGCTTTAGTTCTTCAATAACTTATTCTCCTTAACTATTTGCAACAGCCTGCCTACGCTGGGAGATCCCGCGACTGCAGAAATCACGTGGTTTTGAGGCGAAGAAGTCGTCGAGCCACATCCGGAAAGGAAATTCCTTCAAGATTGTTGGATCGAGAGCGTAAAAGATGAAAATCTGAGAGCGCAAGGTCTGGTGAATAAGGTGGGTGCAGAATGACTTTCCAGCCCAATTCCTTGTGTTTTTTGGCAGTCTAGCAGAAGGCAGGCGGTCTTTGTAATGGAGCAGCGTCACTTCACCCAGTCTTCCTGGTCATTGATTTTCGATTGGGCCTTCCAGATGTCTCAGTCGCAGATAATAAATATCAGCACCGATGATTATACCTCGGGGAAGCAGTTCGCTGTAAACCACACCGTTGCTGTTTCACCAGATGCATAAAGTTATCTTTTGTGGAAGTTCTCAGGTGTTTGTATAGGAAACTGCTGCTTTGTTTGGGCTCAATCATTCCTTTCTTTCCGTTGTGTTAGCGTAAAGACACCATTTCTCGATACAGGATAGGAATGATTGGTGTTGTCGTCGAGCAAGCGGAGATGCACTTATGGCCACCCTCTAATTTTTGTGATTTTGGCTTAGAGATGTGGTGCCCACACACCTGATTTATGAACCTTCCCGTTGCATGCAAATATCGCACGGTAGTGAAATGATCACAGTTCATAACATTTTCCAGTTTTTGAGTACAGTGAGGTGGATATGTGGGTCACTATTTATCATTGCGTCCAAGTGATCTTCATCAAACCCCAAAGGTCTTCCTGAGCTTGGAGACTCACTTACGTCAAAACGAACCTCCTTAAAACGAGAAAACCATTTTGTTGCCGTGCTCTGTCCGCTTTCATTATCCCTATACACGGTACAAATGTTTCTGTCTGCCTCCGCCGCTGTCATCACTCTATTCAACTCAGACAAAATGATACGCCGGAAATGTTCTGATTCCTCCACTTGGCACTCTTTTTTCTCCAAAAGACAAAACGACAATATTTAAACTCAAACAGCAACAGTGCACTAAATATAAGACATAGGATCTAGAAATAAACCCATAACAACCGGAAGACCAAAATGCAAAAACAAGAAGCCTACGAGTTTATACACCAGGCTAATACTTAAACGGATCGTTTAAATTTATAGAGAAAACAAACAATACTAAACACTAATAAACATTTTAATATGTTATTCGAAGGCTGATTTATTTACGTGAAACAGAGAATGGCGAAAGGGAGGGAATGAAAGGGTCGGAATTCGTGACTTCCGGCTTAGTTTTTTGAGAAGAATTCCAGGTATATGGGCTAGAGTTTTTTATTCTAGCATTGTGTTTTGTATGATTTTCACCATTTTTAGTGGAACATAGAACTGTCAAATTTCAGGTCATACTGCAATAGGATTTTTGTTTCTCAGAAAGGGGCAATTACCAGAACCCTTAAGATGAGAAGAGCATGTATAATTGTAATGAGTATGTAGCCACTCGTTCCAGCCTTGTACTGGTTGCCCGTCGATGTGTTGGCTTCTTGTTTTTCAAAGGACTTCGGAAAAAGAAAATGCTAGCTTAATTAGAGTTTATATGCATACGTAGCCCATATACCTTACTTTGGATAAATAGATGTATTTTAGATACATTAACACACACGAAATACGGTAGAAAAGCGTACTTTAATAAAGTCATCTATTCCAGACGACCAAGAAGATACAGAACATACAATGTAGAATTTGGCAAATATGACAGTTCGTTGTGATATCAATTCATTTTTCGTCGACTATTTTGCAGTTACATTTCTGGGCACTGAAAATGTATACTTGGAGAAGAAACTTCACGCCCTCCTTTCGGCTCAGATGGGCCCCAGTACGGCCTCAGGTCCTCTTTGTCAGCAGAGGGCAACCTGTGAATATCATTAGGACAAGCACGTCTCCGTGGGGTGTAGGAGTAGCCTTCCCAGAACTCAGGCTGTGGCCCTTTCCACTGCCTTTTTGTAAATACGGCCAGGCCTGTACGTGCGCTGCGCAGTGAACGCCTTATAATCCCCTGGGGACAGTTTGAACACGACGCTTTTGCACTGACTTCAAAGGCCCAAACACTGCACGCTCAGCTACCGTGGAATTGTTGGTTCAGTTTAGCTCCAAAGATTTTGTTTATACAGTACAATGAGATTGCTTTGTGCCACCCTGCATATGGTGCGCACTGGCTGACGTATCAAGGTCACACTGTTTCAGCCCAGTGCAACGTCGTGATGGAAAATTTGGGTCTTGTACGCATAAAAGGGGAAGCTCACTCTTCTTTCCCAATTTTTAATAAATCTGTCATATTTCTCCTCCATCACGTTGACAACATCTTGGAGTCATCCTTTCCACATTGAAGCTTTGAAACGTTGGAAATGGCTCAGGAGGGAGAATCTTTTAGAGCATTCGGGGCAACTAGGACTGATTGGTACTTGTTGCTGATCTCGAGAAGATGTAAGTTTTCCCAAACCTTAAAAATGTTCAAATGTGTGTGAAATCGTATGGGACTTAACTGCTAAGGTCATCAGTCCCTAAGCTTACACACTACTTAACCTAAATTATCCAAAGAACAAACACACACACCCGTGCCCAAGGGAGGACTCAAACCTCTGCCGGGACCAGCCACACAGTCCATGACTGTATCACAAACCTTGATAGCGTGATCTATTACCTGAGTAGTTCGCTTGACCCATTTTTTTGGTCGGCAACTTGAGTAGCTGATTTAATTCCAATTTGTGTTTTATCTTGTATTTCCAAGCTGCACAAATCTGAATATCTTGGTGCTTCATTCTCCATGAAAAGAAGACATTTCATTTGGTACCTCCCATAGTATTGGCATGACTTTTTGTTAACGTAATTCATAATTCAATTATTCTTATAGCTAGATTACTTCTGAGTGACTATTGTGAAACTTGAGGGTAAAAAAAATTCTTTTAAATGTGGACTTGATCTTAATTTCAAGATCCGTAATGTGTTCTATAACTTTCGTGGTTAGGTTTCCCACAAAAATATTGTAGCAAAACCACCATTTAGAACAGGGAAAGTTAGTTTTGTGCAATATTCTGAGCGCAAGTTACAGCTGGGTGCGGGCCGGATTTACAATGAGTTACGAATACCAACAGCTGCAAAGTGGAATAGAGGCCACAGGGCCATCAGATCACCAAATGAGTGTATGTAGCTGTTTTGCATGTCGCAAATCACAGGCAGAAGGGGCCCACTGGCCAACCTAGCGTGTTATGAGTACGTGATGTGAAGTGGCACGTATGGCAAAACAGAGTCTCACAGCCACATATAAATAGGTGCGGGTTTCTAACGTGATTCATTCAAGTGCGTCAGCTCTCCTGGATGGCGGGGCGTGTCACTCCACCAGCGACACGCAGCAGCATATGGGGCACCAGCACTCCAGTCCATGGCGGGTCGCTGGTTCGACCCTCTGAGGCCGACGCGGGATTCGTAGCCAGCCAGCAGTGGCCCACTCCATGGTTCGCTACCACGGGCATTCGTCCCGGCTTCCAACACACGCCAGAGGCATCCCGAGGCGAGGGCCGCAGATTAGGACTCCGGATCGTGGTCACTTGTTGTCACTTCGATCTCATTCATGCTGGCAAAAAGCACGCAGCTGGCCACCTGCAGCTCACACCGAGCAGCGATGAGTCGGCAGGGACGCAGACTGCTGAGTCAACTGCCAGCATTCTGACGATGCCGCAACTCCACTGACATACAAGGACAACACACAGTGCTTGCATGGGTCACTGAGGCAACCACTCTGCTCCAAACCATTTCGCAGACAGCGAAGTCGTGTCCTCAGCATTGTGGGACCCGGTGACGCAGACTGAGTGGAACATGGCACTGTAGTTGGAAACAATAAATCACTTGGAAAGCTTGGGCGAGTCTTAATAAGGTGCCTTCTACCTCTTCCCGCTACATTTGGTCATCCTGATACATTCGGCGGCAGAAGCTGCCACTACAATATAAATACAACCTGGCATACAGGCATGTTGAGCTTTGTCCTTGATGAGCATTGTCCTTTGCGTACTGTCCCTGTATTAGACGATAGGTTATCGAATATTTCATTTTACGATAGGAACAAGCATGCCACCCCACTCGCCATCACAAGGATACTTAGTTATGAATAAAGAATGTTGGAAGTGAAAACATGCTGATACTTAGCTATATTTTATTGCAACAATTAATACCGTTGTCCACGAACAGCACACTGGGCAACATTTATGATGGACAAAAATACTTTTAAATTATACAAGGGGGGGTGGGGGAAATAAAAGTAGCCCAGATATTTTGAAACGATTTGTGGCAGCATTAACGGAGGAGGAAAAGACCTACAGTTACTTCCAACAGGGTGGAGCAGCTCCCCATACAGTCGGTTGCAAGTTGGGGCACGTTTAAACAATCTTCACGCCTGACAGAGTGGTTGACAAAGATCAATCCGATAGCGGCCCTTGCTGGCCACCCAGGCCACCTGATCTATCAGTGTGCAATCACTTTCTGTGTGGAGTCCTCAAGTCCAAGGTGTATCGCAACAACCCTCATTGTCTTCAAGAACTGCTGCAGAACATTTCTGATGAGATTACAGCAGTTCCAGCAGTCCAGCTCCGATCCGCCTTCAGCAGCTTCCTTACCAGAACCCAAAAGTACCAAGAGATGAAAGGTACTCACTTTCAGCATCTCCTATAGCCAAGTTAGTGCTGTATTTCCTTCCCTCTGCCTTGTACCCTAGAACTCTCTTCTCCAGGCCATTTCTATTTGCCCCATCCAGTATTTAGTTCTTAAAACACACTCTTTTCCAGCATCTGTTACATCTGCCAAACTTAAATGATCAGTGTTCCTGACGTTAGATTGTTGCCACCACCCAGAGCGCTGTAACGCATAGATTGTCTCTCTATGATCCACTTTGGGAGCATCAGTGGCTCAAAGCTGTGTTTATCGATCAGAGTGGTAGCAGATGTCTGCGAGTCCCGATCAGGAGAGAAGCAACAGCTTGGGTGTTATCAGTCAGTGGCTTACAGGAATTATTCTGAATATCAAGGTGAGGGAGAGGAGTCATAACCTACAACTATCGTATATGCATACTGTTGCAAAGTTAGCATTTGTAAGGATACGCTGGTCGACGTATTATATGTGCAGGGTATTATGATGCTGACTTAGTAGTTGTTCCTGCAACGTAATGAAGGGCTGTTTCTCCAGATCACAATGCCTTTGTACATACTGAGCACTTATGGACTCTCCTAGTCGGAAATGTTACCGAAAGTGCCCCTTAATGAACATGTTGCTGTTACTGTGCTACGCAGGTGGAATACTTGTTTTATGAAGCTCTGCATGCTTCAGTATCCATACAAGCCTCTTCATCTCCGCATAGCCACTGCAACCCATGTCTTTCAAAACCTGTTTACTATATTCGAGCCTTCGTCTCCCTCTACAGTTTACACCCCTCCTCCCTCTCCGTCCCCACACACAGTAGTAAGGGGACTGTAGGGTTTGAGACTCGCCGATTTTTGATCCTTATGCAAAAACACACCACCTGATACTTTCTGGGACATCCCTCACCCCAACCCTCTCCTTTTTCCTCTCTTATCCAGCATTTACATCTGACACTTATGGAAACTAACAGTTAATTTATACTCTCATTCAGTATTTATGTATGCACATATCCTGTTGATGCTAGCTCGTGATGAAGAAAGAGGTCTTTCCAAACAAATATCTGGATTCGATGAAGAACTCAACAAAACCACTTTGCCAATCACAACCTCAGTTTCAAATAATCTTATAGGCAATGCATAAGGCTGTTGAGTGTGGGTATACAGTATTTGTTTGGGAGGAATTCAACATCCCTAATTTAGGGGAGTATCTAAGATTTCTTTTTAAGGACATGGACATACGCTTGCTTGAAGATATTTTCGAGAAATTCCTAACTGTATGCAAGAAAGCATACAAGCTGGATCTTGCCTTCTATTAACAGTGCCTAGGATTTTTTTGGGACGCATTGTTGAAAAGTACGTTTCCACATCGAACCTTGATCGATATCGCCAGGTTTTTTTTCTTTTTCTTTCAGTGTGAGATTCGTAGGTGGCTTTGTCCTTGTGTCCATAGGCACACCCAGCAAATAATCCGCGAATGGCTGATGAGTTCAGTGCATCCAGTGATCTGAATTACATCATGTACACGCATACAAACAACTTATATGAGCAAACCATGCAACTGTCTTCACCAGTCGGTGGCTTTTAGTGGTTGCCAAGTAAGAAAATCGTTATACTCGGTGAAGTCAGATATGTGGCAGCGGATTCTGTTGTTGTATTTGTCGTGAGGTCGACTTGATATATCCTGATAGTTTTCATGATCAATTATTGATTATCTGATCTTGAGGTAAAAGGCCAGTTTAAAAATTCAGGAAATCAGAGTTAAAAGAGGGACAGACTGAGTAAGTAACAGCTATCTGGTGGAACATAAAATTTATATCTCCTATTTTTTTCAGGAGTAATGTCGAACAGAACAACATGCTAACCAGCCTAAGATCATAAACCATAGCCTCGACAGTTTGCGGTAAGACAGTTCTTCGTTATACTAACAGCGTCTGAGAAACAACTGGCCATGGGTGAAACAGTGAAACAAGTCCTTGGAGAGTATGAAAAGATTAAACGAATTTGGTGCGATGTAGATACAGCAAAGGTGACTGAAAGGAGAAAAGAACCTATTTGACGTTACTAAATGTGAATGACAGTCGAAGTAGAGATGAATGTAGGACGCTAAGTAGAGAAGTAAGAAGATAAGTTGAAGGACTCTCACTCTGTTTATTGTCGTTATTTTGTGCTGTGCATTTGCTGTCTCTCGAAGTTCAGCAGAGGTCAGTGCCTGCCACACTGGCGAACTCAAAGCACAGTTAAATTTATCAGCAAATTCACACGTAATAACCTAAATAGTGGAACGTTTGAGACGCTCGGGATTCAGCAGTAATTAGTGCAACCTGCCTGCCACGCATAACATGACTAATTCGACCAGCAAATTAGTTACCTTCAGAAATTATCACACCACGAATGATACTAAAAAAGCGGAAAAATCTGTCTGATTCGTGCAGAAGCAGGAGATTTTCAGTTCATCAATAAGAAAAATTAATAAAAATGTTTATATAAACTGGAAGTGAAGCAATTATATTCCCCTAATTAATCAGTAACGTTTCAGGAGGTGGCACCCGTTTAACTCTGCAACGCTGGCACAGTGAGCACACTATTCAGAGAGATAAGACAACTTGATGATACTTGTTTTAAATGAAGGACTGGAAACCTCATCGAAGTAGTTGTAGGACAGCAACCTCCCTACTCCTTGCCTCTTCTCCCACTCACTTTTCTCTGCTCACACACAAAGAGACACAATTCCTGGAATTTGCACCATGACAAGCATGAATTTCTCTTTCGACACCACTTCACAGGGAAGGCCTGCCTAAATTTCTCAGTTCGCACCTGTTGTATTGCTGTAGACGAACCAGAAGTTTGCAACAGGCGATGCTCTCTTTCCTTATTTTCTGCACATTTACCATCCGAAAAGTAGCTCGTTTTCCATACTGTATGCAAAATAGGGCCGGGGCTTCCCCTCTGCTACGCTTCCAGAAAATGCCTAAATGTATTACTCAAGGTCTTCAGCAGACACTCAAAGAACAACCCAGACAGTTGGCTAGGGATGCCTTCGGCCACAGAATAGCTCCCTCGGCGGGCTGTCTCAAGCGGCTTAGTCCGCAGATGCGAAAAATTCTGGGAACATCTGAGACACCGCTATTCGATCACAGGAAGCCTCAAGCGCGTCGGTGGCCACGCGCCTCTCATCCCGCTAGCAGGAAATTTCAGCGAATACAGAGTTTCGGCCGCATCTGTCCTATCCTTATCCCAGAAAAGGGATAAGAAAATAATGCAATTATTAAACGTCGCATACCGACATGACAGATCAATATCGTCACAAAGTGTTAAAAAGGAAAAACAAGACGTGGGAAGAAAGATTGTATATGTAGAGTGGATGATTGGTGGGGCTCGTAGTGCTGAGGCATGCAGAAGAAGCAAATCAATGTGAGTGTTAACTAGTGACAAGTTACATCTTAACAGTATTAGTCATGGTCAATGAACAACGTGCTTGAAGGATTTATTCCAGGAAGATCAGCCTGAATTTTCACGTTGATGTGAGGTGAGGATGCAACAGGATGAGTTGTGGCGTTTAGATATAAAAGTTCTTCAGCATTCTGTGACGAGCTGTAAGATGAAGAGAAGGCACCAGGATATGGATCAATATCTCAAGAGCTGGTGAAGTTTGTTCCATCGAAAGAGCTGGATATACTAAGCGGGTGGTCTGGTAGAGTATTAAATGGAGAAGATGTTCCACCAGAATGGAAAATTTCCTACGTAAGACTGGTACATAAAAAGGACCACATAATGACCCATATAATTACAGGGTATTGGCAGTAATCCTTTCCCTTAAAAGATTGTATTCGATGGTATTGAAACAGCTGGTGGAGAAAGAAACATGTCTCAAGCAGCTAGAAGACCCTGCAGGATTCCGAGTAGGAACGGCGGTAATGGTCAACATCTTCACATGAAAGTAATATGTGAGAAAAGCGCGAAGACTGGATTGGAGACACATATTGCAATAATGTACCGATTAACAAAGTCTGGGAAAAGTTGTAAGAGACAGAGGTAGATCAAAGACTGTTAAAGGCTGTTCTGCCACCGACCTTCTTTAAGCTGTATCTAGAAGCAATCCTGCAGTGAAAAATGTCATGTTATGGAAGTGACAACAGAGGACAGCAAAATATACGGCCTATAATTGCCGATGATCAGATTTTATTAGCAGAAGATGAAGATGATCTGAACTACACTCCTGGAAATTGAAATAAGAACACCGTGAATTCATTGTCCCAGGAAGGGGAAACTTTATTGACACATTCCTGAGGTCAGATACATCACATGATCACACTGACAGAACCACAGGCACATAGACACAGGCAACAGAGCATGCACAATGTCGGCACTAGTACAGTGTATATCCACCTTTCGCAGCAATGCGGGCTGCTATTCTCCCATGGAGACGATCGTAGAGATGCTGGATGTAGTCCTGTGGAACGGCTTGCCATGCCATTTCCACCTGGCGCCTCAGTTGGACCAGCGTTCGTGCTGGACGTGCAGACCGCGTGAGACGACGCTTCATCCAGTCCCAAACATGCTCAATGGGGGACAGATCCGGAGATCTTGCTGGCCAGGGTAGTTGACTTACACCTTCTAGAGCACGTTTGGTGGCACGGGATACATGCGGACGTGCATTGTCCTGTAGGAACAGCAAGTTCCCTTGCCGGTCTAGGAATGTTAGAACGATGGGTTCGATGACGGTTTGGATGTACAGTGCACTATTCAGTGTCCCCTCGACGATCACCAGTGGTGTACGGCCAGTGTAGGAGATCGCTCCCCACACCATGATGCCGGGTGTTGGCCCTGTGTGCCTCGGTCGTATGCAGTCCTGATTGTGGCGCTCACCTGCACGGCGCCAAACACGCAAACGACCATCATTGGCACCAAGGCAGAAGCGACTCTCATCGCTGAAGACGACACGTCTCCATTCGTCCCTCCATTCACGCCTGTCGCGACACCACTGGAGGCGAGCTGCACGATGTTGGGGCGTGAGCGGAAGACGGCCTAACGGTGTGCGGGACCGTAGCCCAGCATCATAGAGACGGTTGCGAATGGTCCTCGCCGATACCCCAGGAGCAACAGTGTCCCTAATTTGCTGGGAAGTGGCGGTGCGGTCCCCTACGGCACTGCGTAGGATCCTACGGTCATGGCGTGCATCCGTGCGTCGCTGCGGTCCGGTCCCAGGTCGACGGGCACGTGCACCTTCCGCCGACCACTGGCGACAACATCGATGTACTGTGGAGACCTCACGCCCCACGTGCTGAACAATTCGGCGGTACGTCCACCCGGCCTCCCGCATGCCCACTATACGCCCTCGCTCAAAGTCCGTCAACTGCACATACGGTTCACGTCCACGCTGTCGCGGCATGCTACCAGTGTTAAAGACTGCGATGGAGCTCCGTATGCCACGGCAAACTGGCTGACACTGACGGCGGCGGTGCACAAATGCTGCGCAGCTAGCGCCATTCGACGGCCAACACCGCGGTTCCTGGTGTGTCCGCTGTGCCGTGCGTGTGATCATTGCTTGTACAGCCCTCTCGCAGTGTCCGGAGCAAGTATGGTGGGTCTGACACACCGGTGTCAATGTGTTCTTTTTCCCATTTTCAGGAGTGTATATGATAAGAAAGCTTAAAGAGGAATACAATAAGGCTAGCCTGACGATAAACGATAAGATGGGTGAATACTTGGCCTTTGTAACAGGTAAAGTAAGTAATTTGGTAGTAGATGGAGAAGTAATTTTAGATGTGGAAAAGGCAAAATATCTTGGAGCATTATTTAGTAAAAAAGGCACAAGAAACTGGGCCCAGTTATGCAATATGGAACCAACTCCATAGTTTTGAGCTACATCATGTTTTGCAAAACATTAAAAATAAAATTCTATAAGTACAATATCGACAAAGTGAGAATGTTATTACAGTGTACATTTTAGATATCAACGTTTAAAATAAAAAAAAAGGTGTAAAATATGTATTTCCCTAGGTGTAAAGGGCCTAAATGGGAGTTGATTCCTTATTGCTCAACTCAATAAGTTAAAATGGGACTTGGATCTTTTGTGATGTATTTTAAGGAACTGGGTAGTGTGCATCAGGACCGTCGAAAACCTGGCATTAGTGATGTTTGCATGTGTAATATATTTAACTTCAATTATTTGCCAAACTATATGAAAGTAATACAACGCAATGGCAAGAGAAATAATACATCTTGCACAATGAATCCGATGTTATTCCAAGGTGAAGTCCAGCTTCCCATCAACCCCTTCATTATCATCCACAATACCACAATCTACCGAAAGATTACTGTAAAACGTGATAGCATCACTGGAATTAGATGCATAAGGGATGTGATGTCGTCCAACTTTGGCTGTGATATAGGCTTTCCATTAGACTACAAAGGTAACAGGAGCGATGAGAAGTTTACTGCAGACGTTGGGCGAACAGCTCTTCTTTTCTTGACATCACCTTCAACAAAATTCATAAATACAGAAAGGGGTTTGCTCTTTAAGATCTAATCTGACGGAGATGTAGCCAGCTTACTTTGTTCTGATGTATGTCTTCTTTCCTATTAATAAGTTGTGCGGTTCCTTTAAAATCATATTATTGCATCCTATGGATCTGTCGGAGATTCTTTTTCCTCGCCCTCTGCATTAGGCGGATATAGTGTTCTGGCGTATAGAATCTATTCTGCAACGTCAGAGCGCGTTCTATATGGCCAAAGTCACTATCGATAGGCAAAAAAAGAATGGCCTGAGATAAAATATTTTAATGTAATTGTCTCCAAAGAACTATACTTTTCTAGAGATGCTTTTAACATTAAAACTAATTTTTATATTACGGTTTGTCCCCCACGTGAATCCGACTACAAAACCAATTCCTTCACTCCATTACTTACATTGTTCAATAAGTGGCGTCGAAGACATGACCCAACTTCTTGAGCCCCAAGGCCAGCAGTGCCTTCAACCAAGATATAGCAGTGCGCTTTATTATTTTACCAGTATGTATTCCACAGTGGTACATCTACAATTGTCTTTTGTAAAAGATGATATTTGTCGGTATCCGTGGTAATAGCAATCTTTTTTCTAGATCATGAGTGATTTCAATACGATTTTCCTCCTGTGCTATAATCATATTTTCTTTCAGCATTTCCTGAGCTTGTTCTGCTCTATATATGTGTTTGGCATGTTGGTCTTGGAGCATTGCCTTTGCTTATCGTTAAATCAAGTGTAATGTGTTTTGCATCTGACTTGTTTCTACTATAGTGACACACATTTTGGGAATTTACTAATATGGTGCACAATTTCCCGATTTTGCTGATCTGTAATCTTATTATGACCTCGTCTACGTCCCCTTTTATCTAATAATGCATTGTTATCTTTGGATCTGCTCTTCTCCATTGCTGTATTCACCCTCTTAACTGAAAAACATAATGTCTAACAGAAGAAATCCCTGCAAACTGTAATATCATTATTGTCTCTATTTCCTCTGTGATGGCAGACTTCATTTTGCCTAACCATTCTACCGGACACTGCTGTTTGTATATTATAATCTCTAATTTTTGAAAAATTATTAAAGCACAGTTTCCTCTCCTGTATGCTTATTTTCTCACTATGTGTTCTTGAACAGTTACAGATTTAATCTCTAAACAGTTTTGGCTCCTCTGATTTCTTTGCAGCGTTAATTTATTTTTTGTTACTATTTCTTAGGGTCATCCGCTGCTCTGTTGACAAACCTCCAAATTTTCTCTTCCTCTCCTTTGTGGGCTTCCCTTTACGTTTACTTGCAGCACTGCTTTTGTTGTCACCACTGTAGCTGTCCCCTGCGTCATGTTCTGTAACTGAATTTTCTATATAAATAGACCCATTAATATCCATGAAACCTTGTCTTAACCAATATATGATATTTCTATATTCTTCCTGTAATACACAAAAAATAGGCCCTTGTTAGTATGCAGTATCGGAAATATATCATCCAGTTCAATATCAATGACAGTCATAAAAATAAGTGAGTTAAAAATTTATACTAACTTTATTTTCTCTTCATTCATTTTGGGTCTGTGAAAATTGTTCTGTAACATTCCCTTCCTGCAACAATAATAGGGAAGGCCTTGTAAGTAATATCATCTACAAAATACTATGTTTCAGATGTGCACAAAGTATGAAAAATATTATTTATTCCACTAACCTGCAAACTCACATCGTCATGTAAACAAAAAGAGACTGAGTATTTTCCTCTATATAACTTGTTCACTGTCACTGGTTTCTCCTAAGAGAGTGTTTTACTATTATATATGTGAATAACATAAACCAAAAACACAGTATTTTGTTCAGTTTAGTCGCAACGAAAACACTTGCACATAGACGGCTCATGAAGACATGACTTGATTCCGTATTGCAAATCGCTGCACCTTTGATTCTAGTGCTGGCAGTTTGTTCTGAGCTATTTATATGGCAGCAAATTACAGAAAGGAGTTCGTTCTATTTGGCATAACATGGTACACACCTTCAAGCACATTTTGCAATATAAATCCAAAAATTCAGCAAATGATGGTTGGACCCTTACTGCATTTCTAGGTCCAATTATGAAATCACTAGTAGAATTAATTGAAGGTGATCTGTAACAAGGGCAATGAACTCTACTCTGTGGAACAAACAGGTACGAGGCACAATGCTGGAGAGAACGTATAAGACTGATATATTAGCCTGATATATTAGCATAAAAAAGACATCTTGCTAGTGTAATTGATGACTTAAGGAGAAGCCCAAGTTGCTCTAGACGTAATCCAGCAAAGGATAAAAACGGATACTGATATCTGTGAGGATATCCAATAAAAACAGCTGATGTACTTTGGTCATATGAATAAGATGAATGAGAGGCGAATGCCAAATAGGATATTAGAATTTATACCATCCCAGTAGAAAAAAAGTGGTCGCCCACGACGCAGCAGGTAAAATGAAGTGGAGGAAAGTAAAGACAGAAGAATATGGCGACTTGCTGCAGAGAAGAGGCGCCAGTCGTATATAATCCGCAAGAAACAAGGAAGTTCGCACGATCCGTTCGATTATGGAATACTGGCCCAGAATATTTTATTAATTGTGACAATTCCGGCTGTGAAAGTTTACATTTTACATTTTACACTATGTCTGGAGCACCTAGTTCTGCGAAAAGGTTCCCTCCCCAACTTGATGATTACGCTGGGGGATGTGGCACTTTGGAAAATTTTTTTGTAAACTTACGAATAACATCGCTTCTGCCAAAGCAGTCAGGAATCTATAAAACTATGAATGCCGGACATTTGCCACGCCGTACATTTGCCACACTTGCCCCTTCGCCAGGTAGCGGTCCTTCAGGTAAGGGATGTCCTTCCTCGTATTTCTTCTGTCCGCTTTCAAACCGCCGTCTCCACAGCTTACTCGATACAACCATTACGTAAGGGACCTTCGTCTTCGACATCTTGGCCAAATACAAAGCTTCTTTTCCGAAATCGAAATTTTTATAACTTTTGGGAAACAAAAGCAATAGCGACGATTATGCCAGTATGTAATTAGTTCTGCCAAGTCTAAATATAGATCCCTCTGTCTGTACGGTACCTTCCTTTCACGCTTACTGATTGCGATAGAAACAATCCATCGCCATGGGAGCAAGAAGAAAGGAAAGAGAGAATGCGAATGTACGCTAATCATTTCCCTTTGATCACTGCATTTGTGCCTACTTTAATTACTACAACTGCATGCCCAAAAGACAATAAGGAAAGAAGAAATGGGTATGTGAATGTTTGAAAGGAAGAACGACATACTCCATATTAATTTACTCTCTAAAATGCGATATCCCTTGCGGCGAAACATTAGATAGTAAAGTGTAGCGGGACAAAGTTCAAAACATGACTGAAAATACGTTCACTAAATAGAGATAAGAACATCATATGATTGACATGTCATCTACAATCGGCGTACAATTTTAAAACGTTAGAAATAAGGAAATGAAGTAATACAGAATGTTATGCTTGTATCCTTGTAACGTACGTTGTTGTTCTATATTGTTTAGCTCTGGTATTTACAGGATCATAGAGAAAGCACCCTAGGTTTTGGAGGGAAAAGCCGCAGTTGTAATGATCTGCACTACAACAGAAACAAGAAGCACAACAAAATGAAAAATAATGTAATGTGTGTTCCAGCTCACAAGCGACAATGAAGCAGATAGTTCCTGTGACTTAGTATGGGCAGAGTTTATATTCGACAACCGGAATAAATTAGCAATTGGCTCCTATTACCGACCCCTGGTCTCAGATGAAACTGTTGCTGAACAGTTGAAAAAAAAACTTGAGTCTCATCACAAATATGTAGCCTACTCATACAATTGTAGTTGGCAGCGACTTGAATCTACCTTCCGCATGTTGACAAAAATACATTTTCAGACCCTATTCTAGATAGAAAACAACTTTCGTGATTGTTCTAAATGCTTTTTTAAAATTATTTTGAACAATTAGTTCACGAGGCCATTCAAATTGTAAATGGTCACGAAAACACATTCGACCTCTTAGCCACAAATCAGGGATTAGTGAACACACAGCCGTAGCGAGGCTCAATTCCGTAACAAAGAAAGTCACCTAAGCTAAACTCAAAATATATCTGTTTATAAAAGAAACCAAAAATTCGGTTGACTTCTTTCTAAGAGACAGTCTCCAATCCTTCCAAACTATGTAAGTGAAGACCACATGTGGCTTAAGTTCAAAGAAATAGCATCAACAGCACTAGAGAGATTCATACCAAATAAATTAATAAGAGACGGAACTGATCCCCCATGGTACACAAAACACGACAGAAAGCTGCCGCCGGAGCACCGAAAAAGGCAAGTATAATTTAGACAAACGGAAAATCAAGATTGGCGAAGTTTTACTGACGCTCGAAATTTGGTGCGGATTTCAATGCGAGATGCATTTAATAGCTTCCACGATGAAACTCTCTCAAGAAATGTGGCGGAAAATCCAAAGAGATTCTGGTTCTACGTTAAGTAAACCAGCGGAAAGGCTCATTAAGCGATGAGGAGGAGGAGGAGGAGGGGGAGACAAGGGACCCAACCCTTCGGAGCAGGTAAAATCGTGGCAAACGTCCGGCGTGGCAAATGTCCGGCGTGGCAAATGTCCGCACACCGAAACTACAGCGAAATTTACGAACAGTGAAATGGGAGAGGCATTATGGAGCAAAGATTAAAATCACAAAGCGAAATTTTAAACTGGCCACAACTTCCAAAAAAGAATTTTTCACTCTGGAGATGGCCAAAGCTGCGATAGAGTTCACAAAATCTGTTTGTGTCAGTATGCATATATAGGATCTATCCAGGCTCAGTATGTACCAGGTTCATTACCAGTTTGTAAAAACTCATTTTGCAGATCCAAAGTTACTTCATACACATATGGACAGCTTAATCTATTGGGTGAAGGGTTATAATTCACAGGTGGTAATTCACAGGTGGTAACAAGGGACCAGTCCGACACAATCGACATGTGTGAATATGTGCCGGCCGCGGTGGTCTCGCGGTTCTAGGCGCGCAGTCCGGAACCGCGCGACTGCTACGGTCGCAGGTTCGAATCCTGCCTCGGGCATGGATGTGTGTGATGTCCTTAGGTTAGTTAGGTTTAAGTAGTTCTAAGTTCTAGGGCACTGATGACCGCAGCTGTTAAGTCCCATAGTGCTCAGAGCCATGTGTGAATATGTGGCCGATAAGCATTATGGTACAATGCTTGCAAACAAGTAGGATATAGACCTAACGAAAGACGAGAAGAATGGGTCGCTGACTGTGGCCTTAAATCCAAAATGTATGCATACCATGCAGTGACAGCTGCCACTCACAGGTGAGCGAAGGGTGTGGACTGTGCATTGTGTAGCCGGAATGGCTCTCACGGTAGATGATTATTTGGAAGGCCTATGACATGGTGCAGATGCTTCTCCGCACAAGGTGTGCCAAGTTACCATTCAGTCACGGGATAGTGTGTTACATACTATATTGCAACTGAAAATCAGCCTCTTGCACCATGACAACAAATGTATCATTTGTGTGAATGAAATCGAAACCGTGCTGTAATCACCGCTATTCATTGAGATGATACAGAGAGAGTGAATGTATTTACTTGTAAATAAATCTGCGGCGTATGGGAATAGTGTTACTCATCTGTTGTAGTGTAAATGGGTGTCTGAGTGTGTCTGAGTTGATTCCACAGTATATGTGTGTGCTGTTGCATGCTGTGTGTGTGTGTGTGTGTGTGTGTGTTTTACATGATCTTTCCACCTGCTGCTAGCCATCCCAGCCATTAATGTCAAATGTTTATCAGGGATGTAAAACAAGAGAGTCTCGCCAAAATTGAAACAGTGGTGTCAAAGGAAATGCAAGACTGTAACTGCTGTTATATAAGGAATGAAATGTGTCTGTACAACTCTATACAAAAATGAATGAAAGCGCTAAAGTTTGACAGCGCCACTGTAAATCTGCTGTAGCATTCCAAGAACTAACTTTTCCAAAAATAGTGTTAGATTGTTGTTTCGTGTACATACACACAACAAAACAAGTTTTGCATCACCCCAGTTCCCAGAACTGCTGAAGACAGACGTTGACTGTAGATACTGTATCACAGGCACAGCCCCTTGACTGTTCAGAGATGTTACTAAACCAGCCCAAAGATGTAAACAACCACGCATGAGGAGCGCCTATTACAAGGAGAGCGTACAACAGCCGATCGGTTTCAGTCATTCCACCAGGAAGGAGGTAAACGGCTCGTGTTGTCTGTAGTTCAATACCGCGGTTCGATCGCGTCCGTATTGTTACTTCGTGCCAGGAAGGGCTCTCAACAAGGGAAGTGTCCAGACATCTCGGAGTGAACCAAAACGATGCTGTTCGGACATGGAGGAGATACAGAGAGACAGAAACTGTCAATGACATGCATCGCTGAGGCCGCCCAAGGGCCACTACTGCAGTGGATGACCGCTATCTACAGATTATGGCTCGGAAGAACCCTGACAGCAATGCCACCATGTTGAATAATGGTTTTCGTGCAGCCACAGGAATTCGTGTTACGACTCAAACTGTGCGCAAGAGGCTGCATGATGCGCAACTTAACTCCCGACGTCCATCGCGAGGTCAATATTAGCAACTACCACACCATGCAGCGCGGTACAGATGGGCCCAACAACATACCGAAGGGACGGCTCAGGATTGGCATCACGCTCTCTTCACCAATGAGTGTCGCACATGCCTAAAACCAGACAATCGTTGGAGACGTGTTTGGAGGCAACCCGGTCAGGCTGAATGCCTTAGACACGCTATCCAGCAAGTGTAGCAAGGTTCCCTGCAGTTTTGAGGTGCGATTATGTGTTGCCGACGTACGCCGCTGGTGGTCATGGAAGGCGCCGAACCGGCTATACGACACGTCAATGCCAACCTCCGACCGATAGTGCAACCACATCGGCAGCATATTGGTGAAGCATTCGTCTTCATGGAAGACATTTCACGCCCCATCGAGTACACCTTGATTAGAGTCCTGCATGACCGAGTACGCGAGCACAAAATACGAGATGGGGCGAGCACACTCTAACTGGATAGGCTGCCTGCACTAGTACTCGTGACCGAGCATAGAAGCCGTGACCGAATGCGTAGCACCTAACTTCAAACACATTACACGTGTCATTATCCGTGTGGGACTGCAGCCAGTACGGGCTTCTCATTTGTGGTGTGTGTGTTTCTCTCTGTAATCATGCAGTGCGAGGAAACCAGTGCAATAAGACGTAAGATTGAAATCAATGTTTGCACGTTGAAGAGACGGAAAGGTCTAAAATGCCAAGTACGGAGCATATTTTTGGTGGTTGTAGACGAAAACAGTGCGTCTACTGGGTACGTGTCGTGCATAAACTGCTCCACATTATTGTGATTCCAATCGCGAACCACTCTTTTAAAGAAACACAGTTGCAAGAAACCCCACAAAGATACAGCTCCTTCAGGAATACCGGCAGTAATAAAAAATAGTATTACAGCAAAGTGTGTTGCAATGTGTGCTAAAGATATGAGACCTTTTAATGCTGTTTGCGGTGAAGGTTTCAGAGAACTAGGCCAAGAATTAATACATCCAGGTGCGCATTATGGAAAAGTTCACGTGGCAGATGTCATGCCACATCCCTCTACTATAAGCAGACATGTCAAAGAACAAGCTGATGCAATACGAAGCAGTATAATGCCTTCTGTTATTGCGGAAGTTATTAATAAAACATGTGCTGCGACAGCTGATATGTGGACTGATTCGCATAATCAGGTGCACTATTTGACGCTTACATTTCATTACATTAACACAGATTGGTCTGTTGTGATCAATGTTTTATTTACAACAAAATTCCCGGACGTTAGGAAGACGGGATTAAATATTATAAAAGAAAGTGATTTATGAATTTAGCTGTGTAACGTA
Organism: Schistocerca piceifrons; assembly: GCF_021461385.2. Lineage (NCBI taxonomy): Eukaryota > Metazoa > Arthropoda > Insecta > Orthoptera > Acrididae > Schistocerca > Schistocerca piceifrons. The sequence goes on from NC_060138.1 coordinate 743,810,520, forward strand.
TCCGTTCTTGGAAACGTTACTTTTGTATTAAAAGAGAGAGAGAGAGAGACTCGTTGGATTGGCACAGTACAGCGCAACGAGCCGGGGCGAGGCGAGGTGAGACGTCAGCGGTGACCGGTCATGCTCGGTTATCCGCGTGTCCGGAATCCGGACATCAGACATGGCGCGAGTACGTGACCGAGCCGAGTCGTGTGGGGCCGGACACGAGCGGCTCGGTCCCCCTGTCAACAGGCGAGCCGTGACCGGTCAAACATGGAGCTTTGCAGCACTCTAATCTTGATGACTTTCTTCAGGATAATGACATCGCTCGACTAGAGTGGCCAGCATGTTCTCCAGACATGAGCCCTATCGAACATGCCTGGCATAGATTCTAAAGGGCTGTTATGGACGACGCGACCCACCAACCACTCTGAGGGATCTACGCCGAATCTCAGTTGAGGAGTGGGACAATCTCAACCAACAGTGCCTTGATTAACTTGTGGATAGTATTTCACGACGAATACAGGCATGCATCAATGGAAGAGGATGTGCTAATGGGTATCAGAGGTACCGCTGTGTACAGCAATGTGGACCCTCCATCTCACAAGGTCTCACAGTATAGTGGTACAAAATGCAATGTGTTGTTTTCATGAATAATAAAAGGACGGAAATGATGTTTATATTAATCTCTATTCCAATTTTCTGTACAGGGTCCGGAAGTCTCGGAGCCGAGGTGGTGCAAAACGTTTTTTGATGTGTGTTTGGTTTCTAGTCATTATTGTGGCTTTCAGCACTATGGGACTTAAATTCTGAGGTCATCAGTACCCTATGACTTAGAACTACTTAAACCTAACTAACCTAAGGACACCAGATACATCCATGCCCGAGACAGGATTTGAACCTGCGACCGTAGCGCTCGCGTGTTTCCAGACTGTAGCGCCAAGAACCGCTCGGCCACTCCGGCCGGCAGTCATTATTGTCATTAATGTAAAAAATAATCTGTTATCATAAGTGTGTGTATTAGTTTCCTGTCATTATTACTGAAGCATCTCTGAAAATACTGCATGAAAATTGTTACTAAGGAAAAAATATTAGTAATAAACAAAAAAATTTTGTTACCATATTGCATATATCAGTGACAGTCAAATGAACAAACACAATGGGACAAGGAACAGATCCATTGAAAAGTAATTACCTCATAAATTACGACATTTATCCCACTGGGAGATGGGATGATCAATCCCTGTTTCACAGAACGCATTCGGGTGCTGAGGGATCCACAATAACACCACTCTGGCACTTCCTCATCTGGATGAAACCAACGACCATGGATGTCTTTCTCCAGGTCACAAAAGATGTTAAAATCATACAGTGTAAGATCTTGGCTGTCCGGAGGATATTACAATGTTTCTCAACCAAATCACCGAAGTGTAGCCTTCATCGCGTTAGCAGTATGGGGCAGACATTATCGTCTAACATGACGATTCTGTCCAGAAGTATTCCTCGATGTTGTGACTTTACGTCGCATCGCAGTTTCTGGAAAGTGTCTTCACAGTGCTGCTCATTTATTGTGGTTCCACGGTCGAAGAACTCTATGAGCAGAGCATCCTTGCAGTCGAAGAAGGTCATCTTGACCTTACTGGCACTCGTGTGAACAGGTTTGGATTTCTTTGGCAGGGATTATATGGGATGTTTCCACTGTTGGCTTTGCGATTTGCCCTAGGGCTCCAAATGGTGGAATCACGCTTTGACCTCTGTGAAAATACGGGGCAGAGTCGCATGCCCTTCCTCGTGGTTCTACAGTAGATGACTCAAATTTGGCGATATTCTGTCCCTCTTTTGTCGCTCTATCAGGTGCACGCAAGTTTTGTGGTAATGCAAGTGGTCTTCACTGATGGCATGCAAAGAGCCATTGCTAATGCCGATCTAAACACAAATTTCATCCTCTGTGGCTAAGCATTCTCCCCATATAAGTCCGTCAGCCCATCCCATCACGTGAGGTGCAATGGCTCATTGTGCCTGTACTGAGTGGGTATCATCTTGCAGTAATGTTTAGCCTTCCCAGAATCTCCTCTGTCGCCTGTGAATGCACATGAGGGACATGCAGTGTTCACTGTACACAGGTGACAACGAATTTCGCATACACCAGCACCGTCAGCCGCCAGAAAATAAATCACACCTCTCTGCCCTTCTTTGCTCGACCTCATGTCAGTAGCTGAACAAACACGCCAGTCAAGTCTACCAACAGCCATAGAAATAACCCAACTGCATACATCTTTGATGTCGTCACTCTATGCTGTTCTTCTAACACAGTGGTGACAGTATTGAAATATAACAACAGGCAAACTTATCATGGTGACTGTGTTTTATGGTATGTGTTTGGGTTCCATATGACTGCCCCTTATAACATGAATAATGAAGAAAATTTGTGATTACCCTATATCCCCCGTTTTTTTGCTAAAGAAATTTAATTCTCAAGTTTAATCATATATTCCGAGCTGATACCAGCCCATATGAAAGGAGCAAGAGACATGAGTACAGAGAAGAAAAAGAGCAATTTGTAGATGAGAAGCGTGACTCAGTTCATGAAATAATTACACGAGAGTTTGCTTACAGTGCCACATGTATTCTTGCATTGTTCTACAGTAGCAAGTGACACATGATCGGTGCAAGTTCCATACAGATATAGAAGACATGGGTACAATTACATCCTCAGTAATGGATGAGCACTACAGACAGTGTACTTGGGAAAAAATGCATACTTACTATTCATAAACTTCGTCTTACTGTATATAAATCCTTACCTATACGTGGAGAAGTTGTAGTATAGTAGCTTGTTGGTGGACAAACTGGATCGTGCTTACTCAGTACAGGAGGGGAAGGAAGAGGAGGATTGGTGAGAAAATTGAGACCAGCCGGTCGAGATAGCCTTGTAACCCGAAAACTGGTTAACTAAATGAATTTATTCTGTAATTATAAACTATATTGTGCTTTTCATTAGTTATTATGTTTTTCTACCAAGAAGTGATCAAAGAATCAGTGGACTCTGTTCACTGATTTTTCCATTACTCATGGACTATGTTCATGAGGAGCTTGCTCAAATTCGTCAGTAGACGAGTGTGAGAAAGTTTCACGTTGAAACCGACCAGTCCTGAAGGATGTGGCTGTTTAGACCTTGTTTTTTTAATATCATGTATTTGTCACTACAATTAAAGATAATTTTACGGTACTTGCAGCGAACATAATACAATGTTCTTCTTATTCACCATACATCTACTTGAGCTGCCAGAGAGATGGACAACTGTATGATTCCTGGATCTGAATTGCAGAATGTTTGTGAATATTGTGCATCCACAAAGCCTTCTCACAGTCTTTGACGTAACGACCGTATATGTGTGGTCAAAAATTTTAACCAGTGTCAGCATGTCATCATAAGCCATCACAGGCTCGTCCTAGCGTATTCCGTTGGAAATTACACATTAACTATAATGCTGTTGTTTGAGTCATGGCACACACCACATTTCTGAACGGTGGAGAATGATGTGATAACGCATATGGCATTTGTGGAAGTAAGGAACGCAATATCATTAAATACTAACTGTTGACATTCATTGTAGAAGCCTAGAATGTCTATAATGGTCTTCACACTTGGATGTGTTGTTCTGAAATGTTTTATATGTTATGAGGCACCTGTTAATTTAACAACTTGCTGCATTTATTCGAGTGAGAGGTGAATACTTAATCACAAGGTCATGTAGTACTGATGTGTACGCAGCAGAGTCTTTGGGTAAATCTTCTGACTAAAATTCTATACACATATCGCTCTGCTTTAAGAAATCTGTCATGATAATGGGTGATAATTGCTTAAATTTCGTGAGCTGAGCATTCATCACTCTCACAGAGAAATTTTGTATACATGTAAAACAATGGACCATAGACATTATTAGCCTACTCCAGTCCAGCTGTAAATTATCATGCAGGTTAAACTCTTAGTTAAGGTAAACTTTAGAATTGGTTGGTTTACAATTGTCGAATATATTCATACTCTTTTTCAGACTCCCCTTCATGTTGGTTTGTAGTGTCAGTGGGATGAATCGAGGCATCTCTAACTGAATAACTGTTGTGATGGCCTACGTGTGCCTGGATGTAGTCGGTAGAAATGGATATTCAGCAGTTCCCTTGTATGGAAAGTTTAAGGCAGCTGAATGCCAGTATTCAGTAACTTTACAAATTTCAAATGCTCGTTATCTGCCACATAAATATGAGGCATATTCCATACTAATTTCTCCAGCCTAATTTTATTCTCTTCAGGTTCAGTGTCCCTCTGAATGTATGAGGTATGAGCACATCATACCAAAATTACTTCTTCCTTCACATGCATAATGACATGTCTTCAAATTATTCCACAAGGATCTTGAGAGGTATAAACACGTAAAAGCAATTGTGTTCAGTTATCAGTCCATCCACAGACGTCCTGTATTTTGTTAACTGTTCAAGTCAGTAGCTGATATGGAAACATATTTTGAGATTTGATGCAATTCTAAGTTTTCTTGATCGATGAATCTCAGTGCCACTTCTTGACACATAAAGGCGAACGCATTGCGTGTAAGCAGCAACGTCGATCTAGGGTCACCATCATTCTTCATAAATTTTCATCTTGTGTACAGGAAATTGTTGCTCGGAATTGTTAATGTATTCTGGCACTGAATGAGAATCCTAATCTCATTGTTATTATTAAATTACATTGAAGTAAAAGGCTTATGGGACAAATATTTCTGGTGGATGATTCGTTCATCGTACTGAACTAGACCTCCTATATCAAGCCATGTCATTGTGGGTTTAAAGTCTATTGACTTAAAAAAAACTGTAGGTCTCCCGTGCTTTCACATTGTGATGCTGCTGCCAAGTAGCATACCTGTGGCTGTGTGCATCAGTTTTATACCTTACACACACGCTGCTGTTGCTGTTTCAAGTGTTGACATATCAAGATTTCTTCACGTCAGAGGTTGACTGCATGCCTGTTCCGATCCACAATATTCAACAGGAGATAGCCTAATTTCCGGACAACTGCTGTAAGATATATAGTGTTGGCAGGTACTTCAGTGTTTTTTTTTTATATCCCGGGCCAGCTGTAGGGAAGAATCTGTAGAATGCATCAATCCTTCACTGAGATACAAATTAGTTGCTGTTACACTCCACATGAATCATGCTGACTGATGGTTTATACATAGGTCATACTGAGTCCTAAATTCTCCTCCAAATTTTAACTTCTTGGAAACCGAGCATACCGAAGAGAACTGCAGAACTGGAAGGTTTGAGATTGATTATACTATGGTAAAACAGAGATTTTGAAGCGTTGGCAGAAGTGCCAACACCCTGCTGCTAAAGGAGGCCGAAATGCACGCTTTTAAGCTCACGCAGATTGGCGTGAGGTCTGCAACATTACAAGGAAATGAGAACTTAGAAAAGTGGACGCAGTTGCTGTAATACTTAACTTTAATCCATAATTGTAGAACATCTCTCTTGACTGTACATGCTTCACAAGATAAATATCACATGCTATGGCGCCTTGATAGGTCGTAGCAAAAGACGTAGCTGAAGGCTATGCTAACTATCGTCTCGGCAAATGAGAGCGTATGTGTCAGTGTAGCATCGCTAGCAAAGTCGGCTGTACAACTGGGCCGAGTGCTAGGACGTCTCTCTAGACCTGCCGTGTGGCGGCGCTCGGTCTGCTATCACTGACAGTGGCGACACGCGGGTCCGACGTATACTAATGGACCGCGGCCGATTTAAAGGCTACCACCTAGCAAGTGTGGTGTCTGGCGGTGACACCACGGATTTCTGTACCAGATAATGAACTATGAGACATTTCCAGGAACAGATGTGAACTGTGACTATAATTTATTGGTTTTGATCTGTAGATTAAAACTGAAAAATTTGTAAAATATAGAACGTTAAAAAGATGGGACCCAGATGAGCTGAAAGACCAAGAGATTTTTTAGAGATCCTAAGGAAGCATTAGGCAACAGTTGGCTGAAATTAGGGAAGATACTTCAGTAGAAGACAAACGCGTAGTTCTGAGAGTTGTTGAAGGTAGGTGAAAGGACAAGGCCTAGTAGAAATCTTTGGATATAAGACGAGGTATTCAATTTAACTGATGAAAGGATAAAATATAAAAAAAGGAGCAAATGAAGCAGGTGAAAGGGAATATAGAGATTTAAGAGGAGACTGAAAGAAAGTGCCAAAGTGGCTACGCAAGAGTGGCTAGATGACGAATGGAAGCCTGTATAAGTACATATAATTAGCTGAAAGATTGGTACTGCCTACAAGTAAATTGAAAAGGACTCTGAAGGAAAGAGAAGTATCTGTATAAATATCAAGATTTCAGATGGAAAAACCAGCCCTAAAAAGAAAGTAGATTGTATAGAGGGGCTATAGAAGGGAAATGAACTTGGAGACAACATTATAGAAACGGAGGAGAAAAGAGATGAAGATAATATGGGAGACACATTACTGTGAGAAGAATTTGTTGGAGCACTGAAAGACCTAAGCCGAAACAAGCCCTTTAGTGAACAACATTCCCTCAGCACTGCTGACGTACTTGATAGTGCCAGTCATCACAAAACTATTTCACCTAGTGTGAAAGATAGATTAACAAGGGCAAATACGCTTAGACTTCCAGAAGTATGCAGTAATTTCAATTCCAAAGAAAGCAGGTGCTGACATGTGTGAATATTGCCGAACAGTATGTTTGCCAAATATTGACAGGAATTATTAATAGGAGGTAGAAAAAACTGGTAGAAGCAAATCTCGGGGAAGATCAATTTGGATTCCAGTAAATTTAGGAAAACGTAAGGCAATACTGACCTTAAGAGTAATCTTAGAAAATTGATTAAGGAAAGACAAGTCTACATTTATAGCGTTTGTAGATTTGGAGGAAGCTTTGACATTGTCGACTGGAATACAGCCGTCGCAAAATACAAGGAGTGAAAGGTTATTTACAAATTGTACAGAAACCAGACAGAAGCTATAAGAGTCAAAGAGAACAAAAAGGAAGCAATGGTTGAGAAGAGAGCAAGACTGTAACTATCCCCGATGTTATTCAATCAGTCCTTATACTGAGGGAGCAGTGAAGGAAAGCAAGAAGAAATTTCGAAAAGGAATTAGAGTTGAGGGAGAAGAAGTAGGAATTCTGCGATACGCTGATGTCAGTGTTATTCTGGTTGAGACAGGAAAGGACTTGAGAGTCCAGGTGAGCGGAATGGACAACGTCCTGTAGGAGCTTGTAGATTAAACATCAAAACAAGGATACTGGAAACAAGTCGAATTAAGTCAGATGTTGCTGAGGGAATTAGACAACGAGACGAGACTCCAAAGGTAGTAGAAGAGTTTTGCCATTTGGGCAGTAAAGTAACATATAATGGCTGAAGCAGAGCCAATATAAAATTTAGAATGACAATGACAGAAAAATAGTGCCTAAAGAAGAGGAATTTGTTAACATCTAATATAGAGTTAAGTGTCTGGAAGTCTCTTATGAGGGCATTTATCTGGAACAGAGCTGTACCGGCGCGATCCTACGCAGTTGTCAGACTACCAAGGGTGGCCAAACCCCCTCCTCCCCCTACGTCAACCCCGCCCCTTCAACAACACTAAATCAATGATCGGTAATTTTCTCTCTGGTTCTAGAGTATTTCAAACTCCGTAATTTTATAATTAGGTTTAATGAAAACGGAGCATTATTGAAAATTTATTGGCATCAGCCGCCATTCACAACGATCTCGGGCTTCAGTTGTGCTTGAAGAAATTACCCGGCTGCTTCCTGTAAGTCGTTTGAACATTAGATAGAGAAGTAACCCAAGTTTCATCCCAAAATTACTGGCTGGCTAGTGAACTACAGACACCCTCTGCCTTTCCTTCTTGCCTCTAACTCCAATCATCAGTCGGCAGAAATGGGAAAATCGGAAGCCTTCCGAAAAATAGCAGACACGCTTCGGCACCTACACGACGACCTTTCAAAATCAAAAATACCGTAGTGAAGCAGCAGCAAGAACTCCACTGTTGAACCTGAGCGGGATTTGCAGGCGCCATCTGTGTGTACCAGCAGCGCTATTGCCGTTTAAATCGCGTTAGCAATAGACATCTGTTGCTAAGTGGTCATTTCTTGATGCTACTACTTCGGTGAAGTGACATTGTGGAGGTGATAGTATGGTAAAAGCGTGCGGTTGCAGTAAGCAAAAGGTGATAAAAAGATAGACAGGTAGTCTGACGTATCTCTCAGGTTACCCCTTTCTATATTGGAATTTTTCACTCAGTTTTGAGCTCCGACTTCGCCTGCACCCTTGGCGGGACTCAGTCTCGCCCACTACACTACATCAATACTCCGCAAGTCACGTGACGATGTGGGACTGGGGGTACTTAGGGTACCACTAACTGATCACCCCTTCCCTCTTCCACTCGCGAATGTCGCGTGGGAAGAACGACGGCCGGTAAGCCTCTGTACCAACTCTAATTTCTCGAATTTTCTCGTTGTGATCATTCGCGGACATATGTGAAAGAAAGTCATTTGTTGTCCCGCTCTCCCCAGAAAGTACTCTCTCGAAATTTCAGTAGTATACGTGTCTGTGATGCGCAACGTCTCCCTTTTAGTGCCTACCACTGGAATTTGTGGAGCAACTTGGTAACGCTCTCGTATGGACTAAACGATTCCATGACGAAACGCGCCACTCTTCGTTCGATGTTTTCTGCCTCTTCTAGCAGTCGTAACTGGTAAGGTTCCCAGACTGATAGATGATACTCAAGAATCGCTCGAACAAGCACCTTGTAAGCTACTTCTTTAGTGGATGAACTGCATTTCCTTAAGATGCTTCATAAGGATCATCTAACTTAAGGTGGCTTCGGATAGATACTCATAGATATTTTACAGTAGTTATTCTTCCAACAAATGTTCAGCAATAGTGTATCTGTAGAGCGATGGATTTCATTTGCTATGTGTATGCAATATGCTGCGTTTATTGACGTTCAGAGCAACTGCCAGAGCCTGCACCAGCCGTCAATCCTGAGTATGTCCTTCTGCAAATCGTTACTGTCTTGTGGCGTTGCTACCTTTCTTATAGACAACAGCATCATCTACTAACAGCCTTAAAGAGCCCCCGACACTATCTACTAGACCATTTATTACAAGCAACAACCGTATTAGAATGAAATTTTTACGGTGCAGCTGAGTGTGCGCTGATTTGAAACTTCCTGGCAGATTAAAACTGTGTGCCGGACCGAGACTCGAACTCGGGACATTTGACTTTCGCGGGCAAGTGCTCGAGTTCTTTCGCAGTCAGGTAGAGCACTTTCCTGTGAATGGCAAAGGTCCCGAGTTCGGGCCTCGGTCCGGCACACAGTTTTAATCTGCCAAGAAGTTTCAACAACTGTACTACCACACTTCATTGGAGTATCCCCGAAATTACCTTTCCATATGTCGATTTTGTACCGTGTTGAATCCCGTCGTAAATCTGGTCCGACACTTGATAATTTATTTATTTATTTATTTATTGTTCCGTGGGACCAAATTGAGGAGAAGTCTCCATGGTCATGGAACGAATCAATACATGAAACTATAACACGATATTAGAAACAGATAAAATGAAATATATAATAAAAACATATTCAGGTTTCAAGTCGTAAGTTTAAATAAAGAAAATCAACAATGTAACACTGGAATTTGCTTAATTTTTTAGCTCTTCCAGGAGCTCCTCGACAGAATAGAAGGAGTGAGCCACGAGGAAACTCTTCAGTTTAGACTTAAAAGAGTTTGGGCTACTGCTAAGATTTTTGAGTTCTTGTGGTAGCTTATTGAAAATGGATGCAGCAGAATACTGCACTCCTTTCTACACAAGAGTTAAGGAAGTGCATTCCACATGCAGATTTGATTTCTGCCTAGTATTAACTGAGTGAAAGCTGCTAACTCTTGGGAATTAAAGAAAATATATATACTGTGAGGGCAATGTCAGAATTCCCAGACTATTGAATTGGGGTCGACAAGAGGTTCTCGAACTTACACCACATATAGCTCGAACAGCCCGTTTTTGAGCCAAAAATACCCTTTCTGAATCAGAAGAATTACCCAAAAAAATAATACCATACGACATAAGCGTATGAAAATATGCGAAATAGACTACTTTTCGTGTTGAAGTGTCACTTATTTCAGATTCTGTTCTAATGGTAAATAAAGCAGCATTTAGTTTCTGAACAAGATCCTGTACATGGGCTTTCCACAACAGCTTACTATCTATCCGAACGCCTAGGAACTTGAACTGTTCTGTCTCGCTAATAATATGCCCACTCTGTCTGATCAAAATATCGGTTCTTGTTGAATTGTGAGTCAGAAACTGTAAAAACTGAGTCTTACTGTGATTTAGCACCAAATTATTTTCCACAAGCCACGTACTTATTTCATGAACTACATTATATGACACTGTTTCAATATTACACACAAGATCCTTCACTACCAAGCTGGTGTCATCAGCAAACAGAAATATTTTTTAATCACCTGTAATACTAGAAGGCATATCTTGTATATAAATAAGAAACAGCAGTAGCCCCAGCACCGACCCTTGGGGAACGCCCCACTTAACAGTGCCCCGTTGGGACTGAACATCCCTACCACTCTCAATATTGCGGAGAATTACCTTCTGCTTTCTGTTCTTAAAGTAAGAGGCGAACCAATTGTAAGCTACTCCCCTTACTCCATAATGGTCCAACTTCTGCAGTAATATTTTGTGGTCAACACAGTCAAAAGCCTTCGTTAAATCAAAGAAAACACCTAGCGTTCGCAACCTTTTATTTAATCCGTCCAAAACCTCACAGAGAAAAGTGAATATAGCATTTTCAATTGTTAAATCATTTCTAAAACCAAACTGAACATTTGACAGCAAATTATGTGAATTTAAATGCTCCAGTAACCTTGTATATACAACCTTCTTGATAACTTTAACAAACACCGATGGCATAGAAATAGGTCTAAAATTGTCATCATTATCAATGTCTCCCTTTTTATAAAGTGGCTTCACTACCGAGTACTTTAATCGGTCAGCAGACCGACCACTCCTAAAGGAAAAGTTACAGATTTGGCTAAGTACTGGGCTAACATACATAGAACAATACTTCATTATTCTGCTAGATACCTCGTCATATCCATGAGAGTTCTTGGTCTTTAGTGATTTAATTATTAACTCAATCTCCCTCTTGTCAGTATCATGGAGCAGCATTTCAGGTAACAATCTCGGAACACTTTTTTCTAAGAGCGCTATATGATTCCCTGTTGGGACTAGGTTTCTATTTAGTTCACCTGCTATATTCAGAAAGTGATTATTAAATACTGTACATATATGCGACTTATCAGTAACACGGACATTCCCGCTACGCACTGATTCTATATCCTCGACCTGTCTCTGCAGACCAGCCACTTCCTTTACGAGTGACCATATAGTTTTAATTTTATGCTGAGACTTAGCTATTCTATCTGCATACCACATACTTTTTGCCTTCCTAATAACATTTTTAAGCACCCTACAATACTGTTTGTAATGGGCTGCTCCATTTAGATTTTGATTGTTTCTAACGTTTTGATATAATTGCCACTTTGTTCTACAAGATATTCTTATCCCTCTAGTCAGCCACCCAGGCTGCCAGTTTGTGCTAGTACCCTGTTTTGAACGTTCTAACGGAAAGCAACTTTCAAAGAGCACGAGAAAAGCATTATATTTATCGTCTACTCTATCAGCGCTATAAACATCTTGCCGCTCTTGTTCCTTGATAAGGTTTGCAAAGGTGTCTACAGCAACTGGATCAGCTTTCCTAAACAGCTGATGACTATATTTAACATGTGTTGCAGCACAAAAATCTTTTAGAGTTAAAATATGTGCATCATGATCTGAAAGGCCATTCACCTTTTTGCTAACAGAATGCTCTTCTATTAATGAGGAATGAACAAAAATGTTGTCTATGGTTGTTCTACTGTTCCCTTGCACTCTCGTTGGAAAGAATACGGTTTGCATAAGATTGTATGAATTAAGGGGTCTACCAGCATCCTCTTCCTTACACAATCACTTATACAATTAATATTGAAGTCACCACATATAACTAACTTTTTGTATTTCCTATAAATTGAACCAAGAACCTCCTCTAGCTTTAGCAAAAATGTTGTGAAATCAGAGTCTGGGGATCTATAAATAACAACAGTTAGAAGTTTAGCTCCACTAAATTTAACCACACCTTCACAACATTCAAACACCTTTTCAGTGCAGTACTTTGAAACATCAATTGACTCAAATGGGATGCCGTTTTTCACATACATGGCTACTCCCCCACACCGCAAAGAGCTCCTCGAAAAGCTAGCTGCCAGCCAACCTGTATCCTGGTAAAGGAAGCCCTTGAATTATCTCCTTATTTAAGAAGTGTTCAGATATACCAATAATTTCAGAGTCAACATCTATAAGCAGTTGACTAACTTTATCTCTAATACCTTGTATATTTTGATGAAATATACTAATTCCCTCATTACTCGGATACCTAAGGTTTGTCAAAAGTGATTCCTTTGTTAGAGAGACTTCCCTTAAGCAGGAATACCTATCAGCTGACTTCAATCTAGAAAAGGTGCAGCTCTAACACCCACTACTGCAGGAATTTTCCCATGAGTGATCCCACCAACCCCACCTATGCTGTCACCTACAAGCTTTGCCAACCTCCCCTTCCCATACCTGTTGAGGTGCAGGCCATGTCTAGTGAAACCCGTCCTGCTGATAGACTCCACCGACACCACTGAAATGTGGCCCATGCTTTCTGTCATCAGCGCACTCCCAAGTCTCATGTTATTACGCCTGACGGCTGTATGAAGATGAGGCCGATCGTGACGCTGAAACAGTTCCACGAAATGCACATTCGTGTTGCCAGTCTGAGTGGCTATCTTTTCCAGGTCACCATCTATGTCATACTCCCCATCCCTATCAATACTATTACCAGCCCCACCCACAATCACTACCTGATCCTCCTTAGTAAAATCCCTACATAACCCCCCTATGTTAACAGTCACCTGAACCAATCCTGCATTAGGCTTCACAATGCTGGTGACCTGGTACTCACTCCCCAGCAGTTCCTGCAACTGCTGGCCTACACCTCTGCCATGAGAACTACCTAACTGAAGAACCTTCTTCTTCCTCTTCGACTTTGCAACTGTTCTAGCCACCGCAACTACTGAGGTCTGCTGCATACTTCCTACATCTACAGCTACTAGAGTTTCCTCTCCACTAGACTCTGACAGTTGGTCATATCTATTGTAAACACCAATACTAAAACTATCTGAAAATCTTCTTCTCCTAGCAGATATCTTGCCAACAGCCAGCTCCCATTCCCCAACCCCCTTCTCCCTCCTCACCCTATCTAGCTCCCCCAGTGCGTTTTTCAACAGCACCTGAAGGGCACAGATCTTACGCTCCTGCTCCTCTATCAACTTACTCTTGCTACACAACCTGCAGTTCCAGGAGATGATCTCACCAGAATGCCCACTGGCTTCCCCACTGCATTCCGCCCAGTGAAAATACTTCGAACAAGTCTCACACCGCAATCCACTACTCACGAACCTACGGCAAAGCCCACACTTCTCACTCTTGGTAAAATTTTACTTCTTCTAAGTTCCGCTACTACAATAAGAATATGTTAAAAACATGACTACAATAATCACAAATTTATTCTACAAGGGAAGTAACTGCTATTATTAACAGTATTAATAAACAACAAATGTGAATATAACAAAAGACTAATACAGAAAGAGAATCAAACGTCTAATGACACAGTAACGAAGCTGAAAACAGTTCCCAAAAGGTTCTTCTGAAATTATTTCACCAGAAAACACAAAAAACACCGGTTGAAGACTGCTAAACTTCCTAAATAAACCACTATACACAAACAATTAATTAGTACTTAGCTTTCGATGCGCCGCTACATCTGCAACTGGTTAGAGCGTAATGTAAACAAAGGAAAGAGGTTACGTTGCTCGATACGAAACACTCACAAATATCAGGTCACAACAGGCAGAGGTGAATGAAGAAACCACTAATAAGTCACTTATATAGTAAATATTGTCACAAAAACCGTTAAAATATGTATCTGAAACCTAAAAATATATAAAAACTTAGAGAGCGATCTCACACACAGTCACTCGCTTATCAAATATAAATATAATATCGTGCTTTTTTAACTAAACGGGAGTGCTGCACGGTATCAATTGTGTTTCCGAAGTCGACGAACATGACATAGACCTGAGAGAAGATGTCTACAATTCTTGGGATCCTATGGAGGAGCAGAGCGAGCTGACATTCGCACGATCTCTGTTTGCGGAATCCACGTTGAGTTTTATAGAGTGAGAGGTTCCGTGCCCTCTTTTGCAAGTCGCCTCTCATTTTCATCAATTTTATTAATGATTTATGTCATTGCACAGTGGTAACAGGCCGAATAAGGTTATTGTAATGAGAGTATTTGTACTGAGAGCTCATGATACTTTTCACTTGATTCCTACGCATGCTCGGTTACTTCCCTGGGGTCTATGTGAGGCGACCGCCGGAGGACGCAGCACACTGCATTTCCGGTTGGGGACTGCACTTCTGTGACTACTGAGAGGATCATACATCAATGGGCTTAAGCGCCTGGCTGAATGACTGATGTCAGTCGAGTTTCACCTATCGTATGCGGGAAGAAATGACCTGCGAGACGTCTGAGTGTCGCCGCAGTTTATGTGTTTACCGTTTCGGCGCATCGGAAAGAAGACTGCTGGCACCGACTGACTGTATTGTCCTCATGGTTCTGAGAATACTTGTGGACCATGCCCTACTGAACGCGACTGTCTGACGCCAGATGGCCGGTGGTATGGGCATGTTATTTTCATAGCCGGTCAAACGGCAGGTTCAGTGCCCTCAGCTGAATAGCAGAGGCTTGAATGGTTAACTTAAACTGAGGCTAGCTGACGTCATAAAGCCCTGATCGAAATTGGAGGGAACGGTCGCTAATGGAGCAATTGATGTTCTGAGACAGTGTGGGGGAATTTTGGAATCAGCACTGAAAGCTGATTCACGGTTTTCGAGCATAGTAGGCAGTTGAGCACTGTTGGCTTCGCTCTTGCGATGCGCGGGCGCTGGCATTCGGAATCTGACCTTCGTCGGAGTCGGACGGTCTTGCGACTTAGTCGCACTTTGTCGGCAGAACTTAAAATTCTCGGACAGCCTTCGAGGCCAGGTGTTGAAACGGAGTTGATGCACAGAAGAAGTCGGCGCCTACATCATCAGAACGCTGCCCAGCGACGACCTGCGACATATTTCAGGATTGGTAAAGTGTTTTGCGGTTCCGGCATTGCAGGACCTATCAATTTTGTACTTAAGTCCTCAACAGCACACGCTCTCGCTTTGCTGTAAGTCCACCTTGCCTGTTTCTCCGTGTGATCCCATTTGAGCTCTCACTACTAATCGCGATACTGCAATATAGTCGAGAGAGTAATATTTGGTTCATTGGGACCTCCAGTCATTATCGTCAATCTATTGCATCACAGAGAGTAGGAGCCCCTTGTTCTGGAGCCAAGTCTTATTCTCATAATATTTCAGTATACCCTATCCTTTAACCTACTGTTTTTGTCGATAATCATGTGCCTTAGTGTTCTGATGTATAATAAATCTCATTTTAATATTTAATCAGCGTATCATTTCGTAGATATACGCAGAATCCCATTTCCCGTTGTTTATTACGATAAAGTTTTCTTTTTTTTCTCTGAGTGGATTACGATTTTTATTTGTTTATTGTGAACGTGCACTCCTTATTTTACCAACTAGCAGGGTCCACCATCATTTCCTTTCGTTACCGTTGTGTGCATAATTAATTAAGTGGTAGGTAAGAGTAAGGAGGGGGTCGAGTTCATGTCTCGTTCTCATGCAAAATTCGTCAGAATTAAAGAGGTACAAACTCTTCTCCAGCCCGGCACCTTGCAACAGGAGATTTTCTTTCTCTTCAAATGCCATAATTCAGTAGCGTAAAACGTTTTCCACACATGTACAACAGACTGACGTCAACGATATGTATGCATCTGACCTACGGCCCTTCTTGAAAACGGGAACGGCCTGCGATATTTTCCGGTCGCCTGGTACCCTTCGTTTCTGCAGCGACCTACGATAAATTGGTGCTAGAAGAGGAGCGAGTTCTTTCGCAGTCTATAGAACCTACAAAGCGGTTGAAGTGGTTTTCCTATTCTACGATCAGTTATCCCAATATCTGCCATTTCGATGTCCGTATGACGATTGGAAGGACATCGGCACGGCTCTGGTCTGGTGTGCAGCCTTGTGCGGAAGCGAAACGTGGATAATCAGCAGTTCAGACAAGAAGATACTAGAAGCTTTCGAAATGCAGTGCTAGAGAAGAATGCTGCAGAATGGATATGGGCTAGCGCTTCACGGTAAAAACACTTTTCCAATACTGGCAGTGTGGCTGGGTATTAACCATATTAGAGAGACAGCAAATATTTCAGTAAAAATTGGAAATTTAACGGGAAGTCTAAATACTATTGTTGCTAAGGGAATATTACATTTATAAGGAACACTGTATAAAAGATCACGGTTCTTGGACAGCGCTAATAAAATTGTTGGAGTGTCGTAACTGAAGACTGTGGCGAATACTAGTTATGGGGGGACTGCGCTCCTTCAGAAGCGCGTGTTCTATGCAGTTTCGCAAGAAAATCAAGAAGCATTACAAGGGGAGCAGTAATGGGACAAGTTGCCGCATCACCCCCTCCCTCGCGAGCCATCGCGGCGCGCGCGGGCCCCGCCAAGTTGCGCCCCGAG
The DNA here is from genome assembly GCF_021461385.2 of Schistocerca piceifrons. Lineage (NCBI taxonomy): Eukaryota > Metazoa > Arthropoda > Insecta > Orthoptera > Acrididae > Schistocerca > Schistocerca piceifrons. The sequence continues at coordinate 743,827,364 of NC_060138.1, forward strand.
AGCCTAGCGGGCGCCGCGCTATTGTTATTAGTTGGAGCGCAGTTTCTCAGGCATTTACAACCGGCAACACGCGTAGCTAACGGTGCTCCCGCTTGCGACACATTTTACGCCGCACCGGCTGCAGCGGGCGAGCCCTGCTCGGGCCGCAGCCGCCAGACAACACGGGAGGCGAGAGGCGAAGGCGGCGGCGCCAGCTGCTGCGGGAGCGGCCGCTAGAGGCGAATTAATTTGTTGCTGGTGTAGAGCAAAGCGCAATTAGGCAAGAACTTGTATTAAGGCGAGGCGGAGACATAAAACTTGGCGAACAATACCGGGCCAGGCCCCAGCGCCGCCAACTCGGGATTTCAGCGGCTGCGTGTTCCATGGCAGCTGTGGTTTCCGCCGGGCGCCTGCTCCACGCCGCTCTTACGAGTTTTCTTGCAGAGATACGGGCCTCGCCGGTAATGAGGAGCTCGTCACCGAAGCAAGAGCGCCAGCAGCGCCTCCCAACAGGGCTGAAGAACGCCGCCACGACGAGAAGACTGCTTTAAATACAGAGCTTTGCTGTTTGAACACTGTAGCCTGTCTCGTCTTACATCTACATCTCCTCTCTGTACCACAGTCACATCCCCCCTTTCATGCCCCAGTGGCGAATGAAGCGTAAGGTGAACGGCTGCTGGTGAACCTCTGTACAGGCTCGAATCTCTCTAATTTTCTTCCTTTCTTTAATCTTTCGGGAGTTGTCCATTCAGCTAGCTCAACAGTGGAATGTCAGTTATGACGATATGAACGATTAGGACAACATGGTACCTAGTTCCCGAGCGGAGAAAATCTCCGACGCGGTTGGGAATCGAACCCCGATCCCTCACTTGGCAATCCGCTGCACTGATCGCGTAGCTACCGATGCGCACCTAACATATCTTTGTACGTCTACATGTACACGTACACTCTGCAAGCAACCTTATGGAGCTTGTGGAGAGTACTTCGTATACACTACTGGCAATTAAAACTGATACTCAACGAAGATGACGTGCTACAGACGCGAAATTTAACCTACAGGAAGAAGATGCTGTGATATACAAACGATTAGCTTTTCAGAGCATTCACACAAGGTTGGCGCCGGTGGTGACATCTACAACGTGCTGACATGAGGAAAGTTTCCAACCGATTTCTCATACACAAACAGCAGTTGCCCGGCGTTGCCTGGTGAAACGTTGTTGTGATGCCTAGTGTAAGGAGGAGAAATGTGTACCATCACGTTTCCGACATTGATAAAGGTCGGCTCGTAGCCTATCGCGATTGCGGTTTAGCGTATCGTGACATTGCTGCTCGCGTTGGTCGAGATCGAATGACTGTTAGCAGAATATGGAATAAGTAGGTTCAGGAGGGTAATACGGAACACCGTGCTGGATCTCAACGACCTCGTATCACTAGCAGTCGAAATGACAGGCATCTTATCCGCATAGCTGTATGGATCGTGCAGCCACGTCCAGATCCCTGAGTCAATAGATGGGGACGTTTGCAAGGCAACAACCATCTGCACGAACAGGTCGACGACGTTTGCAGCAGCCGGCCGCGGTGGCCGTGCGGTTCTAGGCGCTCCAGTCCGGAGCCGCGCTGCTGCTACGGTCGCAGGTTCGAATCCTGCCTCGGGCATGGGTGTGTGTCCTTAGGTTAGTTAGAAGTAGTTCTAAATTCTAGGGGACTGATGACCACAGCAGTTGAGTCCCATAGTGCTCAGAGCCATTTGAACCATTTTTTTTGACGTTTGCAGCAGCCTGGACTATCAGCTCGGAGACCATGGCTGCGGTTACCCTTGACGCTGCATCACAGACAGGAGCGCCTGCGATGGTGTACTCAACGACGAACCTGGGTGCACGAATCGCAAAACGTCATTTTTTCGGATGAATCCAGGTTCTGTTTGCAGCATCATGGTGGTCGCATCCGTGTTTGGTGACATCGTGGTGAACGCACATTGGAAGCGTGTAATCGTCATCGCTATTCTGGCGTATCACACTGCGTGAAGGTATGGGATGCCATTGGTTACACGTCTCGGTCACCTCATGTTCGCATTGACGGCACTTTGAACAGTGGACGTTATACTTCTGATGTGTTACGACCCGTGGCTCTACCCTTCATTCGATCCCTGCGAAATCCTACATTTCAGCAGGATAATGCGCGACCGCATGTTGCAGGCGCTGTTGTATTTGACCACGTACGGCACCTGTGCTATATCCTCAATACGCAGCAAGTGTCAGTCATGGTCAGTTCAGCGTCTGCGTAGTCGTTAGTGTGTTATGTCAGAGCCAAGTGTATTAGAACGTCGCCAAATTCATGATGCTCTTATAGTGTGTGCTTCCACTACCAATGTAGCCCAAATATTTCTTGCTTCAAGAGTTACCATATCGAAGATTTATATCGCATTTAGGGAAAATCAGAATGCGGACGAAAGTGTTGAGTAATCACGGCGGACGGTCAGTGAAGAGGACTGTGACACAAAATCAGAGGACGACAGCTGCAAAAGTCAGTGAAGAACTGAATGTCGCACTCACGAACCTATCAGCACCAAAACAATACGAAGGGAGCTCCAGACGTACATCGAGATGTAATTTCAAAACCCCAACCAGTGATGCAACTACTCGTAACAGGATCCTGTGGTGCCGGGGTCATAAAACATGGACTATGGAGTAACTGAAGAAAGTAATTTGGTAGGATTAGTCTTCTTTCACACCGTTTCCAAATTCTGGTCGAGTTTATGTATCAAGAGCGAAGCATGCAGGAGTCTCGGAAATGATTTGTCCAGCAATATCGTGATACTCTGCAAGATCGCAAGGATTATGTGATAATTTTGGCTGATGACGTCAATCCGATGGCATAATCTTTGTTTGTTTCCCAATGGTAATTCACTGTTCGAAGACGATAGGGACGCTGTTCACACAGCTCGCTTCGTCCGGGACTGGTTTTGTAAGCATGAGGATGAATTTTCACATCTCCCTTGGCTGCCAAAATCGCCAGATCTCGATATTACAGAGACTGTGGGAGCTGCTTCGAACAAAAGGATGCGTGATCATCACTATTCAACCTCTGTCTATATTATTTGAACTTGCCAATATTTTGCAGGAAGTATTGTATAAGATTCCCTGGAAAACCATACAGAACCTGTATTTATCCGTCCCGAGATGACTAGAAGATGTTTAGAATGCCAAAGTTTTTCCTATGCCGTATAAGATATGTTAACGTGTTGTGTTTGTGGTGTTTCCGTATTTTTGTATGTAGGTTGACTCTTCTATGAACTCATGTGGTTTTAGCAGTGAACCCCACCGTAATGCATAAGATCTCTCTTAAAGCGTCTGTCTGGATTTGGATGAGCAGCACCTTGAAGCTTTCGCGATTGCTGAATGATCCTGTGAGAAACGCACTGCTACTCTTCGAATCTTCTCTGTTTCCTGTATCAATCATATCCGGTACGAATCCTACACTATCGAACATTATCAGGTATTGGTGCAACAAGGGTTTTGTAAGCTACCTTCTTCATTGGTGGGCTACATTTCCTGAGGATTTCAGGCTGGCATCTGGCATCTTCCTTACCTGTCATTAGTTTTATCTGGTCGGTACAACTGAAATCACGTAGTCCTACATATTTAATGGGTGTGACTGCTACCAGTGGTTGTTCTTAAATCGTGAAGTCTTATTGTAACATGTCTTTCTGCCTATGTGTGCGCAATAGGTTACATTTCATTGTACTGACGATCACCTGGCAACCGGTGACCAAATGTCTATCCTCCGCAGATCTTCGAGCATTTCACTACAATTTTCTACCTTTACGAACTTATCTGTACATAGTAGCATAATCCACGAAAAGCATCAAGGAACTTCTGTCGGTATCCACTTTGTCATGAACCAAAATTCGAGAAATCACACGGCACAGTACGATTTCTTGCATACAAGTATCATCTCTCATGGCTGTGTTTCTATGTTTTCGAGTTATTGTAATGGGTAGTGGTTTGTGGTAGAATATCGAGCTCGATTCTGGGTCTCTAATACGTGATACCACAGTTGGGTCCGTAGTCGTTGTACATAAATTATAGCAAGTCTTACACAAAACACGAGCGACTATTTACTAATAACTCCAAAAATGGGAGTATAATCATTTCCGTTATTACGATTCTAAAGACGTATTTAGGCTTTAAACAATACGCTGTTCTCTTTCACGCGCTACGCCTCGTCATGCTTTCTGGTGGATTGTGACTATTTTTTCCATTTTATTCAGCTACACCGTTTAAGCTAAAGTTAAAGAAAGTAACTCAGTGTCTCTTCTTCTTGATCTGTCTCTGCGTTTTTGTCCTAGGTAGTTCCCTTGCAACCATGCATATCACAGTGCCACACAGTGTAAATGTATAGTTCCACCCTACTTCTCCCGTTACATGCGAACCCAGTTCCCCGAATAACATCTGTCATTGCTTACATCGGTTAGTACCAGCTATCACTCATATCACTTTCATTACATTTCTGTAGGAAACTACACTCCTGGAAATGGAAAAAAGAACACATTGACACCGGTGTGTCAGACCCACCATACTTGCTCCGGACACTGCGAGAGGGCTGTACAAGCAATGATCACACGCACGGCACAGCGGACACACCAGGAACCGCGGTGTTGGCCGTCGAATGGCGCTAGCTGCGCAGCATTTGTGCACCGCCGCCGTCAGTGTCAGCCAGTTTGCGGTGGCATACGGAGCTCCATCGCAGTCTTTAACACTGGTAGCATGCCGCGACAGCGTGGACGTGAACCGTATGTGCAGTTGACGGACTTTGAGCGAGGGCGTATAGTGGGCATGCGGGAGGCCGGGTGGACGTACCGCCGAATTGCTCAACACGTGGGGCGTGAGGTCTCCACAGTACATCGATGTTGTCGCCAGTGGTCGGCGGAAGGTGCACGTGCCCGTCGACCTGGGACCGGACCGCAGCGACGCACGGATGCACGCCAAGACCGTAGGATCCTACGCAGTGCCGTAGGGGACCGCACCGCCACTTACCAGCAAATTAGGGACACTGTTGCTCCTGGGGTATCGGCGAGGACCATTCGCAACCGTCTCCATGAAGCTGGGCTACGGTCCCGCACACCGTTAGGCCGTCTTCCGCTCACGCCCCAACATCGTGCAGCCCGCCTCCAGTGGTGTCGCGACAGGCGTGAATGGAGGGACGAATGGAGACGTGTCGTCTTCAGCGATGAGAGTCGCTTCTGCCTTGGTGCCAATGATGGTCGTATGCGTGTTTGGCGCCGTGCAGGTGAGCGCCACAATCAGGACTGCATACGACCGAGGCACACAGGGCCAACACCCGGCATCATGGTGTGGGGAGCGATCTCCTACACTGGCCGTACACCACTGGTGATCGTCGAGGGGACACTGAATAGTGCACGGTACATCCAAACCGTCATCGAACCCATCGTTCTACCATTCCTAGACCGGCAAGGGAACTTGCTGTTCCAACAGGACAATGCACGTCCGCATGTATCCCGTGCCACCCAATGTGCTCTAGAAGGTGTAAGTCAACTACCCTGGCCAGCAAGATCTCCGGATCTGTCCCCCATTGAGCATGTTTGGGACTGGATGTAGCGTCGTCTCACGCGGTCTGCGCGTCCAGCACGAACGCTGGTACAACTGAGGCGCCAGGTGGAAATGGCATGGCAAGCCGTTCCACAGGACTACATCCAGCATCTCTACGATCGTCTCCATGGGAGAATAGCAGCCTGCATTGCTGCGAAAGGTGGATGTACACTGTACTAGTGCCGACATTGTGCATGCTCTGTTGCCTGTGTCTATGTGCCTGTGGTTCTGTCAGTGTGATCATGTGATGTATCTGACCCCAGGAATGTGTCAATAAAGTTTCCTCTTCCTGGGATAATGAATTCACGGTGTTCTTATTTCAATTTCCAGGAGTGTACATCACCAGCAGAGCGAGCAACCCATTCACAGGTAATAACGAAACTTTGTTACTAGCTTTGCTTTCATCATGATGGAACGACTAGTTACGTCTTACGGCTTTCATTATTTTATTATTATTGTTATTATTATTGCGGTCTGCATAGATTGATACAAGGGAAAATCTCGTTCATTAATCGCTAGGAAAACGGCACAATTGGAACTTTACCCCTTTCGCGAGAGGCAGTGTTGAGTAGAACAGTGCAAGACAAAAGCTGTGTTTCTACAAGTCGTGCATCAAGCGCACAGCCGACTACTGGTTGACGTCATAGCAGTGAAAGTCGTATGTTGTGGTACCCCTTTTGCGAACTATTAATTATTTATCACCGTTATGTTTCTCTAAAAGCACTTTCAAATTGTTCTGAAAGCTCCACATCGTTGACTATCTCAGGGAACGCACTGATACTTAAAAGTTCTGTTTAAAAATCTCAAATGTGATCTCCATAGGTCCATAAGTAAAACGCAACCAAAAGCAACCCATGATAGGATTGATGTGCGTAAGGGACAACGATCCACTTCGGTGAAATAAGTGTTTACAAGCACTTTCCCACAGATAAAGAACGTTGAAAGACTGGTAGCGCACTTCCATGCTCCTAGCAACTGTGCTTTAAGTCGCTAAATGTAGGTGTGGGAGATCGCCTTCAGCACTTGGTCTAATAGTTTATTTAAAATATCACAACCAGTGCTCTTACTGACTGTTGCAAGTGTGATTAACTCCTGTTCTTGAAAAGTTTAGTAGTTATTTCTGTCCTATGACAGTTAATTTCTTTTTAACTGGTTATTACTCCTCAAGAAAATTGGTGATATGTCCAACTACTAATTTTAATATGCAAGGTTAAAAAACTGTAGGTTTATTAAGCGTATAGCATAGGAAACACAGTATGCTGTGATATAATTTAGTGATCGATTGTTGATTACTGACGCAAAGTCGATCGCGACACTTTCCAACACACCTTGACATTAACCTAAATTGAGATTACGTAAATTCTGTTTGTATACATAGGATATGTTTACAACACTGCTGATGACTTACTGGTTCAATAGGTTCCATAAAATCCTTCTTAAATAGTGTTTTAAGATTCACGTCAGAAATTCATGCTTCGAATGTTGAAATTCATCACCACATATTTCGCTGCTACAAACTGAGCATCTATAAAAGTAAAGATCTCGACAGGATAATAGTATTCATTTGGCTAATTCCAAAACTGTGTCATGCAATAACAAAAGTTTGTGATTCAATATTGAAATTTAATTTCACCACCGTTTTCAAAAGTAACCTGCATTCAACTAATACTAGAGGACAAAATATCATCTTTTACACATGCAACTGTAACCCAAACGCATTAACTGAACTGATATTATTAAAATATTAATTATAGCCTTGAGGTCTTCATAGCTTTGGAAATATTACAGACTCTCGAAATCAAAGGCGTTTCGGGATCAGCATAAAAATTAATTTAGATGAGACATTTTATACATAATTTCAAAGTCGTTTTAAACTGTGTAAACATGAGATTTATTTTATTTAGCTTAGCCGGCAGAGAGAATTGTGGAAAGAATGTCTACTCAAATGTGACTACTTCATTAATATACGTGGCGTCTAATTTAATATACGAAGGGAAACTCTTTCACTTTAAAACTGCTGTAAATTAAATAGTGCTGCCCATCAACTATCTTAATTCTGCTATAAAATACTTTATATTTAGTTTTTGTGATCTCACATCCCTTAAACTAATGGAAAGAGGCATGTTCATTCATAGATTTTTGAAAGGTGCTATAAGACAATTCATGTGAATTAATGTGGTTGACTGGAGAGACCGACAGTACCTCTAATTTTGTGAGTGCTTTCCAAAAGTAGATTGGCACCACTGCAAAATAATGGCCGATGGTTCTTGTTGCAGTAAACTCTGACTGTGAACTGTGTTTATGTAAGAAACGTTGTGGTATGAATTTATGGTTTTGACTTATTAACACCTACCTTCAGGCTCGGCTAGCATCTGAATTTACGTACAACCATGCATTTTTTGGCGGTGTTTCCTTATCCTAGTCAAACACCTGTATATTTCGCTAAAGGACCAGACACATTCGCGCTCCTGCAGTGTTCCCGGACCATTAGTACACCACTGGCCATTAAAATTGCTACGCCAAGAAGAAATGCAGTTGATAAAGGGATATTCATTGGACAAATATATTATACTAGAACTGACATGTGATTACATTTTCATGCAATTTGGGTGCATAGATCCTGAGAAGTGAGTACCCAGAACAACCACCTGTGGCCGTAATAACGGCCTTGATACGTCTGGGCATTGAGTCAAACAGAGCTTGGATTGCGTGTACAGGTACAGCTGCCCATGCAGCTTCAACACGATACCACAGTTCATCAAGAGTAGTGACTGGCGTATTGTGACGAGCCAGTTGCTCGGCCACCATGTCTTTCTACATTTCTTTACATTCCCACTTAGACGTAATTACTGACGCTATGTGAGAACTAGAGACGTGGTGAGCACAAAAACACCTTTCCACCTACAGAAGAAAATTCATTCACATTATACACAGAATTGAATCAGTCATGTAATAACGATGTGGTTGCATTGGTTTGTTGTAATATAACCACCACGCTGGCGGCACAAGCGATTCATTTAGGTATATGTATTGGATGTAATTTATATTTTTACAATATTAGATAAGAGAACACGTAATGTTCAGGTATTGATGAAGAAAGATTCAACCTTTGTCGATGATCTTTTAATGGAAAACCATTCGTATGGTAAAGAATGTGATGTTTTGCATTATGTTTAGAAAAGCAGGAAGATAACCTTATTGCAAATATAGGATACCAACAAACACATGACACAGAATGCCAGCTCAGTTTAAAACGATCAGTATCAGTTTGCTTTTCCCCTTTGTTAAATTATGTTTTCGTTACACATACTAGATTCAAATTGTATATACAACGTATTTCTTATCAATTGTAAATGTATCTCCACATAAAATCTTTGTTCCCCGCTCCCCCTTTTTAGAGTTAAAATGCAATTATATCTGTGTGACGAAAAGTTTATTGTCTTCCCATACAAACTCCACTTCTTTCTTCTATAATCTTTGTACAAATAATATTTGTGTAAGTTGCATAACATTTTTATCTGTGTTTGCAACATACATTTGTCACCTGAAGACAGTCTAAGACGTCTAAATCCGGCTCATAACCTAATAAATATGATTCTGAAGAACATTTATGACGTTTATTCGTATCTAATGTTATTATCGTGTTTTGCCAAGTACTGATGGAAAATTCAGTTAATGTTAAATATTTATGTAAGTGGAATGCAGTTTTTGTGAGGAATTCCGGGAGAATTTTACCATATTATGTATTTGCATTCAGATGTAGGCTAAAGAGCAGCTACATCCTTGACCTTAACCGGTTCTCGGATAGGGAAATGAAATGGTTAAAGGAAAGAAAGTGTTACAGCTTCTGAGGACTATGTTCCAGAATGTGATGAATTAACGTTTTAGAGTGGATTTCAAAATCCCATTATTCCTGAAAGCGACAAAGTGTTAAAAGAACGAAAGCAATAAACACACTGGTGTCCAAAATTAAAGCAACAAGCGGAAATTTTGCAAGGCTGCTTTTTAGCCACAAAAAAAAATAAAAAATAAAAGGTGATAGTCAAGTAGAACCAATGTAAAGAATACAAAACGTAAACAGCTGCAACATGGATAACGACAGATAAAAATTTTCTTCCTTTTCTCCAATTAACCGATTTGCACACATATTCTGACAACTGGTTAATGTTGTCAATACGGGGTGGGACCACCTCTGGCTGCAATACAGGCATGAAAACGACTGGGCATTCTGTGAATGATGTCCTCAATCTCATGTTGAGGCAGTAATGCCAGTTCCTCCAGGAGAGCTGCTCGTTGGTTGGTAGAAACTGACGTGATACAAGCCGTCTCCCCATTCATCGCAGTCGTGCTCTGTGGGATTCAAATCGGGAGAAGGAGCAGGCTAAGCCAGGTGTGCAATATCTTCCGTTTCCAAAAGAACATCATCCGCCCGTGCTTTACTTATAAAGTCGAGCGTTTCCGTCCATCAGTGCGAAGTCTGGATCTCAGCACCTCGCAACAACCGCACAGGAGATCCCAAGATCTCGTCTTGATACCTGACAGCAGTCAACCCTTGCCGATTCACCCGTACAATTTCGTGAAGAGGTGTTACTGTGGTTAACATAATCCCTGCCACACCATTAGGGATCCTCCTCGATATCGGTTTCTGTGTGTCCAGAAATCCATTTCCAAGCTCCCTCCAGATGCGGATCCGTCGAGAATCACTCTCTAGACCAAATCTGTACTCATCTGTGAAAAGAACGTTGATCCACTGTTCGACCGTCCAGGTGACGTGCTGACGACTCCACTCTAGACGTTTCCTTCACTGAAGACGCGTCAAGGTACACACACAACAGGTCTCTGATAATGAAGGCCAATCTGTAGAAACCTTCTCTACATCGTTTGTCTCGGTATAACACATTCAGTGGTTGCTGCGAAGACATACGCCAGTTGCCGTGCAGTGCTAAGGCAGTGCAGCCGTGCCCTCACAGTCAAATAACAGCCTCTCTTTGTGATCACGTGGTCGGGCTTGCCCTGGTCTTCGGGATACAGTTTCGGTCTCTATAAACTGTCGCCACATCCGAGAAACAACAGAGCGATTCACATTAAGCCATCGAACCACATCAGTTACAGACTGTCCTGCTTCCATTCGTCATATGGGCCTCCACCGCAGAGAGTCTGGTAGACGTCTTGTCTGTGCCATGCTGCATCGTCTGTGACTGTACACAGAAATTGTTGATGTAGGGCTACCCGGCAAACCCTACCCCATTTGACACGTGCCATTACACTGACGTAGTTTTCCGTTGACCAGAATGCCACGTTCCGTGCAGAACGGTAGTACGGACATCTGTTGACAGTTTGTATGATTACATCGTGAATTAGACACAGAACGGGGAAATAGTGGTTTGTAGCTTTAATTTGGGAAACTAGCGTATTTTTAACACCCGTAAGCAGAATGCTTATGCTATCTCGGGGCTCATAGTCGACAAGCATGACAATGCTGCTCGATGAGTTAGTTGCCTATGACAGAGAGCGCAGGCGCCACGAGAACACAAGCAAAGAGAGTGTGTCACTACGGAGGATTTTCCCAGGATTCCGATTTCAATGTTCCAATACCGGGGCAAACAGTCATGTTACATAGGGACGTAACTTTAGTGTTTTCTCCACAGGGGGTTCCAGAATAACCTGCTCAAATTGAACGACCCGTTATTAGAAAAAGTTTCTCCTTCATCCAGGTTTTTGACCAGTCATTCAGGTCGTCAGCAGCCCTTTAAGACCCAGGTTACATGTTTGTCGCCCACCCCGGAGATAATGCTATGGCTCGACCCCATCCTCCAAGGTTACCCATTCCAACAGAGGGGACATGGCGGGGAACCGTCGCAACTGGAATGTAGTAATTGTTTCATCAGGCGTCAGTGCAGCAACGTTACTTTCACCAGGCGAAATACAAAGACTCGAAAAACTGAACATAAGGCTGAGGTTTGTAGCCCCCCCCCCTCAAAATGAACGTGGATGACACTCGTATGGGAACGCTGGACTCTGGCTTGAACAGGCTGGGCTATGTACACAGCCCACATGTCATCCAGGTACAAGCCATGCTGGCCACCTCCGATCGGCTGTTGACATTAGAGATGGTGATCAACGCGATCTGCATCACCTTTAAAATGTACATTAGGTCCTCCACCACTGAAGTGGATTTGGGCACATATAGGCATCTTGGTCCGGCATCACACCAGCCTTTTGCCATACAGCTTACAAACTACAGCAATGACACCACTCATGTGGAAGGCCAGGTCAGTGCTCAGATTCAGTATCAGGCAGAATCTCTATCAGCCAGCAACTTACGCATTAACTAGCTGGGAGGGACTAACATCTTGGGAATTCTTTCTCTTTAATGATCTGGGATCAGAAGTCCATGATTCAACGAACCACATCCAATCATTCATCAAGAACTTTTTATTGTGAGTCAGTTTTTTCCCATTAGTCGATCAGAGTCACTGACTCTCAAGCACACATTAGTTTGCAGCCCTCAGCGATGATTATGTTTTTCAGCTTAGAGAATTACATTTGGCATTGTGGAATAAGCTTCACATTGAGCAACAGAGACGGTTAGAGAAAGGAGTACTGACCAGAAAGCCAACAGCTAGAGGATATTCTTATAGTGGTAGCTAAAAAACCAAATGGGTCTCTGAGACTTTGTGGGTATTTTAAATATACTGTCAGTGCACAATTTGTCATTGACACCTGTCACATCGCGAAGGTTGAGGATAATCCGAAAAAAGTTTCCAGTGGCACGTTGTTTGTAAAAATCGATATTGTTGTTGTTGTTGTGGACTTCAGTCCAGAGACTGGATTGATGCCGCTCTCCATGCTCCTCTATCCTGTGGAAACTTCATCTCCCTACTGCAGCCTACATCCTTCTGAATCTGATTAGTGTATTCATCTCTTGGTCTCCCTCTACAATTTTTACCCTCCACGCTGCCCTCCAATGCTAAATTGGTGATACTTTGCTGCTTCAGAAGATTTCCTACTAACCGATCCCTTCTTCTAGTCAAGCTGAACACAAATTTCTCTTCTCCCCAATTCTGTTCAATACCTCTTCATTAGTTATGTGATCTAGCCATGTAATATTCAGTATTCTTCTGTAGCACCACGTTTCGAAAGCTTCTATTTTCTTCTTGTCTAAACTATTTGTCGTCCACGTTACACTTCCATACATGGCGACACTCCATACAAATAGTTTCAGAAAAGACTTCTTGATACTTAAATCTATACTCAATGTTAACAAGTTTCTCTTCTTCAGAAACGTTTTCCTTATCATTGCCAGTTTACAGTTTATATCCTCTCTACTTCGACCATCATCAGTTATTTTTCCCCCCAAATAGCAGAACTCATCTACTACTATAAGTGTCTCATTTCCTAATCTAATTCCCTTAGCATCAACTGATTTAATTAAACTACATTCCGTTACCCTCGTTTTGATTTTTGTTGATGTTCATCTTATATCCGCCTTTCAAGACACTATCCATTCCGTTTAACTGTTCTTCCAGATCCTTTGTTGTCTCCGAATTTTTCTATTATTTCCTTTACTGCTTGCTCAATATACAGATTGAATAACATCGGGGATAGGTTACAACCCTGTCTCACTCCCTTCCCAACCACTGCTTCTCTTTATGCCGCCTCGACTCGTACAACTGCCATCTGGTTTCTGTACAAATTGTACTTAGCCTTTTGCTCGCTATACTTTTCCCCCTGCCACATTCAGAATTTGAAAGAGAGTATTCCAGTCAACATTGTCAAAAGCTTTCTCTAAGTCTACAAATACAAGAAACGTAGGTTTGCCTTTCCTTAATCTTTCTTCTAAGATAAGTCGTAGGGTCAGTGTTGTCTCACGTGTTCCAACATGTCTACGTAATCCAAACTGATCTTCCCCGAGGTCGGCTTCTACCAGTTTTTCCATTCTTCTGTAAAGAACTCGTGTTAGTATTTTGCAGCTGTGGCTTAATAAACTGGTAGTTCGGTAATTTTCACACCCGTCAACACCTGCTTTCTTTGGGATTGGAATTATTATATTCTTCTTCAAGTCTGAGGGTATTTCGCCTGTCTCATACATATTGTTTACCAGATGGTAGAGTTTTGTCAGGACTGACTCTCCCAAGGCTATCAGTAGTTCTAATGGAATGTAGTCTACTCCCGGGGCCTTGCTTCGACTTAGGTCTTTCAGTGCTCTGTCAAACTCTTCACGCAGTATCATATCGGCCATTTCCTCTTCATCTACATCCTATTCCAATTCCATAACATATTTTCCTCAAGTACATCGCCCTTGTATAGCCCCTCTATATGATCTTTTCACGTTCCTGCTTTCCCTTCTTTGCTTAGGAGTTGTTTTCCATCTGAGCTCCTGATATTCACGCAGGTGTTCCTCTTTTCACCAAAGGCCTCTTCAATTTTCCTGTAGGCGAGATCTATCTTACCCCTAGTGATATATGTTTCTACAGCCTTACTTTTGTCCTCTAGCCATCCCTGCTTAGCCATTTTGCACATTCTGTCGATCTCAGTTTTGAGACCTTTGTATTCCATTTTGCCTGCTTCATTTACTGCATTTGTATATTTTCTCCTTTCATCAATTAAATTCAATATCTCTTCTGTTACCAAAGGATTTCTATTACCCTCGTCCTTTTACCCACTTCATCCTCTGCTGCTTTCACTATTTCATGTCTCGAAGCTACCTATACTTCTTCTGCTGTGTTTGTTTCCCCCATTCTTGTCAATCGTTCCCTAATTCTCTCCTTGAAACTCTCTACAACCTCTGGTTCTGTTAATCTGTCAGATACCATCTCCTTAAATTCCCACCTTTTTGCAGGTTCTTCACTTTTAATCTGCAGTTCGTAACCAATAGATTGTGGTCAGAGTCAACATCTGCCCCTGAAAATGTCTGACAATTTAAAATCTGGTTCCTAAACCTCTGTCTAACCTTTATATGATCTATCTGAAACCTTCCAGTATCTCCAGCCCTCTTCTTTGTATACAACCTTCTTCCATGATTCTTGAACCAAGTGTTTGCTATGATTAAGTTATGCTATGCGCAAAATTCTACCAGGCGGCTTCCTCTTTCATTTCTTACCCCGATTCCATAGTCACCTACGACGAATTCCAGTCACCCATGACTATTAAATTTTCGTCCATCTTCACTATCTGAATAATTTATTTTATCTCATCATGCATTTTATCAATCTCTTCGTCATCTGCGGAGCTAGTTGGCATATAAACTTGTACTACCGTGGCAGGCGTGGGCTTCGTATCTATCTTGGCCACAATAATGCGTTCACTATGCTGTTTGTAGTAGATTACCCGCACACCTATTTTTTATTCATTATTAAACCTTCTCCTGCATTTCCCCTATTTGATTTTGTATTTATAACACTGTATTCACCTGACCAGAAGTCTTGTTCCTCCTGCCACCGAACTTCCCTAATTCCCACTACATCTAACTTTAACCTATCCATTTCCCTTTTTAAATTTTCTAACCTACCTGCCCGATTAAGAGATCTGACATTCCACGCTTCAATCCGTAGAACGCCAGTTTTCTTTCTCTTGATAACGACGTCCTCCTGAGTAGTCCCCGACCGGAGATCCGAATAGGGGACTATTTTTCCTCCGGAATATTTTACCCAAGAGGACACCATCATCATTTAACCATACAGTAAAGCTGCATGCCCGCGGGAAAAATTACGGCTGTAGTTTCCCCTTGCTATCAGCCGTTCGCAGTAAAAGCACAGCAAGGTCGTTTTGGTTAGTGTTACAAGGCCAGATCTGTCCATCATACAGACTGTTGCCCCTGCAACTACTGAAAAGGCTGCTGCCCCTCTTCAAGAACCACACGTTTGTCTGGCCTCTCAACAGATACCCCTCCGTTGTCGTTGCACCTAGAGTACGTCTATCTGTATCGCTGAGTCATGCAAGCCTCCCCACCAACGACAAGGTCCATGGTTCATGGCGTCTTGGACACCTATCTACAACTATCCTTGATGAAGCATCCAAACGTATCTTAGTTGTTAATACAACCTTTGGCCTTTTTGGATACAATCGTCTCTCCTTTGGCATCGCCATATCATCAGCCGTTTTTCAGAGATACTTGGAACAGCTAACACAAGAAATTCCAGGCAAGGAAGATAATTTGGACAATATCATCGTCTTTCGTAGCCTTATCCAACGTCCTACAAGCGAATTTGAAGTGTAACAAAGACAAGAATTAATGCTGTTTTTCCACACCACGAGCTGAATACCTAGAATATGTTTTAAATGCCTCAGATACATGCGTCTGTTCGCGTCATTTAGAGCTGTTATAAAAACAGTCTCCAGGGATGTCAGACAACTAAAATCGTTGTTGAACCTGCTGAACGACTATCAAAAATTCATTCCTTCTGCAGCAGCCATCGCCAGACCGCTCCATTAGCTTCTTCGAAAAAACGCTAAATAGCATTGGTAGCCCACTTGCCTCATAGCTTACGACCATACAGTTGCTGATTGTTGCGCCAGATGCGTCAGATAAAAGCCCTTGGAGCTTTTTTTCCCACAAAATAAGGGCGTGGAGTGCCCAGTTGCATTTTTTTCCTAAATCTGTCTTCCGAACAGTGCTGTTATTGTAAAATAGGAAAAGAGGTCTTCCTCAACATTTTTGCGGTAAAAGCTTAATGACTCCGTGTATGAACAACAATTTATTCTTTTAACACACCGTAAGCCCCTTCTGATACTGCTTAACCCATCCGCTAACATTCCCACCACTACCGCCTGGCGCCTACAACGGTGAGCACTGTTCCTCTTGGGATATCATTGCGACAGCAGTTACTGTTCCACAGCACAGGATGCGAATGCAGACGCTCTGTCCCATCTCCTTGCAGCACAGGAGCCCTAGTTACATGCTGCACTGGAGTTCTGTTTCCATACAGAGACAGAGGAACAGGCCATCATCACTTGACCATTACCCACAGGTCACCAGAGGATCCGGTCCTTATCGACGTCATCCAGTTGATGCTACACATGTCGCCGTCAGATCAAAACTCATCTAGCACCACAACATTCAGGCGTATGGGCACCATAAGAATGATCTATACTCACTCACTGGTGTCTTCCTGCTGCATGTAAACAATGTACACGCAAGTGTCATCATCCCAAAACCGATCCAACGCTGGGTATTGACTTTGCTGCACCAAGGGACAATCATCACCAAACGTTTGGCTGAGCAACATGTCTGCTGGAAGGTCATTGGTAAAAGCACGAAACAGATTATGGTACCACGCCGGAGAAGCCGAAGAAAGCACGCTGTTCTGGCACATCGGTATTTCCCATGAACGCAGGCAACATCTACTTTATCCCAGACTCATATACACTCCTGGAAATGGAAAAAAGAACACATTGACACCGGTGTGTCAGACCCACCATACTTGCTCCGGACACTGCGAGAGGGCTGTACAAGCAATGATCACACGCACGGCACAGCGGACACACCAGGAACCGCGGTGTTGGCCGTCGAATGGCGCTAGCTGCGCAGCATTTGTGCACCGCCACCGTCAGTGTCAGCCAGTTTGCCGTGGCATACGGAGCTCCATCGCAGTCTTTAACACTGGTAGCATGCCGCGACAGCGTGGACGTGAACCGTATGTGCAGTTGACGGACTTTGAGCGAGGGCGTATAGTGGGCATGCGGGAGGCCGGGTGGACGTACCGCCGAATTGCTCAACACGTGGGGCGTGAGGTCTCCACAGTACATCGATGTTGTCGCCAGTGGTCGGCGGAAGGTGCACGTGCCCGTCGACCTGGGACCGGACCGCAGCGACGCACGGATGCACGCCAAGACCGTAGGATCCTACGCAGTGCCGTAGGGGACCGCACCGCCACTTCCCAGCAAATTAGGGACACTGTTGCTCCTGGGGCATCGGCGAGGACCATTCGCAACCGTCTCCATGAAGCTGGGCTACTGTCCCGCACACCGTTAGGCCGTCTTCCGCTCACGCCCCAACATCGTGCAGCCCGCCTCCAGTGGTGTCGCGACAGGCGTGAATGGAGGGACGAATGGAGACGTGTCGTCTTCAGCGATGAGAGTCGCTTCTGCCTTGGTGCCAATGATGGTCGTTTGCGTGTTTGGCGCCGTGCAGGTGAGCGCCACAATCAGGACTGCATACGACCGAGGCACACAGGGCCAACACCCGGCATCATGGTGTGGGGAGCGATCTCCTACACTGGCCGTACACCACTGGTGATCGTCGAGGGGACACTGAATAGTGCACGGTACATCCAAACCGTCATCGAACCCATCGTTCTACCATTCCTAGACCGGCAAGGGAACTTGCTGTTCCAACAGGACAATGCACGTCCGCATGTATCCCGTGCCACCCAACGTGCTCTAGAAGGTGTAAGTCAACTACCCTGGCCAGCAAGATCTCCGGATCTGTCCCCCATTGAGCATGTTTGGGACTGGATGAAGCGTCGTCTCACGCGGTCTGCACGTCCAGCACGAACGCTGGTACAACTGAGGCGCCAGGTAGAAATGGCATGGCAAGCCGTTCCACAGGACTACATCCAGCATCTCTACGATCGTCTCCATGGGAGAATAGCAGCCTGCATTGCTGCGAAAGGTGGATGTACACTGTACTAGTGCCGACATTGTGCATGCTCTGTTGCCTGTGTCTATGTGCCTGTGGTTCTGTCAGTGTGATCATGTGATGTATCTGACCCCAGGAATGTGTCAATAAAGTTTCCCCTTCCTGGGACAATGAATTCACGGTGTTCTTATTTCAATTTCCAGGAGTGTAGGTTTCTCTTGGCCTTTTCTGGGTTCATCTTTTTCGACCTTCGTCGATCCTGGGAGCGCTATTTCCTAAGTCTCTCAGATTCACCAACAATATCGCAGCGACTTTGTCGCTCAATTTTTACGTTGAAGAATTACCCAAAACAACTGCAGCAGAATTTTGTCACTTATGTGAAAATAACGGTACCACTTTGTTTCTTACGGCACCGTTACATCTGGGTTTCAGCGGCCTTACAGAAAGGTCTCTTCGTTCAAAACACAGATAGTGAAGTTGCACCAACATCAGAGGTGCTGCCATCAACATAATCAAGGTAAGTAGGAGCATGTGTATTTGTGACCACCCGTGGGTCTTGAATCTATTGTTTCTGGATTTGTGTCCATTCTCTTCTTCATATATTATGTAAATGTCATGATTATGTCAGGAATAGATTTGGATGTGGTTCCTGGGAAGAGTCCAAGGGACGAACTGTTGAAACAGTTCATGTAATTACAGTGTAAACTTACAGGTCATGTGTCTGTATGTACCGAGTGATACGACATGATATGTTGAAAATGCTTGCAAAAGCCAGTCAATCTAAGGATAGTGCGTGTTTGAGACGTAGTAGACCATGAATATGGGAAAAAGTTTAGGTGAATAAAAATAGTAGGCGAAGGGAAGCGTAATTTGTTGTACGAGTAAATAGTGTTGATACCTGAGTTATGCATTTAAGAGACCTCCGTCCTGGAATCTACGCCTCTGGATGTGTAATTTGTCGTCCTCAGAGTAGGCTTTTCCTTTCCCTCCTGTTTCTGTGCCGCGTTCCTTCTGCTTTTCCATATCCCCCTATTCTCTACTGAGTTAGCTGGAAGCCGCAGTACAGACTATGTATGTATATATATATATATATATATATATATATATATATATATATATATATATATATATATATATATATATATATATATCAGTGTCGCACTAGTGTCTTATGGTTCGGAATTTTTCTTCACACGGCGTAGCGTTGACTCAAAACAACGGGGCAAGACGCTTAGATATCACGGTTGGGAGGCATTGCTATACCGCTCTTTGTCCCTCGAAGATAAGACAGCACTTCCTTCCGTCGACCTCTTCATTTGGAATGGATTCAAGGATTGGAATAGCTTATCTCGATGATAATATTGTAAAATTCGAATAGGTAAATCTTTCTTAAGTTTTTTCACTACTTACTTTCCAAACAATAGCTATGACAACAAATATGGTCATCAAATTCAATGAACAGTCCCTAACATCGGCAGTGAATATGAGACATTATAATACAGAGTCAAAGGCAAATGCAATATTATTTCTCTGGATGATACTTCACACTAGGTGATATATTTGCCATTTAGGGACATGCCACCATAAAGAGACAGATCTTCTAATTATGCCGGTTCTTCCACTGGTGTGTTAAAATTCACTTCTGTTTTTATAGGACCATTATAATCAATGACTCAGTGCCTACTCTCTGACAGATTTAAAGATGCAGTAGTAAACAAAACATAATAAAAACTGCGATGAGTAAATCATTCCAACTTAAGTACTCATATTACTCCCTCCAAAGGTTTCAAAAGTTTTTCACAAGGTGAATGCAATATAACATTAAATTACTTTTTTGGGAGAACTTGATAGAGACCTTTAAGTACTGGTCACGTATGGTACTCTCTGCAATTGCGAGGATTTGTAAACAGTGTTGTAAACCAACAACACGACATTTTGACTACCTTTTATCCGATATTTCCCATTTTAGTTAATGAAGCGGAAGTGAATAAAGCATTTGTTCCGAAAAAGCGAGCAATAATGCGAGGGACGTTCCGAAAGTAAGCTTCGTCATTACTTTTCAAAGAAAATGTGGTATATCAGACGTAACAAGTAAACGCTGTATGAATCCACACCAGTTCAACGATGGTAGGGGCGTCAGCTGAGGAATGACGCATGCGCAGACCGCCGAACAAGAGAGAATAGCAGTAAACCGACGTACCCGAGGTTATTCGAGTACAAATCACGATAGCAGACGGACGTATAATGACAACGTGATCGCCAATGGAAGTGGGTTCTGTTATCCGGTATGAATGGGCACGTAGGGTGTGTGTCTGTCACCGACGAACGTCTGCAGACCATGTATGATGAAGAGATCATTTTTCGTCAAATGGTTGGTCGCTGGTGTTGCATGTTCAGAGAAGGAAGACAGAATATGGAGATGAAGGACGAAGTGGGTGTCCCTCCATATCCACGAACGAAAGCAACATTGCTAGTATAGCACATGGTGTTAGCGGCCAGATGCGTAACGTGGCGTACACACTGCATAATGGTCGTGCTCAGGCCTGTCATGTGTTCCCTAATGTGTTGGGTTGCCGAAAAGTGTGGTGCCTCCGCGGGCCGGCCGAAGTGGCCGAGCGGTTCTAGGCGCTTCAGTCTGGAACCGCGCGACCGCTACGGTCCCATAGTGCTCAGAGCCCTTTGAACCATTTGAACCGAAAAGTGTCTGAAAGATAAATGCCGAGGAACCTGATCTCGAATCACGAGAGAGAAAGAATGAGAATCAGCCAAGATCACTTGCTGCAGCACACGAAAATTATCATAAGCGATAAGATATGGGTGCACCACTTTACCCCATAATCCAAGGTCGCCTTAATGATACGGGCGTCCCACGTCCCCAGTGGATGTGAAAGTTGTGAGTCTCCTTGATTTCCCGCAGCAAGGGATCATCAATGCGGTACGCTACTGCGACACCCTCACCAGACTCAAGTCCGCCAGTCTGCGAAAGAGACCATGATCCTTGAATGAAAGTATTGTGCTTTTTAAGAACAACGCGGCTCAGATACGATCAGATCTATCTCTTCGACTGCGAGAGATTGAATCACACGTCCTACATCCACGATCTTGCCCCCGCCGATCTTTCCCTGTACCCTGCATTGAAAGCCGCAAAGCCGCACTATCGGAACGTCACTTCCAAATCAATACTAAGGACGAGCAGGCTGTGCAGCAGCTCCTTGCATCGCAGGGAACCGAATTTTAACAGAGTGGTTTATTCAGACAGATTGCACGCTACGACAAACGTTCAATGTCGGCGACTATGTCGAAAAATAGTGCAAAGTGTATCTTTCACGGTACCATTGGTGTATCTGTTTCTGGAAATAAAGTTTCCATTCGAAAAACAATGACAAAACTGGCTTTCTGAGTATAGTAGATACCTATACGTGTACCAGAAGCCACTCTGAAGACTTTTTGAATTGTCAAACATACCCAGCACGTTTCCTTCTTAATGAGAACAGTGAAACTATACTTTAAGCCAGCTCAGATTTGGATAATAGAAAACAGAACACACAAAATTTCCGTGTACATTTTGTTTCCTTGCATGTGTCTCGTAGTGGTGCTTCATGTTCAGGTGCGCTGGTCCTTTATGAGTTACTGCTCACATAAAACAAGAAACTGGAAATTTCTTGGATAGAAGCGAAAAAGAAAACATCTTTATTCGCAACTTCTTTTGCAAGCTATCTGAGTATCTCGATGAAAAACTTACAAACCTTTGCTATTAGCAAAACAAGGTAAATTGTTCATTATGCACGGAATCTTGTTCTTACAAAACAAAGAAATTATCTGTGTAGTGAATCAAGGCTAAATAAGCAGTAGTAAGTACATTCGTACACGTAAATAGCATATTTCACTACTGTCACAATTTATTATGAGTACATTAGATGGGCGATGTTCTTGAGGACAATATTACGGAAATGGAAGAGGAGATAGAAGAAAATGAAATGGGAAATATGATACTGCGTAAAGAGTTTGACAGAGTACTGAAAGACCTAAGTCGAAACAAGGCCCCGGGAGTAGACAACATTCCATTAGAACTACTGACGGCCTTGGGAGAGCTAGTCCTGACAAAACTCTACCATCCGGTGAGCAATATGTATGAGACAGGCGAAATACCCTCAGACTACAAGAAGAATATAAAAATTCCAATCCCAAAGAAAGCAGGTGTTGACAGGTGTGAAAATTACCGAACTATCAGTTTAATAAGTCACAGCTGCAAAATACTAACACGAATTCTGCACAGACGAATGGAAAAAATGGTAGAACCGACCTCGGGGAAGATCAGTTTGGATTCCGTAGAAATATTGGAACACGTGAGGCAATACTGACCTTACGACTTATCTTACAAGAAAGATTAAGAAAAGGCAAACCTACGTTTCTAGCATTTGTAGACTTAGAGAAAGCTTTTGACAAAGTTGACTGGAATACTCTCTTTCAAATTCTGAAGGTGGCAGGGGTAAAATACAGGGAGCGAAAGGCTATTTACAATTTGTACAGAAACCAGACGGCCGTTGTAAGAGTCGAGGGGCATGAAAGGGAAGCAGTGGTTGGGAAGGGAGTGGGACAGGGTTGTAGCCTATCCCCGATGTTATTCAATCTGTATATTGAGCAAACAGTAAAAGAAACAAAAGAAAAATTCGGAGTAGTTTTTAAAATCCATGGAGAAGAAATAAAAACTTTGAGGTTCGCCGATGATACTGTAATTCTGTCAGAGACAGCAAAGGACTTGGAAGAGCAGTTGAACGGAATGGACAGTGTCTTGAAAGGCGGATATAAGATGAACATCAACAGAAGCAAAACAAGGATAATGGAATGTAGTCGAATTAAGTCGGGTGATGCTGAGGAATTTGATTAGGAAATGTGACACTTAAAGTAGTAAAGGAGCTTTGCTTTTTGGGGGCAAAATAACTGATGATGGTCGAAGTAGAGAGGATATAAAATGTAGACTGGCAACGGCAAGGAAAGCTTTTCTGAACAAGAGAAATTTGTTAACATCGCGTATAGATTTAAGTGTCAGGAAGTCGTTTGTGAAAGTATTTGTATTGTGTGTAGCCATGTATGGAAGTGAAAAATGGATGATAAATAGTTTGGACAAGAAGGGAATTGAAGCTTTCGAAATGTGGTGCTACAGAAGAATTCTGAGGATTAGATGGGTAGATCACATAACTAAGGAGGAGGTACTGAATAGAATTGGGGAGCAGAGGAGTTTGTGGCACAACTTGACCAGAAGAAGGGATCGGTTGGTAGGACATGTACTGAGGCATCAAGGAATCACAAATTTAGCATTGGAGGGCAGCGTGGAGGGTAAAAATCGTAGAGGGAGACCAAGAGATGAATACACTAAGCAGATTCAAAAGGATGTAGGTTACAGTAAGTACTGGGAGATGAAGAATCTTGCGCAGGATAGGGTAGCATGGAGAGCTGCTTCAAACCAGTCTCAGGACTGAATAGCACAACAACAATAACAACAAGGAGTACTCTGTACATCGTCGCTTTCTAATAGTGACTTAACTACGCCAATTTCTATTTCGACTCTTTCCGCGTTCTGGAACGCCTTGCTTCAAAATACACATGTCAGTATGGGTTAGAAGAAAATAGAAAAGCCGTAAAATGATGGTTTTAACACTTCAGGTGTCTTACATGGTCTCTCCCCGTTTGAGTGCAGCATACAAAATGTTCATACATCTTGTGAATGTGTCATAAAAGTCCTTCTTTGGAATTTCGTTCATCTAGTACGTCCTTCAAAGTCGGTCGTCAGAGAGTTAATCCCTCGTGTGAATTTCTGAATGTTGTCCCCTTCTGGTAGGTTCGCATTGTGACTTCATGTGTTATTACCTGTGAAGCTATTTCCCAGATAAGAAAGCGTTTGGCATTTCAAAGTCGCGACAGGCATCCACGCGTCATTATTTTTGTTCGGGAGTCAAGAGGTGCGGAACAAACATTGTGGGGGATTGTCTTAAGCGTTACATTTAGAGATGTTGTTCAATGCAATTTGTAACACAGCAACTTTGGCACACTATGAACACACGTCTAGTACATGCCACTAACTGGTAGAAAGGATATATTGTTTACAGTTATTAGTTTAAGCTGGCCAGCCGCTGTGGCCGAGCGGTTTTAGGCGCTTCAGTCTGGAACCGCGCTGCTGTTACGGTCGCAGGTTCGAATCCTGCCTCGCGCAGGGATGTGTGTGATGTCTTTACGTTAGGTTTAAGTAGTTCTAAGTCTAGGCGACTGATGACCTCAGATGTCAAGCCCCATAGTGCTCAGAGCCATTTGAACCATTTGAACTTTAAGTTGTCACCGTAGTTACTGCGCTTACTTTGGTTATGCGCCAGAAAAACAAGATGAGTCGCGATACGTTTTCGACGGGCGGTAAATGAATTGAGGAAATAAGAAAACTGTTGCAGTACATAATTTCTCTTTCGTAGCGTAAAAAATGCTTAAGGTTGGAAGGTAAAGGTGCACTATGTTACCATCTTGCATGTTGTAGTGCGTAAGATCGTAATATACTATGCACTGATTTCTCGATTGGCTAAAGTGCCTGACACATTCGTAACTGTCTGGGCTTGGAAAATAGAGCGTCAAGATGAGGACAAGAGCTGACTGTGATATTGCTGATTATCTTATGGCTCTGTGGGCTGATATGCATGCAATATTCACAAAAGTTTCTAAATTACATTGTATCATTTCTCTACTTATTTGGTACCAGGTGCCCGTTCGTAATGGCATTTTTACAACAAATCCTTCTCTAATCATCTGTGTGTATGTGTCCCTTTGTAACAGCGGTTTCGCATCAAATCATTCGCGTTGCTGGTTCAGTGAACTGGAGCTAAAAATAAAACACCGCTGTACTTTCAAATTCGGATTCAATGGATTTTCAAACGCTGTAAGTCTCCTGTATCTACTTTCAAATGTTATCGGATTCAGGTGAAAGTAGGCGACCACTGAAACAGTGGTACACCACACATTATGTCGTTAACTTTTACATAAGGTATACTTCGAAGGAAACCGAGTTCTTTCCTTCTCAATCTATTGTATTTTGAACGTTACGCTACGCCGAACGTTGTTATTGTTGTTAGTAAGCAGCAAAATAATTCTTAGTGATTTCCTCCATGTACACGAAAAAATTAAGTTTATACTTCCGTTAACAACAAAATATAAGAGGTTCTAGAAATCTTCGAATAAAGCTGATGTGAATGACATATACTGAAAGGATTTGTCTTCACAATCATTTGTAAGTTTCTTTGCAGTTCCCGGTTGTCGCGTTTAATGTGTAGGTCGGAAGTGCGTTTCCTTCTTATCTTATCTTACATTTTTCATGAGACGTCAACAAAGCAGAACACGACTTCAACGTCTCAAGTCGGTGTCTCATCCATAACCGTTAAACATGTTAATTACATTTTATGAACCTTAATTACAGCGTCACATTCAGGTAATATTACGTGTGAAACCAAATTAACTTTTTCGTCGTCATTTACACACTCACGAAAAGTTCGGGAAGCTGCTAATTCGCTTAACTTCTCCCGCATACAATGCAGATTCCTAGAAACAGCTATACTGTCTTCACGTGCAAAAGAAAACAAAGGCGTACAACACAGCGAACTACGGGTATAAACTGTTGCCGCGTTAGCGCACAGCGTGAAATAAAAAAATCTTTCCGCTTCTTGGTTTCGCTAAGTGGAATCTGAAATTTACATAAAACAGCTTTCCGTTGTCACCGTGGAGAAATAAATCAGCGCTTAGCAAGTAAGAAATGCAAAAGAACGCTTGCTTAAAAGTACAGTTATAAAATCTGTCTCTTACTTGGCAAACGGTCTTTCGTAAGCAATTCATTATGCTCCAGGTCCAACAACCTGTGTGAAATTAAAATTTTGAATAATGAAAATTTTTACCTTGTACGGGAGAACAAACGTCTTACTTTCTGGAGATCTCTAACTCAGGAGTTGTTTTGTAAGTCGCGGTGTGCGGTGTGGGTATGTGCTTGTGTGTGTGTGTGTGTGTGTGTGTGTGTGTGTGTGTGTGTGTGTGTGGGTGTTTACGTGTGTCTGTTTGTGTGATTTTATGATTAATTGCCCATATGAGAACAAAATAAGTACTACGAAATTTTATCATAGAAACGAACCTTAAACTGAATTTTTCTCTCAGTCCTCGTAAAGGTCTAGCAATTTTTGTGAAGCATTAAGGCAGGTGGGCACAACCACATAGGCAGATATTGGACTAAGTCATGTATTGTCTCTCAGAAAAATAGGTCACAGTCATACAAACCCACCACCATTTGGTTAATGGTGAACATGATGACCTGGAGTAGCAGTGGTGGCTTTTATAAAACTGTAAACTTGCGGAAAGTATGATCGGTGCTTCAAGACGCTTCGAGTGAACAGCAACGGCCAACTGCTCGTTTCTTTTGTTATATTTACTAGACAACCATCCTCTCCAAAACACTGCAAAATATCTGGCAGATCCGATTCATTACTCTACCCTTAAGTTCCTTCACGTTCCATCCGCGAATAGACAATGCGGTATACTTGAAGCATTGATGATGATTATGATGTTTGGTTTTGTGGGGAGCTCAACTGCGCGGTCATCAGCGCCCGTACAAATTCCCAATTTTTATACAGTCCATTTTCTTTTCACAGTTGAATCTAGTCACTCTCACAAATGATGATGATGTTGGAATGATGAGGACGACACAAACACCCATTCCCCGGGCAGAGGAAATCCCCAACCCGGCCGGGAATCGAACCCGGGACTCCGTGATCCAGAGGCAGCAACGCTAGCCCCTAGACCACGAGCTGCGGACTTTGAAGCATTGATATAACGGCTTTTCCATAAATCTGAGTGACAGCGATAGTAACAAATATTGGAGAGGAAATATGATGATTCTTGATGGTAGGGATTTTGCAGGTACTGCAAAGAATGATTCTCGTGTGACAACAAAGGTTTATATTTGAAAACGGAACCTTTTACAGTTGAAATATTTTGGAATAGAGATCTTTCAATGATGATTTACACACAAGTTTTATCAATTTCATGTTGTATTTCACAAGAATTCATTTTGACATTCCATTTTCATTTCAAGAAAATTTGTAGCGAAGGTTTGTTAGAGTAAACGTATATGAATACTGTCTTCTATCTACAAAACATTACTGTAAATCAGTTGTCCCAGCATTTTTTAAGCTTCTACGGAGTGTTCAGTGTCAAATAAGCTACATAGCGGCCCTGTCTTGCATTTTATATAGTTTATCTACGATATATGTACAAAATATTCAGTTTTGTTTGTTTTGTAATAAAGTTTTTCTGAATTTACGTTGCAGTTTTTGTTGTTTACAACACAAAGAGCGTAAAATACAAAGCGAACGTAGTCCATGAGCTATGCTACATATAAATCTGTTACAACTTCTGTTTCATATTTACACATATTGGTTTCGACCATTTACATCCAGCTTGACACCTTTCAATCTAACCTGTACTACAGATCACCCATAACAATCAAGATATCGAGGGGCTATTATCGTATCTGAACACAATGCTGGCTCAAAGAAATGGTATTCAGAAGTGATGTCAGTTTATACACTAACAAGAAATCATCAATTGAAAAATAAAATCACTCAAAAAAATTTTTTTTATGTCTGTGAAAGGTTGTGTAGCACTTACTTTTAAAACTGATTTTATTTTTCTTTCCTTAGAAGAGCTATTATTCTCTGTTGTAAAGGTTGCGCTACATTAAGGTTCTTGAAAAATATCGAGATTTACACTTAGAAGTGAAATATGCTTACTTCCAATATTTTTAGGCCATTTTCAGTCTCTGACATTTGCGATACTGACAGTCCTGCAATGAAGTTTTTATTGTGGTTAAGAGCTCCTGGTGACGACTGCGGATTCAAAAATGTGTGCTTTTAGACCTTGAGTAGGAACCCATCGATAGTAAATGTCTGCTCTCTGTCGAATTACTTCAAAAGAACAGTTTTCAAGTTGGTATGTAAACTTAAGTTTTGAAGAGAATGTGTTTTTTGACGGAGGAAACAATTCAGCAGTGAAATTGTTGTACTAACAGTGACACAGCTTTCTCCTGACGTTTCTGTAATCAGACACTTTAAAAAAGACAAGTTCTTGTTTTATTTAGCATTTTCTAGATCTATGGCTCTCAGAATTGGCAGTAATTCTTGTGTGGAAACTAACATGCGGCTGACAATTTTTGATGAAACCGAAAATTGTTTTATTACGTATAATGTAGACTTTCACCGGATACACCATACACTACCGTTTCAAAAGTTTCTGTCACGAGAATTACACTCATTCCGTATTCTTGTTTCAGATGTTCACTGGAACTTTCTAAGATTTGACCTAATTTAATTCATGGCGTTTTTAGCGAGCTGAAAAAAGATGTGGACGTCGGTTTTAGTCCGACGAGGAAATGCAAGAGTGGCCCACCGCGTTTTACGAAACAGAAATTTATCGTCTCGTCTCCCGGTGGGATAAATGTCTTAAGGTGAGTGGTGATTACTTTTGAATGGAACCATTCCACGGTCCAGTTGTAGCGGCTTCATTTCACTGCCCCTCATACTTCCATTCTCTAAGAATGAAATCTTTTCCGCTCGTCAGACCAAGCCTTTCTTATCTTCTCGAGTTTTTCTGTCTGTATATTTTTCTGTCCGGTATATAAAATGCTGTTGCGGCTGCTTGCTACAGGTCTTCTGTATCTACTTGTTCCATATTATA
Organism: Schistocerca piceifrons; assembly: GCF_021461385.2. NCBI lineage: Eukaryota > Metazoa > Arthropoda > Insecta > Orthoptera > Acrididae > Schistocerca > Schistocerca piceifrons. The sequence goes on from NC_060138.1 coordinate 743,856,284, forward strand.
GATTCTTTTAGCTTTTTTCTGGGTTTCTTAGAGTTCCATAATCTGTCTAGTTAATATGGTTGGTTCTGTTCTTTTAATAGGACCATAGAATCTTAGTCCACGTTTTCACATATCCGAATTATTTTTGATCCAGCTTTCTGTTTCATTTGTTTATTCTTAGTCTGTATGTTCTTTTTTCAGAATAATTTATACCAAAGTATTTTTTTATTATTTTCCATTCTCTCTTCTTGATTTCTTCAATGTCTCACGATCCGTTTAATACAGTGTTGCAGCTGCATAAGGCTCTCTGGTTTGTTGACTGTGTTTTGAAACCTCGTCCCCAAGTTACTAGGATTTTCGAAACTTTTTCTTCAAAAGACAATTACGCACCTCCAGAAGAAGTTGGGCGGGTAGGCCTTCGAAATATTATGTGTGAAATGGGATAAAAATTTAGATGAAAGCACAACATTAATAATTCACCCAGAGGAAACTTGAGTTGAATGTTTTTGTGTGATACTAGAGGCATCAAAGAGGTACCACGAGACTACGGAAATGACCGTTGATCTATATGAAGCTCTGTTTATCTGAAGAATCCTGATACATTTCTGGGTCAGCAGGAGACTCAAGGTTTGTCTTATCATTGCTTTGCATACGCTTAAGCCGCTCGACGAGAGACACATTTCTACCAGCACCATGCCCACAGTAATCGCTGAAGCATGGCTGGAGCTTATGGTACTAAAGTAGCGGCAACGTCAACCAGTCTGCAGCTTAGGAAGCCTTTATATGCCAAGCACTTGCCCAGCCACTGCTGGTCGACTTCTCAGAAGTTTTACCCAATTAGAATGGTGTATGAGGAACATCTGAATTTTTTGGAAAATACAACTGACTTGACACGCGTTATACATCGCCCCATCCCCTCTCCTCACTATCCCATCAATTGCAGGCTTATTATCGTCAATATTCACTTTCCTTAACCACTTTTTTTAGGCATATGGCGTATGGTGTGTTGCTGTGTGTGTGTGTGTGTGTGTGTGTGTGTGTGTGTGTGTGTGTGTGTGTGTGTGTGTGTGTGTCGGTGCGGGGGGGAGGGGGGGGGGGCAGTGTAGACCAACAACCATGGTTATAGTGCCACTGTACGGGGTGTCCCAGGAAGAATGGTCAATATTCAGGGACATGACCGAACGGTGATTCAAAGCGGAAAGTTCTGGTAAACATGGGCCCTAAAATGCATACCTTAAGAGCTACGAGCACTTCTTTATCTTCAGTTCTGTGAAACACACCTCTTCAACTGAACAAGTGCTCATAAAGCTTAAGGTATGCATTTTAGAGCCCATGTTTACTGAACTTTTGCTTCGAATGATGGTTCCTGTCATGTCCCTGAACACTGACACCCTGCATATTATGCAGCTTGCATCAACTTCAGACAATGGCCACCAAATTTGTACTACTTCACAGAAAAATGTTGTAGCTACATTTTATTGTACAATTACTCATATGTTTGAACTATCCAGTTGTCGAAATATATAAAAAAATATTATCCTTTTTACGAGGCACCCATGGTCTTTTCTTGTCTGGGGTTTTACAATTACACTTTCATACCTTCTCCGACATCTTCCAGATAGCGCATTTAAGAATAGTATGCAGCAGGCAAATTTTTGCATGCCAGTTTAACTGAAAATAAGATTATTTCCATAAGTAGATGATATAGTACCAGACTCCATAGAGAATGTCTTGTCGATAGTCACCTCACGCTTTTTACAAGAAAACACAACTTGCAGGAATAAAGGCCTAGCCTCACCCATCGCTGTCCGGTACAAGTCTGATTGCTGTTCACAAAAACGTGTAAACGTGTCATTGATGCTTTAGTCAGTGACATAAAGGCATCAAGGAGACGCTGCTGAAGCAGCCGTTTCTTTCTTTCTTTCTTTTTTTTCTTTCTAGCAGTATGGGATTGCTTTGTGGTGTACTTGGTGTCAGATCACGACGTGTTATTTTTGACGGGATTCCATACGTAGAGAAAGCCTCGATATCGGACCACTGTTTTCTGCGATTTTCACTATCGGCGACCGGGGACGGTTCAGTGGCAAAAGGTAGGACGGATGGGTATGTTGGTATGGGCGCACGACAGCAAGATCTTCAGCTGGACGTTAGAATCCGCCAAAAATTTGAAATTTCTTCAGTAGATTAGCAAGTGTTCACACGTACTAGGACTTCTACTGAAGATGTGGAGCAGTGCGGAGCTTAAGCCTTCTTTGGAAGACGTGATATGTTTGGACACAAAAGATTTTTTGAAGGTGTGGTAGAGTTTGCACAGAGATTTTCATGCGCAGACGTAACCGGCTTGGATTTTGAGTTGTTACAGACGTGGAGCCGTGTGCACCTTTGCATGTCAGCTGCATGAGTGGCAGATAGAGGTCACTGCACCTAGCAGAGGAGCCAGGAGAGGTGTTGCAGCAACAGCGATGCGCCCTCGCCTTCACTCGAAGACCATTCTCATAACGGCAGTGCTCGTCACGGTCCTCGTGGATCATTGCAGTGAGTATAAATAAAAGCCCTGGCGTGTTAGGGCATTCTTGTACTCCACTTACATTACTATATGAGACCCTATCTCAGATTCAACCTTGGTGTGTTGAATTTGCCGGTTTTGCAGTTGGGATGTACAGTCACTGTTGTTTGTATAGAAGTCACAAGCTATGCGAGTCACATTTTCATCGATATAACAGTCAGCAGGGCCTACTTTCTCGTCCATTCGAGTAACACTGCTAATCAGTTAAAGCCATTAATTAAATTTCTCCAGTTTGTGTTTGTAAATCATGGCACTTATTCTCTTAATTCATAGATGTAATTGACGTTTTTGTGAACAAATCAACCTGTTTAAATGACATGTCGTTTCTGTGCTACATCCTTCCCTTAAATTAATTATTCTTTGCTGTCACTTCCCGCTTTAGAATATACGTCTCGGGCCATTAAAATTTGCATTATACATTTAAATTATGCACCTTAAACTCACACCTTAGGTCTTAATAGCCCCCTCCTCGCAATCTGGGTTAGGATAAGTTTCCACATGTGTGGATTTCGCAACAAGACCGCGAATATCAGGCATTCCTAGTCTATTAGCATTATTTGAGTTAAAATTAGTAAGAGATTTTGCCGGAAAGCAGCTCAAGTGAAGAGTTTTCTTACGATTCACAGTAGCTGGTGTTATTAAATACGTATTTAAAAAAATGTTCCTGTAATGCCCTAAGTGTGGACTGTCGTTCAGCATCTGCCACCAGCTAACTTACTGAGTTATGTCATCATAATATGGTTAATTACTCGAGGGCATTTCACGCCTTTCAAGATGTTTTACTTTCTGAAATGCGGCAGCAGCTTAAGTTACGTGTTCCAAAAGGTAACAAATAATGGAATTAGGGGCAATATTATGCTTGTTCAAGAAGTGGTAGTTACACATTGTCGATGTCTCTTGAGCCATTTTAGTACTGCTATAACCTTTTTTTAGCAACTTATGAGGCGGTTTCAAGATCCACGTTCATCCCTGTAATGAAGCTGCTACTTAGGACGATTTCCAAAACTGACAATGAATGACAACACTCTTTCCACATTCCTCCTCTTGTTATTCTGCTGCTTGTTGTTGCACTTCTGTCGTACGCATTCCCAAGTCGAAGCTACATAGCCAATTTCTCATCTAGTTGGCGCGTTTGGTTTCAGTATTCTCTGAATGTTTTTCATCTCAGATTTGGTCAGTTTGATAACTGACGCACCATTTCTACATGGCGATGTGTAAGCTAGATCGTGAACCTTAGACATCTTGTATGACGGAATGATACAGTATGACTTCGCTTCAGTTGTCCTGCCAGCTTTGTTTCTGGATTACAATATGATCAATCAGGTACACCACTGGACATATTGTAACGTTTATGCAACCAACAGCCGGCCGATGTGGCCGAGCAGTTCTAGACGTTTCAGTCTGGAACCGCGCGACCGCTACGGTCGCAGGTTCGAATCCTGCATCGGGCATGGATGTGTGTGATATCCTTAGGTTGGTTAGGTTTAAGTAGTTCTAAGTTCTAGGGGACTGATGTCATCAGATGTTAAGTCCCATAGTGCTCAGAGCCATTTGAACTATATTTTGCAGCCAACATGTGACTTAGCTACAACCAATATTGCCTATGTTCGTCTGTGCAAATGGACTTGATAAGCAACCTGAGCTATCGGTGAACGGAATCTAACCTGCATAACACTGTGTGCGTATTGTTTGAGTGTCAGTTTCACTGTCTTTTAAGCCCTCAACAGATCGTTACATGAAAAACTTAAAACTAACATTTCGATAAGCTATCTGATGCGTATTTGAACAAGAATTTACAGGTGATACAGAATCTGACTTGTGCAACGGAATTTATTGGATTAGAGTACATGACATGTTGTGGTGAGTAAGTGTCTCTGTTTTGGCCCTAAGTTTTGCACTCATCTCTTTAGATGTCTTCCATTTTCTATGTGGTTTACAGCAATTCGCAGCAGCATGCAGCAGCAGCGGCTAATGCTTATTGTTACTAAGAATAAATTTAATAAAAAGGAGTTGGCTTGAGTCCTGTTAACTGCTAAATAACTTATGAGAAGGGGTTTATAAAATTAAGTCTATTTAAAACTTCAGAATCATCATGCCAATGACATAGGTATCAATAATGCCTGAGTGCCAGATTAACAAATTATTTCAGTTTCAAAGTTAGATTAACATTTAATAACCACATCATTTATTTATTAATTAGATGTGGAGAATAATTATTATCATTTGGAGGATAAGGAGGCTTCTTTAACAGACAAGCAAAACATAGGGTTATTGCAATGTGAGACTAGCAATCAAGAGCCTAACCCTACAATTACTTTTGCTCTATGCTTGCGAATTTTACCTTGAATTCCATCTTCAGACGTAGTTAAGCCATCAAAATCTTTCCTCTCTATCTATATAAATGAAGTCAGGTGTTGAGTGTGGTAACATCTGCCATCACCGACGTGAGGGCAGCGTGACACGTCTTCTGTCTCCGAGCCGGCCGTTGTGGACGAGCGGTTCTAGGCGCTTCAGTCTCGAGCCGCGCTACTGCTACGGTCGCAGGTTAGAATCCTGCCTCGGGCATGGATGTGTGTGATGTTCTTATATTAGTTAGGTTTAAGTAGTTAGTTCTAAGTTTACGGGACTGATGACCTTAGATGTTAAGTCCCATAGTTCTCAGAGCCATTTGAACCACTTTTTCTGTCTATGAGCTCTTCAACCGGCACTACTACTTCCATTCTCGCAGACAAACCTCCTCTCCCAAAAATACTTAGAACCGCGCTCCCATGTTTCGCCCTCAGATTGTTACCATCGATATCTGATTGCTTATTTATTTTCAATTTTACACAATGCAGAGAATAGCGTTAAGTTGGATATATTGTTTTCAATGTAATGGAGAGTTCTGACACACTCCTTACAATATTGGTATGTTTTGGAGAAAACTGTCCATATTATCTAACTGCATCTTGACCTACATTTACTTATAACGTTCTCTCCTTCCCTCTCCTCCCACTACTTCCCCCCTCCTTTCCACGGAAAAAATTCAGTAATTCAGTTATTCAAGTAATCCAGTTACGTTATGTTAAAACTACCGCCTCTTCCTGGCTTCAAAATATCTCACTTGCCCATCTTCCACCGGAATTGCTCCTAGAATATTTTGGGTTCGATTCCTGACATTGGCGAATTGTTACAACATTCGCTAGTTATTGATATTTCGGGATTTTTCGATGTTTCAGCTCGCTGCTTCCCAGGTCGTGTGTAGCAATGCTGGTGTTGTTTTTTCGGTTAGACATGCAGTGCAGTTCACGAGTTTGACTTCAAGATATGGCACTTATTCTCCCTTGTCATCCTCTACATGTGAAAAGCTTCTTCTTTCCCACCATGCAATATTGCTCAATATTGCTTACCCCAGTTAACAAAGACCGGAATATACAAAATAGATAACGGAGGATATTCGGTCCAGTGATACTTGCCACATTAGTGACGTAATTAGGCTAGAGAAACTAAAACATTTCAAGGGTTTCCAAGATTCTAAGGCCCCAGGCGCCGAAAACAAAGAACCATAAAAAACAAGGAATAAATAAAACGTAAAGAAGAAATGAAAGAATTAGAAAAATCAGTCATTCAAGTGAGGTACTTTTGTATATTAAAACTAGAAACCTAGGAGGGCTTCTCAAGGAAAGCACTTGTGTCTTAGGCCGAACGACTTGTCAGCAACAGCGGTAATAAATTACATAACGCAAACCCTTCTTCGCGAATCAGTCTATTAGTGAAAAACGTATCAGAATCCCTATAGTACAGGGGTTGGACGAAATATGGAAACACCAAAAACACATTACCTTGCCAAATACAGTGTAGGAAACCCGTTGGCATTAAGAAATCTCCTAGTCGTCTCGGAAAGAATAAATACAGATCCGGTATGGACTACAAGAGCATCTCACACCGTTCTTCCCGTACAATAGTGGCCAGAGATGGAGACGAATAGTAATCACGCCCCTTTCTTTCCAAAGTGGACCACAAAGACTCAATAATACTGACATATGGTGACTGTGGTTCCCAGGGGAGAAGCGACAGTTCATTCTCGTGTTCACAAAACGAGTCCTGGACGAAGCGAGCTGTGTGAACACGGGCCCTGTAGTCTTGGAACTCAGCATCGCCAACTGGGGAACAAACATTATACCACGAGATGCACCTATCAGCCAAAATGATCACATAATCCTTACCAGTAACTCGACCTTGTAGGGTAACCCTGAGGCCCATGGAATACCTCGATATGGCTGCCCAAATCATTACCGAAACCAAGACATGTTTCACTCTTGTAACGATATTCGGTCAGAAGTTGGAAAGAGTGTCAAACGACGATCATCAATGGAAATGTCTTTGTTCCATTGATGCACACCCTGTTATCCGGGCTTTGAACCGGCATCACGTTTTTCTGTTACGTGCATTTGCATCACTGACTAACGGTTTCGTATATCCAGGTCGCCCTGCTCAAATGGTTCAAATGGCTCTAAGCACTATGGGACTTGACATCTGAGGTCATTAGTCCCCTAGACTTAGAACTACTTAAACCTAACTAACCTAAGAACATCACACATATCTATGCCCGAGGCCGGATTGGAACTCGTGACCGTAGCAGCCGCGCGGTTCCGAACTGAAGCGCCTAGAACCGCTCGGCCACAACGCCGGCTAGCTAGCCCTCCAATTCGTTCATTATGGAGGTCCCTTCGTGTTGTTTTGGTGCTGAAAGTGTTTGCGAGTGCCAGTTTCAATTCTGCAGTGGCATCTGCAGCTGCTATCGTCTTATTTTTGCCCAAAATCCTTTTCAATGACCAGCTGAAATGATGAGTCGACACACATATTCGTTTGCATTGTGACTTACCGGATGATGGTCTTCCGCGATCTCTTCATACGGTATAAATCTTCGATACGGTGCCTCTCGAAACACCAAACAATTCTGCTGTCTTGTTTATGGAAGCACCCACCTGACGAACACCAATAACTTGCCCACGTTTGAAGTGATTTAGATCGTAAAACATGCTCCCGCAACTTCACAGGACACTGTTCTGAACACGAGTGACACTTGCAACGTTTGGAGGAAGTTTCCAGGTGCTCCCTGTGGTGAAATCAACAACGCAACAGGCAGGCTTGTCTAGTATCTGATTATAAGTTCAAGCATGCATTTCTCGTGTTGTTTCCATATTTGTCTCTAATCCCTGTAAACCTATAGATAATCAAAGACGTATATATTCAGAGTTATTTATCGTTTTATTTCAAACCAACGACCATCCGGCATTAGCACTCGAACGTTACTTCTTTAGGTATGTAGAATGAAATGGACTAGACGTGGGCAGACAGTGCGGCAAATGGTATGAAAAAATTGAAGACTTTAACATGTATTTGCGAAGTTAAGATCTATACAACGCATCTGACGTGAATGTTCCTGCAAGTAAATGTAGCAAGAGCAAGTCATTAATGCTTATTTTCCCCTGGGTAGTGGGTCATTTGCTGAATTGTGAACGATTGGTGGCCGAGCGGTGGTACGCACTGCAGTCCGGAACCGCGCGACCGCTACGGTCGCAGGTTCGAATCCTGCCTCGGGCATGGATGTGTGTGATGTTCTTAGGTTAGTTAGGTTTACGTAGTTTTAAGTTCTAGGTGACTGATGACCTCAGAGGTTAAGTCCCAAGTGCTCAGAGCCATTTTGTGGACGCTTGGACCCAGAACGTTTAGTCTATACTGACAGGCGAAGTCCACTTAGTGTCGCAGATACGATTATGGAGAACACACAAGGCAGTAAATAAATTATACGACATGTTTGCAAAGAGACTGTGAGAAGTAGAGAAAAACATTTAACCCAATGGGTGAGTACACATTCAGGTACCATTGATTACAATATCTGCACTTATAACTCTAACACCATGTACAAACGCAACAGACTGATAATCAATATACATCTGATGAAGAGAAATATTTAAAAACAAAAGAATTAATTTACTGTTGTTTAAACAAATATGCATATTTGGAGATGCTATTGCTGACTGCATAACACCAACATATTATCTGCTCTATTGTTCTGTATCCAGCCATACTTTAAATAATCTAGCGACCCTCTGGATCTGCAAATTTCCACCAACAAGTGACCTGACTCGCAACAATCTTCATACCGGAACATAGAGCTGAAGGACCCCCTGCATGAACCATGGACTTTGCCGTTGGTGGGGAGGCTTGTGTGCCTCAACGAAACAGACAGCCGTACCGTAGGTGCAACCACAGCGGAGGGGTATCTGTTGAGAGGCCAGACAAACATGTGGTTCCTGAAGAGGGGCAGCAGCCTTTTCAGTAGTTGCAGGGGAAACAGTCTGGATAATAGACTGATCTGGCCTTGTAACACTAACCAAAACGGCCTTGCTGTGCTGGTACTGCGAACGGCTGAAAGCAAGGCGAAACTACAGCCGTAATTTTTCCCGAGGGCATGTAGCTTTACTGTATGATTAAATAATGATGGCGTCCTCCCGGGTAAAATATTCCGGAGGTAAAATAGTCCCCCATTCGGATCTCCGGACGGGGAGTACTCAAGAGGACGTCATTATCAGGAAAAAGAAAACTGGCGTTCTACGTACCGGAGCGTGGAATGCCAGATCCCTTAATCGGGCAGGTAGGTTCGAAAATTTAAAAAGGGAAATGGATAGGTTAAAGTTAGATATAGTGGGAATTAGGGAAGTTCGGTGGCAGGGGGAGCAAGACTTTTGGTCAGGTGAATACAGGGTTATAAATACGAAATCAAATAGGGGTAATGCAGGAGTAGGTTTAATAATGAATAAAAAAAGGAGTGCGAGTAAGCTACTACAAACAGCATAGGAACGCATTAATGTGGCCAAGATAGACAAGAGACCCACGCCTACTACAGTAGTGCAAGTTTATATGCCAACTAGCTCTGCAAACGACGAAGAAATTGATGAAATGTATGACGAGATAAAAGAAATTATTCAGGTAGTGAAGGGAGACGAAAATTTAATAGTCATGGGTGACTGGAATTCGATAGTAGGAAAAGAAAGAGACAGAAACGTAGTAGGTGAATATGGATTGGGGGGAAGAAATGAAAGAGGAAGCCGCCTGGTTGAATTTTGCACAGAGTATAACTTAATTATAGCTAACACTTGGTTCAAGAATCATGAAAGAAGGTTGTATACATGGAAGAACCCTGGAGATACATGAAGGTTTCAGATAGATACCTTTCCAGGGGCAGATGTGGACTCTGACCACAATCTCTTGGTTATGAACTGTAGATTAAAACTGAAGAAACTGAAAAAAGTTGGGAATTTAAGGAGATGGGACCTGGATATACTGAAAGAACCAGAGGTTGTACAGACTTTCAGGGAGAGCATAAGGAAACAATTGACAGGAATGGGGGAAAGAAATACGGTAGAAGAAGAATGGGTAGCTTTGAGGAATGAAATAGTCAAGGCAGCAGAGAATCAAGTAGGTAAAAAGACGAGGGCTAGTAGAAATCCTTGGGTAACAGAAGAGATACTTAATTTAATTGATGAAACGAGAAAATACAAAAATGCAGTAAGTGAAGCAGGAAAAAAGGAATACAAACGTCTCAGAAATGAGATTGACAGGAAGTGCAAAATGGCTAAGCAGGCATCGCTAGAGGACAAATGTAAGGATGTAGAGGCTTATCTCACTAGGGGTAAGATAGATACTGCCTACAGGAAAATTAAAGAGACCTTTGGAGACTAGAGAACCACTTGTATGAACATCAAGAGCTCAGAAAACCCAGTTCTAAGCATAGAAGGGAAAGCAGAAAGGTGGAAGGAGTATATAAAGGGTCTATACAAGGACGATGTACTTGAGGACGATATTATGGAAATGGAAGAGGATGTAGATGAAGATGAAATCGGAGATACGATACTGCGTGAAGAGTTTGACAAAGCACTGAAAGACCTGAGTCGAAACAAGGCCCCGGGAGTAGACAACATTCCATTGGAACTACTGACGGCCTTGGGAGAGCCAGTCCTGACAAAACTCTACCATCTGGTGAGCAAGATGTATGAGACAGGCAAAATTCCCACAGACTTCAAGAAGAATATAATAATTCCAATCCCAAAGAAAGCAGGTGTTGACAGATGTGAAAATTATCGAACTATCAGTTTAATAAGTCACAGCTGCAAAATACTAAAGCGAATTCTTTACAGACGAATGGAAAAGTTGGTAGAAGCCGACCTCGGGGAAGATCAGTTTGGATTCCGTAGAAATGTTGGTACACGAGAGGCAATACTGACCCTACGACTTATCTTAGAAGAAAGATTAAGGAAAGGCAAACCTACGTTTCTAGCATTTGTAGACTTAGAGAAAGCTTTTGACAATGTTGACTGAAATACTCTCTTTCAAATTCTGAAGGTGGCAGGGGTAAAATACAAGGAGCGAAAGGCTATTTACAATTTGTACAGAAACCAGATGGCAGTTATAAGAGTCGAGGGGCATGAAAGGAAAGCAGTGGTTGGAAAGGGAGTGAGACAGGTTTGTAGCCTGTCCCCGATGCTGTTCAATCTGTATGTTGAGCTAGCAGTAAAGGAAACAAAAGAAAAGTTCGGGGTAGTTATTAAAATCCATGGAGAAGAAATAAAAACTTTGTTGTTCGCCGATGACATTGTAATTCTGTCAGAGACAGCAAAGGACTTGGAAGAGCAGTTGAACGGAATGGACAGTATCTTGAAAGGAGGATATAAGATGAACATCAACAAAAGCAATACTAGGATAATGGAATGTAGTCGAATTAAGACGTGTGATGCTGAAGGAATTAGATTAGGAAATGAGACACTTAAAGTAGTTAAGGAGTTTTGCTATTCGGGGAGCAAATTAAGTGACGATTGTCGAAGTAGAGAGGATATAAAATGTAGACTGGCAATGGCAAGGAAAGCGTTTCTGAAGAAGAGAAATTTGTTAACATCAAGTATTGATTTAACCGTCAGGAAGTCGTTTCTGAAAGTATTTGTATGGAGTGTCGCCATGTATGGAAGTGAAACATGGATGATAAATAGTTTAGACAATAAGAGAATAGAAGCTTTCGAAATGTGGTGCTACAGAAGAATTCTGAAGATTAGATGGGTAGATCACATAACTAATGAGGAGGTATTGATTAGAATTGGGGAGAAGAGGAGTTCGTGGCACAACCTGAGTAGAAGAAGGGATCGGTTGGTAGGACATGTTCTGAGACATCAAGGGATCACCAATTTAGTACTGGAGGGCAGCGTGGAGGGTAAAAATCGCAGAGGGAGACCAAGAAATGAATACACTAATCAGATTCAGAAGTATGTACTCTGCAGTAGGTACTGGGAGATGAAGAAGCTTGCACAGGATAGAGTAGCATGGAGAGCTGCATCAAACCAGTCTCAGGGCTGAAGACCACAACAACAACAACAACGACAGAGCTGAAAAAAAGCGATGTTGTGATACACTTTGTAACCAGTAATCGTGAAATGGATTAAATTGACCGCTACGGTCGCAGTTTCGAATCCTACCTCGGACATGGATGTGTGTGATGTCCTTAGGTTAGTTAGGTTTAACTAGTTCTAAGTTCTAGGGGACTAATGACCTCAGCAGTTGAGTCCCATAGTGCTCAGAGTCATTTTTGATTAAATTGATACTGCCCCCTGGGTGCTAAGATCTTGTGCCATTTGCTCTAAGTATTTGCTTACTAGTTCTCTGGTTGAAATCACTTATTAATCTACAGAGTGAAGGTCTTTTTTAACAGAAAGCACTTATACATCTAACACAATTTATATTCAGACATTAGTCACGTGTACTTAATCAATCATTAGTCGCATGTGCGTAACTATGGAGATTAATCTGTTGCACTTATATTCGCGTCGTTCGTATAAAAGGAAATCCATTTCAGTCGTTCACTACCACACCAGTTGCAAATTGTTAACCTTTCAGGGCTAGCGGCATAACACCACTACTAATAAGTTGTTTGACTGACAATGATGAAAGAAACGAAAAAATATTTCAGAATCGGAACAAAAATGAGAACAGGACAATAACGAATAACAAAGCTGGAATTGAATATTTCTCTTTTGGGGAAAATAAATAAGTAAGCCAGAAAAATTGTTGAATGGACTGTAAGGCTAGTAGAGATTTTGTGCCATGGGTACCAAAACACAGGCGAACACTTCTTCACAGGCGTAGTGTAAACGTTGTAAGTAGGCTGTTTAGGTATTTATGTTGGTAACGCCACGTAGCGCTCTATATGAAGATCACTGACTGTGCTGTGTGTAGGCTGTGGTTGTTTTGCATTGTTGGAGTATATGCTATTGTAGTGTTGGGCAGTTGCCTGTTAACAGTAGAGAAAACGAAAAGTTTTGCTGTCCAGTAAGTAATCATGTACAAGATGGTTTATGCGAGAGAACCATCAGTAGCATGTGGTCATGAACATTGTTAACTTTCAAGAAAAGAGCATATGTTACCAGAGAATTGGGAACCGAGCTGTTAGAACACCGACTTTAACACAACATTGTAAGGAAATGAGGTGGGGACAGTGGAAACATTGAAGATTTCAAGAGTTTCTTGGTGCAGTGCTCGAATGTCGAATGTATACTGAAATTTTAAAGGGCATTCGAGTAAAACGATTGGTAGGATACTTGCACCAAAAGAAGTGACATGATAGTCGAAAATGTGCTAAGACATTGACTATGTTATAATATTTACCAGCATACTCGTTCCTATGTATCGAATTAGAAAAAGAAATTACAATACGAAAAGAGAGATATTCAAACACATTTGTAAGTATGCTGTTTGTAGAGGGGAAAACACTTGCACAAAACAAGAAAAGCTGATATAATGAAGCCGTCTGAACTTTATGGCTCTTAAACATTAATGAAAGAACAGGCTAGGCAGATGTCAGATGGATATATTTGCTTCTGCACTGTGTAAGCCGTAGCAGAACGTGTATCGAAATTTACGTCATATTACAGAATGCTAATACCAGTTGAACAATAAATATTTTGTATAGAGCCTGAAGGTGTTTGTTAGCCTTAGATGTCATTTGTGAAGGATACGAAAGCTGCGACGTGGGATACATCCAAAATATTTTTCGTTCCATCTTCGGTCTCACTGCTTAGTAATCCCAAGTTGCCGAAATGTTACAGCTTGTTCAAATGACAGATTGGAGATTGTGCAGTCAAACGCTGTAGAATCTTTTCGCTGCTTTGTCTGGTTTTGTGTCAGTTGTTACCCTACGCACTATAGGCCATTCTTTTGCAGGGAAGCACGGATCCAGGGTTCGTTTCGGGGGGAGGGGGGCTAAATTTTGTTTACAGGCTTTAATGCCTCCCAGTATAACTTGCTGTCACTCTCACTGTTAAGATGTTAAAGATTTTAATAATATAACAACGAAATAGACCATAACTATTTATTTATATCAGTAATTTGTAAATCGTTCCAGCATAAAATCCGAACAAGTACAATACAGAGAAGTAGTTCTATACGATTTGGAAAGCATTCTTGCGAGAAGCTTAAAGCTACAAATCGTACAATTGATTTAAGATATTTGATCGAACAAACTGCGACAGGTTTGGCAACGTCAAAATTTACACAATACAAAATGAAAGGATGGACTCATCATTATTATCAGTGCAAGTAGACCACAACTGCAACACATGTCTGTTGACTAGGGCTACACAAACGTCTAAATGGGAATGAAGATCATTTCTCAAGATCGCGTCCTCCTGTATTTGGCAAAGTCGGACTTTCTTATTGTTTCAGATTTGTAAGCCTTTCACTTTGTGACATGTCTTAGCATCATGCTAGTGATCCTCCAGAATTATTTGTAAAGTTTCAAACATGGCTACTTGGTTCAGTGACAGTTTCTAAATTAAAATTGAAACAAATGAGCCCTCGGTCACTATTATTTTTAGTTTTATTGACCAGGTTTCAACACTTCTAAGAGTGCCTTCATCAGAATTAAAACATTTAAAATTGTATATAACATAGTTACAAATTTATAGGAAAAGACATTTTTATGCAAAAAGTGTAAGTACTGACTAACAATAAAAGACAGAGGCAGTACTTAGGTGTCGCCGGCTTTGTAGCCGAGCGGTTCTAAGCGCTTTAGTCTGGAACCACGCGACCGCTACGGTCGCAGGTTCTAATCCTGTCTCGGCCATGGGTGTGTGTGATGTCCTTAGGTTACTTAGGTTTACGTAGTTTTAAGTTCTAGGCGACTGAAGACCTCAGACGTTAAGTCCCATAGTGCTCAGAGCCATTTGAACCATCGGTACTTACATGTCACGTATAAAATAATTAACAGGCCAGAAGGGCTGTAGTCACAAAATATATTGCATGGGGGCTTCATTATTTAGAATGCAAATAATTTAATTTTAGTAGCTGTCTGTCCGGTTACGCAGTCTCGTAACCGGTTGGCCCTGACTGGTATTTGTACGCAATCTGACTGCATAGAACAACAACAAAGAACGAAAGAAAATTTCCGTCAACACAATTAATTAATTAAGTCCCCAGCAACTATGAAAGCTACGAAACAACAAGGCACAAGTGTCGCTGTTCTGTGTGTGGAAGTGTGATTCAACGTACACATCTAGCACGGTTCTTCCTCAATAAGACCAGATATTTTAAACACCATTTATACTGAAGTAATTATAAAAAAACCAGAAATACTATAATTGCACATAGAAACCAGAAATACAATCTAATACAAGAACACGAGCCAGATGCTTTGTTGACTGAACCTATGACCAAGAGGCATTATTGTTTAAGACATTGAAATAATAAAAAAAAGGAATTTTTTACCTTCATATATATTGACGAAAAACACAGTCTGATCATTACAGCATCCCCAATCCAACAACATCTGGAGTCTAGCCCAACAAAACAATACGACAACATCTGAACAAGCACTCACTACCACAACTTCTCAACTACGACTCGCTACTGCAACATCTCAACAAGCACTGCCTACTGCTACTTCTCAATAAGCACTCTCCACCACGCGTTCTCGATAAGAACTCTCGACTACCACATCTCAACAAGCACTGCCAGTGGAGGCGGCTGAATAATACTCATGGCGCAATCTCTGGCGCTGTGGCTCAGTGTAGCCACCTTTCATATGCCCCTCCTCCACGGGCTAGAATTTGATGGTATTTTTGCCAGCATTGGTGGTGAAAATACCACCAAATTCTTCCAAAAAATACAGACAAAAATTAAAAACTAATATCAATAAGTAAATATCACATAACTAAATAAATTTTGGCTTTGCACTGACCCTTCAATAACCTAATATATAAAATACAGTAAGGAATACAAATGCTTTCATACATACGATTTTACATAATAGTTTACACAAGTACCATTCAATCAATGGCACCAGCAATGTCAAATAGGTGTAGGTAAGAGTCTCATAACATTTCACAAACAGTAAATACACAAAAAAACAGTTTATACAAATATTCACATAAAATGCTTTCCATAGTTCAATAAAC
This sequence comes from Schistocerca piceifrons, assembly GCF_021461385.2. Classification (NCBI taxonomy): domain Eukaryota; kingdom Metazoa; phylum Arthropoda; class Insecta; order Orthoptera; family Acrididae; genus Schistocerca; species Schistocerca piceifrons. Next base: position 743,872,310 of record NC_060138.1, read on the forward strand.
AAGTAGTTGACAATTCCAGCAGTAGCACCTAGCAATGGTCAACAGGTGCAGACACCAACGAGTGACGTTATTTCAGTAGAAACAGTTCCATCAGTGGCACCCGGCAATGTTAAACAGGTGCAGACAGCAACAAGTAACATCATTTCAGTAGAAACAGTTCTAACAGTGGCACCCAGTAATGTTGAACAGGTGCAAACACCAACAAGTGACATTATGTCAGTAGAAACAGTTCCATCAGTGGCACCCAGCAATGTTGAGCAGGTGCAGACACCAACAAGTGACATCATTTCAGTAGAAGCAGTTCCATTAGTGACACCCAGTAATGTTGACAGGTGCAGACAGCAACAAGTGACATCTCATCACTGGTTGAGCAGTTCCAACAGTGGCCCCCAGCAATGTTGAGCAAGTGCAGACAGCAACAAGTGACATCATTTCAGTAGAAGCAGTCCATCAGTGGCACCCAGCAATGTTGAACAGGTGCAGACACCAACAAGTGACATCATTTCAGTAGAAGCAGTCCATCAGTGGCACCCAGGTGCACGTAACAGTCCATAATATTCACTATCACTAATTAGACAGTTCATCCGAGCTTATCAGCAGAAATTAAACATCTCCTAGTGGCACTCTTCATGTTGAACAAGTGTACGTAACAGTCCATAATATTCACTATCACTAATTAGACAGTTCATCAGAGTTTGTCAGCAGAAATTAAACATTTCCAGTGGCACCCAGCAATGTTAAATAGGTGCAAGCACGAACAACAGTTTGAAGGCACACACGATTGCTTTTACAAAATTATTATCAATGCTCTTACACTGAACATACAAATTATAATAAACACACGAATGATATCAGATAATTGTCATATTAACTATTACAATACACAAGTAACAGTAAACCTATAATATTTATGGGTGTCAGTGCAAGCCACAACAAATAAGAAAAATAATATTTATGAGATAGGTCGGTACCAATTATTTAGGATCAGGAAAGGAAAACACCCTAAACACACTCACTCATCTCTCATCCACATATTAAGTACTACTGTGTAATTGAATAGTGTTAACTGTGTAAATGCAATTCTGTCAAAATTTGATGCTCAATATGTGTATCAAGTAGTAGTGGTACACTGTATAACAGTTAATAATAGTTAGTCAACGTCGTAGTCATCATGTCAAGACCAATGTTTGCCAAGCCAGATCAAAATGTACAGTTGCTGAACAACTGTCAGTGTGCCAAGATATGCAAATACTTCCTCTCTCCAAAAAAAGTATGTACTGCTTATTGATTTAACAAAGTGTGTGTGTAGACAATCTTCTTTCCACTTGAGTGTTCTAGTCTGCCATCTTCATCCTCCTTGTTCCATATAAACCAACAAAAAAAATATGCTCCTCACTTACTTTACCTCTTATCCACCAAAACTCCAATAATCATCAGCATCACATAATCTTAATACTTCAATAATACCTCTTACGTTTAAACATATAAACCTTATCATCAATATCATTTACCTTACCTCTTGTCCACCAAAACTCCAATAATCATCAGCATCACATAATCTCAATACCTCAATAATACCTCTTCAATACGTCGATACATATAAACCTTATTACCAATATCATTTCCCTTCCATAACGACTCTTTCCTTTAGTCAGTCTCCTCGAACAAGTACAGATAAAATCCTAGTGCAAACTTCAATTCATCATCCCATGCAATCCGAAGACACAATGTCCACACACAACCTCTGTGTAGTCCACCTGAGCCAAATCTTCTACTCATTATGAATTATAAAATACATTTTGGTTACCTTGTCCATCATAAAACAAAATAAATGCATACATGACCTCTAACAGCCCTCAGTTTGAATAATTTTCAGTAAGTAAGTACGAGTACGGAGTGTGTATGATAATAATTTTTTACAGTGTGTACACCACTTCAAGAATCACGGCAAAACAGAAGCAAACATGTGGAGTATTTCTTGTGTCAAGTGTCACTTGCTATTTCAATTGCTCATGAAGAATGCAGTGTAATAGCTATCAATGGTCTAAACATAGTGTTGGTATGTCATGTCGTTAGCTTCCCTCCTAGTAACATAAATTTATACAGCTTCCATAAAACCTCCACCTCATGTGACTTCTATGACGTTTCTTGTACTAATGTCGTTCGTCGAATTATAGCAGTTCACTTTCTTATCTTAAAAATATAAGGCACTGAGCGTAAGCAAAACATGCAATAGCGAGACAATATACCAGTGGATAACAGAATGTCAACAAGTGGATGCAGCACAATTCCTACAACGAGGCTCTGCCAAGCGAACAATAATTAATACCATAGTGTAACCTAAACTCTATGTTCGTACACTGTACATCAGCATTGCTATATTCTAAATTGAAGAGTAGTTATGACAACAAAACAGAAATGTGTAAATATGCAATCCATACGCAATGCAGCAAATATATATCTCACATAATAAACAGGTCATTAGCATCATATCAGCATAAGCAAATAAATGTTCATATGTAATCTTAATAAGTAAACATGAAGGCGCAAGCAGATAAATCACAAAGTATAACCTACACGTAACCATATCAGCACAATTAATCAGGTGTCAATTATAATTTAAATAAATAAGCACAGCAGGCACATAATTAAAAAAAATATGACATCAGTGAAAAAGCATAACAGCCAAGCGATGCATAATATACACAAGTAACAACCCTGTTCATTAATCAATCATTGTCAAAATCAGTTAACACAAAGTATAAATCACGTAATCGCGAGCAGCAAATTACGTCTAAAGTACGTACCTAAGTGGAAATATGTTACCTGAAAAATAAACACAATTAATAGTCACCTTTTTAGTTTATTACTTCCTTCTTCGAAATGACATTCTTCCTGAAATTTTCTCGATGGCAAGTCCTCTTAACGTCGGACGCACACAGAATTTACCTGAAGTTCTTAAATATTTTATACAACCGTATTCTGAAAAATACTGAACGTTAATAACATAATTTATCAAGTCACTATAGCTTTATACTGAATTTAATCGGAGAAATTAAACTGTGTATTTGTTTACGGCTGTCAGTGCATTTGCACTGAGCGCTCGATCAGCTGTAGGTACGCGTGACGTAGGAAGTAATTGTTTGCGGTCAACGACTGCCTTGTGCGCCGCGCAGACTTGACTGTTGCTTTGAGTATGTGCCGCCGCCGGAATACGGCGCGGTATCCTTGTATTCTCTGCATGTTTACGTATAACTGTTGGTTTCTCGAAAGTATGTCATTCCACAAAAATTTTAGTGTTGGATATATGATGTATTCCCTTAGAGCGCCGAGATTTAAGAGTTTCTACTTCGACAGTGTTATCAGGAACGATTCTGCGAACCCTATATGGACCGTTATAAAGCAGAAAAAATTTGCGACACAAGCCTTTTCCTTTGTGAGACAAACGATGAGACTTAATTAACACCTTTTGACCAACTGACAAAGTTTTTAAACGACCAGGAAGTTTAGCTGATTTCTCTCTTCTAGCAGCCGCAGATGCAATATTTTGCACAGCCAGGTTCACAACTTCAGAATGCCGCAGTTTCTGTGTAGGCGGAAAAGGAACAATTTCAGAAATGCGATCTGTCGGTGATTTATTTTTTAATACCAGTATCGGCGGTAAAGAAGTTGAATCATTAGGGAGTTCATTCAGAATGTTTTGAAAAGTATGAAGATACTGATCGCACGTTCTGTGATTCTGATGACAATAAAGTCGACACAATTTATTGATTTCCTTCATTCATCTTTCTGAAGCGTTAGACTGAGGGTGAAAAAGTGAAATGAAAATTGGTTTAATCTTACGTCGCCATAGAGTACAAAGCCAAATTTTAGAGCGAAACTGTGATCCATTATCTGATATAACCTTATCAACATGACCCACTTCTTTAAGAAAATGTTTGATGAAAGCATTAGATACTGAACGAGCTGTCACTTTGCGTAAAGGTGTAAAACACATATATTTTGATGTCAATTCCACTGCTACCAAAATGTACGCAAGACCATTAGTAGAACGAAGAACCACTGGACCGAACAAATCGACTGCAGCCATGTCCTTTAATTTCGCTGGAATGATCGGAAACAACGGTGCTCTGTGAGAAATAGTTGGCGGCTTAGCCTTTTGAAATAATTTGCATTTGGCAAGAACAGATCGGCAATAGTTTCCTGCACTACAACGCCGTTATCTTCTATCCCTTGAAATAAGTGTGCATCTAGGCCTTTGTATGATGAGTCCGTCGCCAAACAAAAATCTTTTGATAAATCCGGATGTGAAAGAAGTGGAGCAGCAACTAAAGCATCACGAAGTTGTTCAAATTCTGATTGAGCTTCCTCATCCCAACAACAATTAGAATTCTTTCCAGATAGTTCACATAAACGAGGTGTGGCCAAATCATCCAATTTAACAAAGCGTCTAAGAAAATTACAGACACCAAGGAAACTACGAACATCACGTTTTGTGGTAGGAACAGCATAATTACGAATAGCGTCCAGTTTTTCTGGATCAGGAAGAATACCTTCTGTAGAAATAATATGACCAAGAAATTTCACCGGAGAACGACCAAATTCAGATTTTTCTAAGTTCACTGTAATGCCAACTCTTGCAAAAATACGTAATAATGAATCCAAAATTTTGTTGTGCTCACTCCAAGAACGTTTAGCAATAAGAATATCGACAACATATGAAGTAATATTGTCACGAAGATAAACAGGTAAAATTTCGTTTAAACTACGAATGAATGCTGCAGAAAATATAGTAAATCCAAATGGTAATTTCCGAAATCTCTTTTGGGTAAAATAGTCATATCCGGTTATTCTTTTACCGACTGTCTAGATAGATTGATAGTTGAAGAGTTGTTTTGATAGATACAAAGAATAGTAAAAGAGTAGTCAGCAGTGCAGAAAACTAAAAGGGATATAGCACTACTACAGCTCGGGGCCCTGTGCACGCTACGACACATATTCACTTAGTGTAGCGAATCCCCTGAGGGCTTTAATAGCCGCACATAAATTCCAGTTTGTGACTTAATGGCCAATTTGGTGGAAGTGCATACATAAATTGATTTAACCGTGAACATGGATGTATGTCATTCTTAGAATTGCGAAAGATCTTAAACTTCCGAGCAGTTAAGAAGTGTTTATAGTCAAAGTTTTCTCCTCGTGGCGACAAAGACCTACCGCGTCTGTCCCAGTCCGAATGTCGATTATTGTCAAGTTCGCGCGCCTGGCGCTCTCTTGATGCTTCTCGTAAATGAAATAAATTACTTTCTTCAAACCCCTCTGCTATCTGTGATTCTAAATTTCTTCTGCTGTCTTTTCCTACAATTTCGCTTTCAATTTCTTTGACTTGCTTTCCTAATGCCTCAAATTCCCTTTTAACGCGTTCATTAAATTTTCCCTGTCTTTCAACATGCTTATTTATGTTCTGGTACTCTTCGGTTTCTGCAAATGGTAATGGAGCTGTATCATCCGAATCTCTGTCCCCATTTAAACTAAGACTTGTCAATTTATCTGAAATCTCCTCAACTCTTTCCGATAAGTCACCTAATTGTTCTTTCTGTTTATTTACGTCTTCCGTAAGTGTCGCGACTCGGGATTCAGTATTGACACATTTAGTAGTTAACTGTTCATACTGTTGCGTTAAGTTATTTATCCTGTCATTTGGTACGGATTCCTCGATTCTCTCAAATATTTCTTCCTTATCGTGTGCACATTGTAAATTTTTGTACTATCACGCGATCTCTTTCTTCCTGTTCTCTATCCTGTTTCTTTTGTCTGATTTCTATTGATATTAATCTATTATTGTGAGCATTCAAAATCGGTTGTACTTCTTCTCTAATTTATTTCTTTAATTCATCTTTCATGTTTTTGAAACATGTCCCTATTCGTGAATCTAACCGTGTTTCCATTGTTTGCATCTCTGTTTCTAAACGTGTTGCCACTGTTTTTAATTCAGATCCTAACAGTGTTTCCATTGTTCCCATATCAGTTTTAATTGTTCCTATCTCTGTTTTAATTGTTCCTATTTGTGATCCAACTGTTTTTAATTCAGATCCCAAATTTAATATTGCACCCATCAACTGCTCCATATTAACTGGTTCAAAATTCTTTTCGCTCCTAACATTTCTCGCAAAACCAACTTCTTTCGGCATAGCCATAAAGCTATCTGTGTTCGATACTATTCCAGAGTCTTCTGTCGTTAATCTCGTATTCTGAAAATGTTTTGATTGTGAAAATTTTTGAATTGGTTCCGGACTATTTTCCCTGCTTATTAAATTATTTTCTACTTCATTATTCATCATACTGTTCTCCTGTGTTTTCGAGTTCGCCATGTTAACAACTTCGTCATTCTCACTATTTATCATTTTTGCCTTTTTCATCGATCGCGTAATCATTTACAAAACATACAAAACTCGTCACTATACGAAAATTACACACAATGACACTTTATCACCAACAATACCATTCACACGAAATGCTTCCCTCAAACACGAATAACGAACAATTGAAATCTTCATAATTGCACAAAATTGTCAAACCCGTATACAAGACAACAAAAATTAAATTCTGCAAAAAATACCATTAGAAGAATGACAATTACCAAATCTACACATGCAATATTCTATTACTACAAATTACTACAACAATACTACTGTCTGCTACTTTTACAATCAGAAGAATTCCAAGGGACGATCCGAAGCAGCGGTCGCCACGTGCATGGGGGCTTAATTAAATATTAATGCAAATATTTTTAAGTTTTTTAGTCGCTGTATGTCCGACTACGAAGTCACGTAAACGGTTGGTCCTGACTAGTATTTGTACGCAATCTGACTGCATAGAACAACAACAAAGAATGAAAGGAAATTTCCGTTAACACAATTAATTAATTAAGTCCCCAGCAACTATAAAACCTACGAAACAACAAAGCACACGAGTAACTGTTCTGTGTGTGGAAGTGTGATTCAACGTACACATCTGGCACGGTTCTTCCTCAATAAGACAAGATATTTTAAATACCATTTATACTGAAGTAATTAAAAAAAATAAACAGAAATACCATAATTGCACATAGAAACCAGAAATACAGTCTAATACAAGAACACGAGCCAGATGCTTTGTTGACTGAACCTATGACCAAGAAGCATTATTGTTTAAGACATTGAAATAATAAAAAAAGGAATTTTTTACCTTCATATATATTGACGAAAAGCACACTGATCATTACAGCATTCCCAATCCAACAACATTTGGAGTCTAGCCCATCAAAACAATACGACAACGTCTGAACAAGCACTCACTAACGCAACTTCTCAACTACGACTCGCTACTGCAACATCTCAACAAGCACTACCTACTGCTACTTCTCAATAAGCACTCTCCACCACGAGTTCTCGATAAGAACTCTCGACTACCACATCTCAACAAGCACTGCCAGTGGAGGCGGCTGAATAATACTCTTTGGCGCAGTCTCTGGCGCTGTGGCTCAGTGTAGCCACCTTTCAATATATATAAAAGAATGCGTGAAGGCGAGCCACTATGGGCTGCTCGTACCTGTACAGCCACAGGTTGCAACGGACTCCGTTGTTAATTGTTTTAATTCTTATGAAGGCACTCTTAGAAGTGTTGAAACCTGGTCAATAAGACTAAAAATAATAGTGACCAAGGGCTCATTTGTTTCAATTTTATTTTAGAATTATTTGTCACTTTCATGTTAATCTCCCAAAGATGGTTGAAAATTTGTAGATTGTATGATGATGTACGATTATAAACGCTTTGAGTAAACGGTCGCTTCTCCTTTAGCAGAAGAATGTAGCGGGAAAGTGTTGAGGTCTTAAAAAAGCTAGTGCTTAGGTTAGCAGAGTAGGAGTGCAGCAACCTCCGCTAGGCAGTTAGACAGCACCACAGCAGCTGAGGCGTGGCTGGCAGGCGGGTAGAGCGACGCATCGGACATTAGCTGCAGCCTGCGCTGCGGTCAGCTCGGCGCGTGTGTTTATGTACCGTCCCTGCCGCACTGCCTCGCTGCTACTGCCCTGCCGTCCAGAGGCGAGGCCTGGCGGTCGCCAGCCTGCTAGGTGACGGAGCCCGTTGGTGATACACTACTTGGGCAGTGTGCATCTGCCCCTCAGCAACCATGATACGTGTATCAGTCCGGTGGCCTATAAGACTGCCTTTAGGAGAGACCCTTCTCTGGCAAACCTCTACGGCAAACAACAAAAATTTTTGTTCTTACGCTAGTCAGTCCTTGGATTTTTATGTGTCACTTGTTTCACCTTTGGTTACTTTTGTGAATTGACAAAAGTCATGGGATACCTATCGGATATCTATCCGACCTTCTTTTTTCCGGTGTAATGCAGTAACTCGATGTGGCAAGGACTGAACAAGTCGTTGGAACTCCTCTGCAAAAACGTTGAGCCATGCTGCCTCTACTGCCATCCATAACTGCGAAAATGTTGGAGCTGCAGGATTTTGTGCAAAAACTGACCTCTCAATTATGCCCCACAAATGTTCGAAGGGCGGCCAGATCATTCTCTCGAATTGTCCAGAATGTCTTCAAACCGACTGCGAACAATTTTGGCTCGGTGACATGGTGCATTGTCACCAATAAAAATTCCATCGTTGTTTGGAAACATGAAGTCCATAAATGGCTGCAAATGGTCTCCATATAGCCAAACATAACCATCTCAATGATCGTTTCAATTCGATCAGAGGACCCAGTGCATTCCATGTAAACACAGCCCACCCACTATGGATCCACCACCAGTTTGCACAGTGCCTTGTTGACATCTTGCGTCCATGGATTCTTGGTGTCTGTTCCACACTCGAATCCTACCATTACCTCTTACCAATTGAAATCGGGACTCATCTGACCAAGCTGATAAATAGGAATTTTGGTAGAAAGATTTGGTATCGGGTAACTCCAATGGAGGGACTGGGGTCCCCACATAACTGCTCCAGTGTTCATCATATTTAATACACAACTTGCTTTTATTAAAATCAGACGAGTTTTAAAAATAAGCAGCGTTTAAATTTACTGAGCAGACTTCAGAAAAAATACATGTAAACAGCTGCCACTAACTATGAACCACTACCCTTTAACTATACATCAAAAGTACAGAATTTTAAAAACAATTAATTACAGTTAGTAAAATTCTTTTAACTAAATGATCTTTAAACAGCTGCCATTATTTATGAACCCAATGTTACTCAGTAGACAGCAAAGGTACAAAATTTTAAAAACAATTAAAAATCACTGAATAGTTAGCTACAGTCACCCAGAATTCCCTGATCATGTTTTAAGCAAATGATTGCTAAAAGCTGTTGTCATTTATGAATCCACTGTCAGCCTTGTAGAGAGAAAAACACGGAATTACTGAAACCAATATCACTCACTGAATAAGCAGCTACCCTTAATCAAAATTCACTAATCAAATTTTAAGCAAATGATCTTTAAACAGTTGCTACTAATCATGATACCATTGACATTCAGTAAACAGCAAAGTACGGAATTTTAAAAACAATTAACAGACCCTAAATAACCAGCTACACTGATCACATTTTACGAAAATGATTTCTAAACAGCTGTTATTAATTATAAACCTACTGGCATTCAGTAGATAACAAAACACACAATTTGAAAAACAATTAACTGTCACTGAATAAGCAGCTACAGCCAGCCAAAATTCACTGATCATATTTTAAGCAAATGACTTACAAACAAATGTTATTAATTAATAGTTTTTTAGTGAAGGCCGTTTGTCACTTCTTTATCCGTGGTTAGAGGTAATGCCTAAAATTTGGTGTTGTCGACAGACCCTTGACACTATGGATCTCGAAATATTGAATTCGCTAACAGTATCGGAAGTGGAATGGCCTATTCGTATAGCTCCAACTACTATTCCGCGTTCAGCATCTGTTAATTGCCATCCTGTGGCCATAATCACGTCGGAAACGTTTCTGCAGGAATCACCTGATTATAAATGACGACTCTGTCAATGAATTGCTCTTCAATACCTTGCGTACACGATTCTGCCGCCATCTGTATATGTGCATATCACTATCCCATGACTTTTATCACCTTACTGTAAGAATACACAGAAACAACGAAGTGCTGATATAGGGTACACAAAGTACATAATGTATTTCATAACTAGAACATTTATTGCTGAAAATAGAGAGAGTAACTTGACCCGTTATGCTGGCAAACCAGAAACAGAAACGTGAGCTACTATGCAGGCCACACCATGCTGAAAGAAGTTTGAGAAATTTTATTAGTGACCTACAACCGATAGGAGACCGTTCTGGTTTCAGGGAAGCAACTTGACGGCACTGTTGAAACATTCCAAAACAGACATGAATGAAAACAATGGGTGGTGATAAGTAAGACGCACGTGCTGCAGAGGTAGCAGGAAATCAACTGCGAATTGCGAATCTACAAAAAATCCAGTTTGGCTGCATCAGAATTTGCCTAGGAGCTATGTGTTCCATTCCAAATAACGCACTGTTAGAGGAAGCCGCACAAATGCCCAACGCCTGACGATGGAAATTGATGACATACATATTCCTCCCGAAGAGATTTTCTGCAGAAACATGAAAATTTGTCTCAAGGAGAAATGAATGGACAGAGAATAAAGAACACCTGAAACTAAGAATTGTATGCAAACTTTAGAGATTTAAAATAAATTTTTCGCAGTACAAGGAGAACGCCAACATATATCCTGATTAGCATTGTAACTAAAAGACTTCAGCAGCCCACGTATTCCAATTTTCAATAAAAACATTCGCCGGAGCAGAATAATTACTAAAAATATGAATTTCTGACGACTTCCCGGAGTATTTAGAGAAAGATACTGACAGCTGAAAAACCACAGGTAATGGCAGAGCGGGTTGCGCTTTCCTCTATGCAATAGAAGGATACAGAAAGCTGATTTCGATTCTCATTTCTCTGCACAAGCAGCGACTGTGCCGTACTTGCAGAACCTCACCATTTTGATTATAAAAGATTGTACATGCTTGCTCTAAGATATTCAGAGAGCAGCCCTTCTCAAGAAAACTAATCTACTATAACATACTTTATTACAGCTACGCTGAGCGTATTTTTTTCTTTTTTTAAAAAAGGAAAGGAAAAAAGAAAACTTGTAAACTTATTACCGCAATGGAGCCCAAACACTACATTCCACGGAAAAGCACGATGTTAATGGAAAGACGAATTTTGATCACTCATACACACTAAAGGGAAATATTATGGACGAGTTCAAACAGTCTCTCGAAGTCCTGGTACCACACAATTAAGGCAAATGAAAAGTTGTTTTAAGTTCCACAATTCGCGTGATGTTTAATCATAGTTTATACTCCAGCCGTCTTCAACGAATACGCGTTCGAAATAATCCTTACAATGAATGTGATTGAGAAATAGTAGGAGATATCATTCAAATTTTTTTCCAATGTAGACTGTACGCAAAAAAGCAAATTTATTTAATGGAACATAAACAAAAGGACGCTCGTATATCAGCAACGAGGAAACTGATATACCTTTATATTTTCTTACTAGATTATGTTTTTCAAAGGTAATTTGTAATCCATTTCATTAAAGAGTTACTAAAATGATGAGTAGCTACGATCAAACATGAAGCAGCGTGATGTTTGAGGCTGCTGTAGTGTTGTCATGTCGGTCAGAGGACACTTCAATACCGGCCGTCGAAGAGTTTACCCTTACATCTGTACATAGTAAAATACTACGAAAATCAGAATGTTTCATTAATATCACAAAGTCTTAGGATTAGTTTTAAGAGTTTGCAAGAATTTTTAGAAGAACATCGCAACAATTTACGACATTTGGTGGTTTTTAGCAAAAAAAAAAAAAAAAAAAAAAAACACATTGTGTCAAGCAGTACGGAACTTTCTCAATAAGAGGACTGGACCACTGTGATATATTGGTAATCATTTCATTATCGCGCACCAAGATTCGGCGACCTGTTCTTTCTCTGTGCAAGAGGCTATAGGTTACCTATGAGGGCGTGCTGAGGCGTATCACACCCGCATTTTTAACATGAAAACTCTTAAATCTTCTTAAATAAAACGAGAGTTATTAACACTCTACATCCTCATTCTTCATGTATACACATTTGCAGCCCTGTGCCGTTAGATGGTTCCGAATTGTAGCGCGTAGCATGGCAGTGTGTAACGTAATGACGACGGTGCTTGACAAACAGCGTGTTGCAATCGAGTTTAGAATTTCAAGAGTTCGTCCACCCATGGAGCAGTCTCCCCTTCAGCACGACATCCCCAAACCACATACGAGCGCTGCAACATCTGCAACAGTCCGACGCCTTGGTTTCACTGTCATCGTCGTCCTCCATGCAGTCCCGACTTGGCCTATCCGATTTTCATCTGTTTCCAAAAATTAAAGAACACCTTCGAGGACCTCACTTTGATAGTGATGAAGCTGTGGAAACAGAGGCGGGTTTGGGACTCCGTCAACGAAGTTATACATTCTACAGTGACAGTATTAACAAACTGGTCTCTTGTTGCGCTCCTCGGCTGGGTGACTGTGTCGAAAGTACATAACTTGACATGACAACAAAGGTGTAGAATGTTAATAACGTTTGTTTTATTTAAAAATATTAAGAGTATTCAAATACAATAATTCGAAGGCAGTACTTTTCAGCAGGTCCTCGTATATAATCTACGAAGTTAGTGTTGACTCTCCCGCATCTGTTGGGTGACGCGATGGTGGCTACGCGTAAGCAGGTGTGCAGCCACAACTGACGCTCGCTGCAGAACACGTTGCACTAATGACCTGCTTGTAGCGCTAAAGTTACTTGCCGTAAGTTGGAAGGATCAAAAGTAATTCTCACTGAAAGCATAAGGCGATTTTATTTTTGCTGTGGTCGTTACAATAAAAATAGCACTACATTTAGAACAAATGACATCTGCTAACAAGAAATATGCCTACTATCCATACTTCAGGCAAAAGGAAATCATCAGTTAGTTAATAGCTATTTAGTCAAATGCTGGATCCATTGTCTATTTGTTCTATTGTTCTATTGAGTCATTGTAAGTGGTAAGTATATATGGTTAGTTTCTGCGTAATGCTACTTTTGGGCCTTTAGACATTAAGAAAATAACATAATTGGTTAAATTAATAAAAATGAACTTACCTGTGCTCATCATTACTCATGTTATAAGCGATGCACAGATGGAGCAAGGAAGGAAACATTTTTGTCTACCACACTACACATTGTACTAACGTTTAATTAAACATTCACCTGATTTGAACTTTGTGAACTGTCAAAGCAGATCTTCCAAGGGCCGAGAAAGATGGCGCAATGGTTAAGACTATGGATCACGCTTCATATCATCGTCCGGCCATCATCGTTCAATTTTTCCGTGATTTCCCTATACAATTTAAAGCCAACGCTGGGGCGTCTACATTGCAAGGGAAAGGCCGATTCAATGTCACATCCTTCCACAGTCCGAGAGTAGGAAGTGGCAAACCTGTCGCCATCAACACTGTGAGATGTCCTCACTCCAAGAAACACAGACAAGGGGTTGCGATTTTACCCAGGACACCGGCATACGATGTGATGATCAGCAGCAAACTGCCTCCATGTTTTTCTGGATATGTCAGGACTGGGACAAAATGCTCTAGCATACAACATCCCGCCTACAGTAACATCTGAAATTTTGTACGTTTTAATTAAGCTGCTAAGCAGATATAGAAATGCCATGATTATCAGTATCTTTATTTAGTTCTTGATTTGTTACTTTCGTGTATGTTACAGTACGACTCTACAGAATTACTGCTTTGTGCTAGTAAAAGTGCGTATTTCAAAAACGACAACTAACGTGACCACTAAACAAAATCAAATTATTTGGCGACAGGGGGTTAAGGAATCGTAAAGACGAAAGGGAATGGAAATGGCAGAACTTACGGCACTTACCAAATTATTGACTCTCCAACAGCGCCAATTTATGGAAGAATAACACAAAGCGACAAAAGTACAACGGGAGTTGTCAGAAGCCGCGCAGGATTAGCCGAGCGGTCTAAGGCGCTACAGTCATGGACTGTGCGGCTGGTCCCGGCGGAGGTACGAGTCTTCCTTCGGGCATGGGTGTGTGTGTTTGTCCTTAGAATAATTTAGGATAAGTAGTGTGTAAGCTTAGGGACTGATGACCTTAGCAGTTAAGTCCCATAAGATTTCACACACATTTGAACGGTTGTCAGAACCACTGACAAAACAGAGCGCTACGTCACTGGGTCAGCGTTCCCCGCGTTCGAAAGAATAAACGATACATAACTGTGCCGCCTAGATCAACAGTTCGTGGCGCTCCTGATGACAGACGACGGCCAGAAGCGGATTTTTTCCTGACATGGCTCGGCACTGACACGTTCGACTTGCTGACGAAGCTCTTTTAATAAAAGGACGTCAATAAGAGAAAATATTACGAGGTTCTGAAGCAGCTATCGACCCAGTTTGAAGCAAAAAGCATATGTACTGGCGGCAACTTACTAACTCCTCAGCGCAAAAAAGAAGCCTGGGCGGACAGGGTATTTAGAATGGGTGTCTGTTTTACTTGATGTTGCAAGGGACTGCAATTTCATATACGAAAATGATGGTCAGAAGTTTGCTAAAACTGACATCGATCACAGATGTCATTATACCTCCAACCCTTCTGATACAGTGCGGAATTCTACCCTAAAGTATAGCATTCCTTCGCTGGATGAAGTTTTAAGGATTTATGAAGCATTTGAAGCCACTCAACGATCTGCGAAAACAATAAAGGATAAAAATTCAGATTTGCCTGAAATTTTTCAAATATGCGGCAGCTATAAATCCACAATGCCACATTCAAGAAGCTCATCAAAAGAAAGGAACTCAAAAAATGGCTCTGAGCACCATGGGACTCAACATCTTAGGTCATAAGTCCCCTAGAACTTAGAACTACTTAAATCTAACTAACCTAAGGACATCACACACACCCATGCCCGAGGCAGGATTCCAACCTGCGACCGTAGCAGTCCCGCGGTTCCGGACTGCAGCGCCAGAACCGCTAGACCACCGCGGCCGGCAAAGGAACTCTAACAAGGAAAAATGTAAATCTTGCGCAGACTGTGGTATCAACCATAGCCAGAATGAATACAAATACAGGAATTCAGTGTGCAATGTTTGCAAGAAGATAAGCCACACACTCCCACCTGCTTGGGGAAAGGAAAAATCCTCCTTTCACTGCCGGGAAGCACCAAAATTTAAACTCATGGTCTTGGGAAACACAGATAAGGCGAATGAAGTTGCAGTAGCTGAAGAATCCAGTAGTAATAAAATCATTATCAGTGAAAACGCAGGAAAAATCTACATACCATTGGAAATCAATGGCTGCGCAACTTAATTCCCATTTGACACTCGTGCAAATTTCTCAACAGTGGACCTGTATTCTTACGGATTGCTGGGAGTACTAGAATAAGTGAGTCCAAATCCAACATTGGAAACATGGACCCGAGGTTGAGCTGAAGGGAAGAATAATCGCAGTGACCAAAATCAATGGAAGAATCAAAAGATTCTACGAATGGCTGTCAGATCACGAAAAGCAGCCTCTCTCTTTGGTATGAACTGGTTCAATTGCCTTCAATTTAAATATCAAAGAAAATAGCTCATGGATTGGAAGTTTGGTGAATCAAAATAACTGTAAAGAAGCTGAGAAGGAAACATGCCAGGATCAAAAATCTGTTTTCCAGCCTGGCTTAGGTACCTACAAAACCTACAACGCAGTTCTGAAATTAAAAACAGGGGCCACATCAATTTTTTTCAAGCTCAGACCGGTATCATTTGCCATAAACGATAAAGTGAAAGAAGCAAATGAAAGACTGATCAAACAAGGACTCTGTAAACCAGTGTCGAGCAGTCAATGGCTAAACCAGTCGTGCCGGTACTAGTTAATTTGAGGATGGACTGTAGTGTACCACATTTCGATGAATCTATATCGATCTAAGTTCGATAGATGTCTGTGTATTCTGTGTTTCTGTCCTTGGAGTACTATCATAACAGATTCATGAAACAGTAGAATTAAGTTTCATTCAGCTTCGCTTCTGTGTTGCCCTCTATTCTTCGAGATGCAATATTTTCTGAGTTGGTTCTGATGCCTTTTGGCAGTTCCATAAGGCAGTTTCACTTATGCAGTATATCTCCCTGATACAGCCAACGATACAACCCTGGTGATTCGCTTGATAAGCTTTTTTAGATTCTTTTGGCATACATTTCATCACCAATTTGCAACTCTGAATACCTTTTTTCTTTGCCTTCACTACTGATATAAGGATTTCCATGTGATCTTTGGCTAAAGGCCATTACGTAGTTCAGCAGGTGATGTTTCAGTTACTGGATTTGGAGTTGTGCAGTAAGTTATCAGCATTTTGTGCAGAGTGTCTTGCTTGTTCTCTTCTTCCCAGTTTCCTGAAAGTTACAACAAATCTTTGTGCTTCGCCGTTTGACGTTGCGTGAAAAGGAGCTGTAGTTAGGTGTTCTGTGCCATTCCTGCCACAGAAATCTTTGAATTCATTTGATTCAAATTGTGTCCCACTCACAGAAACCGTGGTCTTGTGGATACCTTCCATAGGAAAGACTGTTTTGAGTGCATTTATTGTGACCTCATAGATATCATGTGTATCATAATTATATAATAGTGGAACTGTGAGTGTGCTTCGATACAAGTAAAACAATATGCTTTTCAAAACGATCCTGCATGATCAATACGAATTCTTTCCCTTGGTTTTGTTGCTTGGGTCCTATTTTGAAATGCCTTTTTGGTGTATGATTTTGCCATTTTACATGGTTCACAGTGTGAAACCATTTTGTCAATTTCTTCGCTCATTTTGGCTGCCAGCAATATATTATTACCCTTTGTTTCATAAGCCCCAGTGTCCATCATGAGCAGTAACCAAAGTTTGTTTTTGCACATTCTGCGTATGATAACCATTATGGAATCTGCTTAAAGAAGCAACAAACGATGGCTGACGCTGATGGTAGGCCTTTCACTAAAAGATGACTGTAATAATGTTTCGTCCTTGGGCAAACAACTTGACCTTCCATTTTTGATGCAATGCAGAATCATTTTCGCTTTTGCATCTTTGCTCATGACTGCACTAATTCTTTTGTGATCAAGTAGAAATGAATTGATGCGTTTCTTAATTTCTTAATGAAGTTTCAAGGAAGACTCTTCATCTAAGAACGTAGTTGAAATCCATCCACACGAATGGAACTTCCCTGGTCAACTTGATGCCGACTGCCAAATAAGAGTTTCATGGAAATTGTGTAGGAGGGCTTATAGTGACAAGGTAGCGCTGCAATTGGCGATACATCATCAGAAAAATGTTTGAGAGATCGATCCCATGCAGAAAGAAGTTCAGCAATTTATAACATTGAGGTGATGAAGTGGGGCAGTGTTATATTTTGTTGATGTATCCAACGTAATGTATTAGCTAAGCCCCGAGGGCTAGGTCCAACCAAACAATTTTTCTTTCTTCGTACAATGTGTTGTGTCGTAAGTGGACACATGAAGAGTTGATGACTCTAGTGGATGAGTATTGTGTGTAGTAAAGTGTTTTTGGGGTGTAACAGAGTGAGAGATGAGTGGGAATGACACACAGTGTAGGCACATAGCCCACAGCTCTTGAACAGCGTGAAAGGGCCTCTCGAGAGTTACGTCTTCATACGATGCCTTAACTAAATCTTCGCAAGATGAAGATTCAATTAAAACTTTGTTCAGGTACAAGGTAGGCCTGGTCAGGGTAATCAAGAGGTATGCATTTTTAGGGGCATTAAATCAGAAGATGTAGCTTCTATTAACAAAAATAAGTTTGCCCCTCATGTGGAATACTGTTTGGTTCACCTAGATTTGTTTACATGGCGCCCGTTAGTTACGGCGAGGCCGAGATATGATATATTAGAAACGTAGCTACTCTTTGCGGAATTAAAGTTCGCAAAGGGGCCAGGAAGGAAATACGTCCCAGTCAACTGGGAGCCGGTGCCAGAGAAGAGAGAGAGAGAGAGAGAGAATGTGAGTCAGAAACGACGCACTCCTTTTCCGACCAGGAATCAACTAGTGGTCCCAGTTCCACGATCTTTATAGGCTACACAAAGCGTGTGCGTTGAGAGCACATTGTGAGGAATTCGCATTTCACGTTAACAGATAGTCTATGCTAAAGCGACGATCATGGCTTCTAGACCGCACTCGGCTATGAACATTGCACCTTAACGTTTCAATGGAAAAATCTTTACAAGTACTAGACAGGATGGGCGTCCTGTACAAGATAGCTTATCCTTATTGGCAACTGCAAGGCACTATAAACCTTGCTATTAAGCGTCTGTAAGCGCCAAACACTCACCGCGAACTGAGATTCTAAGTAATCAGTTACGGATCTGAAGATGAGCAGTAACAACGGTACAAACTGATATCCGAATAGACAAAAAAAAAAAAAAAAAAAAAAATGACCCAACAGTGTCTGTCTTTCTTCATTATATGAAAACAGGGGTTAGTACACTCAGACGTCATGTATTCATCTATGAAGACAGCATGAGATAATAAGACGAGGTTCGGAATTTAACCCCAGATATTGGTACAAAGTCTGGTGATCAGGAAGCATACATCACTAACTTTCTACATCTACATCTACATGATTAGTCTGCAATTCACAATGAAGTGCCTGAAAGAGTGTTCATCGAAGCACCATCAAGCTATTTCTCTAACGTTCCACTCTAGGTCATCGTGTGGGAAAACAGAGCACTTAAATCTCTGTCTGCGAGATCCCATTTTCCTTATTTTATCATGATGATCATTTCTCCCTATGTCGGCTGGCACCAAAAGAATATTTCCGCAATAGGAAAGAGAAATCTGGTGATTGAAATTTCACGAGAAGATCCTGTCGGAACGAAAAGTTTCTTTGTTTTAATGATTGCCACCCCAATTCACACATCATGCCGGTAGCACTATCTGCTATCTCCCGTCTTTCGCGATAAGACAAATCGAGCTGCTCTTCTCTGAACTCTTTCCACGTCCTCCGTCAGTGTTCTCTGATGCAGATCCCACATTGCACAGTAATACTGCAGAAGATGACGTACAAGCGGGGTGTAAACAGTCTCTTTAGTTAACCTGTTGCACTTTCTAAGTCAATAAGTCGCAGTCTGGTTTCCTTTAGACACAACATTATATACGTTCTCTTTCCAATTTCAGTTATTCGTAATTGCAATCCCTAAATACTTGGCTGAATTTACAGCCTTTATATTTCTGTGATTTACCGTGTAACCGAAATTTAGCGGATTTCTCTTAGTACGCAAGTGGATGACTTCAAATTTTTCATTATTTAAAGTCAATTACCACTTTTTTCACCATACAGATATCTAAACCATTTTGCAATTGGTTTTGATCATCTCATGACTCTAAAAGCCGGTAAATAACAGCAATATCTGCGAAGAATCAAAGAGGTTTAGCTAACTAAGTCATTTACGAAGACCAGGAACAGCAGAGGATCTATAATGCTTCCTTGGGGAACACCAGATATTACCTCTGTTTTACTCGATGACCTCCCGTTAGGTACTACGAACTGTGACGTTTCTGAGAGGAAATCACGAATCGTTTAGCAAAACTGCGGCGATACTCCATTGGTAAGCAATTTGATTAGAAGGCGCTTGTAAGGAACAGTGTCGAAAGATTTGTGGAAATCTAAAACTGTGGAATCAATTCGACATCGCCTGTCGATAGCTCTGATAACTTCGTAAGACTAAAGAGCTAGTGCTGTCTCACAAGAACGATATTTTCTGAATCCGTGCTAACCATTTGTCACTAAATCGTTTTCTTCGACGTAATTCATAGTGTTCGAACACAGTACAGGCTCCAAAATCGTACTGCAAATCGACGTAGGAGATAAGAGTCTGTAATTAGGCGAATTACTCCTATTACCTTTCTTGGGTATTGCTGTGATTTGTTCAACATTCCTGTCTTTGATGAGCGAGCGATTGAGTATGATTTCTAAGTACGGAGCTATTGTATCAGCATACTCTTAAAGGAACGTGGCTGGGGTGCGATCTGGCCAGAGGCCTTGCATTTATTAAGTGATTTAAGCTGCTTTGCCACACCGACGATATCTACTTCGAAGTTACTCATGTTGGCAGTTGTTCTATATTGGACTTCTGGTATATCTAGTTCGTCTTCTTTGGTGAAGGAGTTTCTCTCACCCCTTTGTCGGCCAAATACTGGCGAAGAGAATTTGTACCACAATCAGGATTTGAAACGCTGGTGCGACTGCGGTGCGAGGAAAGTGACACGAGATCTTTTGTCCTCCATTCAGAGTCTGTCTTAATAATTTCAGTCTAGTATATTTCTGTGCAAGGATTTACTCAGCTCTCTGCACAACAATCGTTGTTTCATGGATGTTATGACAGTAAGGAGTGATCCATGGACGCCGAGGCGTGAGAAAGAAAACAGCCACACAGGCAGGTTGTTACCTTCCGGCAAGGGGCGACTGGTGACTGGCGCTCTCGTACAACCACCGACGGGCGACGCCCTTGGACGGAGGAAAAAAGCGAGCGGGCGACCTTTAGGCCAATTAGCCCGAGTCGGCGACAGTGCCGGGGCAGGGCGTCGTTAGCGACAATGGGGAGCATTGTCTGGCGGGACGCCCCCGCCGGGACAGGTTTATTAAGGGTGCAGATAGCCCACCGCCCTGTCGGGACGCGCTATCGCCGCTCCGGATCGGCGCCACGCCAAAACCCCGGCGCCAGACTCGAACGGCACACCGCGCCGCGCCGGGTGCGGCGATCGCTTCTCCGCGCTGCCGCGGGGGCGAGAAGCTCACCTCTGGAGCAAAGATGCGGCTGTGGGCTGACGGGTGACGGCTCTTTCGTCTCGTAAGGGGCTATCTCGAGGTCCTTCAATTATTGTTGGGACTGTAGATATAGACTTAGGAAGGAAATAATGTCTCGTATGTCATGAACCATTCACGAAACGTTGCCAGAAAGAAAAAGAAAAATCATCAAAGTATGAATATTAGCTGTAAGCATTGTAACTTAGGTGGAGGCATACAGTATTAGCCACTTTAGTCAGTCAATTAAGAGGTCAAACGCATTGAGAAATCACTGATTTCACGCTCATTGACTACGAAGTGGAGGTAGAAAGCTATGCAGTTACGTACCATCTTTAAGCGAACAGGGAGAGTTTGGCAGAGTTCGATAGATCCAGCGACTACCGCCTCGAGTGAAGGAGCCTACAGTAGATGCCAAGTGAGAAGTCAGACTCGATTAACTTTTTGCACTAAGAAGGACTTGCAAGGCTTGCCTGTATGTAACTCTAGGCATATGGCACTTACATTGTGATGAATTCTTGGACCTAAGAGTTTGATTATAACAATAGAATCGGGCATTTTCATGCTTCGTGGTCTGTGGTACTATACATTCCTATGTATATCAGAATCTTAACAAAGTTATAGGCCAGAGTGACTATTTTTTCTGGTAACTGGATATAACTTCTTCTACGTCTAACGCTTACTGATGTTATAAACTAGTAGCCGTGCTCTTCTGAATGTCCCTTCTTAACACGTGAAGATGCGATAAAAAACAGACCAGAAAGCCAACCCAAAGTCTCATTTCCCTTATCACTACCATATCTAGCTATTTAGCCCAACATCTGAGTCATGTAGTACTGTCTCCAACCACAGAGACTTGAAAATCTCAGCTTGAACCTTGCTACTATTTCAATACTGTACGCAGCCGAGCGTGTACAAAGAAACGGGTGACGAAAAATCCCACTTCATCTCTGATCTGAAGAGGAGCTTCTAAGGTATGTCGTGACCCAAGTCGATTTACGACAGATAGTTATGAAGGAAACTTCTGATCCGCATCTTACCCACCTCAGAATTTAAAACCACGAAAATATGCTGCTCATATATTTTGGTTACGAAAGACACTTGCCTACTAGTAGCAGTTTATCGTTGGGCAGTAGAAGAAAGAAGCGTTGCTAGTGATTGAAAAAATTATCTGGTCACTCCTGTTTACAGTCGCGCATTACCACAGGGTGGGCAAAATAGGACTGTGTTGGACTGGTCTGGAAAAGTATTAAAACTGACATGGAACTGACTCTTGTTAATGGACATAAGAACGGCCTACCACAGAAAATACTGCAAATCATGATTTCGATGTACCTATCGGTTGCTGTCGCATGTCTCACATGCGGATGTTCCGCATGGTCTGTCGCGACTACATTCTCTCATTACATTTGAAAGGGTGAGAGAAGTAGACGTTTTAAGTGATCAGTTGAACGCAACACAAAATGGTGCTCACGATAAAATATCGGGCGTTCATTGCGAATGTTACTGGAAGCAGAGTTCGTCGGAATCATATACAGGACTGTTTACGCAAAAATTCGAGATTGTGTTCGGCAAAACCTACAGGACTATTTGCAACGCAAAATTTTGCGTTAAAATGATGCGGAACCGGAAATGTAGCAAATAAAAATCGTAACTTCTCGGAAACATTTCGAATACTCGGCAACATCGCTAGAGTGAAGGAAAGCCTAGAACAAAGATCGACGAAATCACAATGCCGTCTATCTGTTCAAGTGGAAATTACGAGGCTGTCGTGGCAAGCCATTAACAAACAGATCCTGCAATTGTAGCCGTACAAACCTACTGCTGTTAGTGAGTTAAAGCGTCCAAGCGACCTTTCACCAGCCGAATTCTGACGGTGGCATAAGGACTTTTCTGTCCTTAGTTTTTCGTCTCTCCGGTTGTGCCTTGCTCAGCCTGTGAAGGTATGTGAGTTCATAGAACATGCGCCATTGTGCATCTGAAGATCCCCTCACTACTTTGACGAGCCGTTGCATAATCTTGAGAATAGTGTTCGGCGCGAATTGTCTGGTGTCCGCATCGTAACTCGATTCTTTCATCAAACTTTTAATGCTAATCGGCATGTCCAGAACCTGTTTAATACATGTGTCGATCAAGTCACAGAAGACGAACAACTGCAAAGATAATTTCAGCAAAACAGTTCAACGGCACGCTTTCCCCTTGTCAGGAGAGCATGAAGCTTTTAGTTAGGAGAGTACAATTCAGTGAAGGCACTTCGGTCGCCTGATCTCTTTCTCTCTCTCTGTGATTTTTACGTGTGAAGCAAATTGAAGGGTCAAGTGTACTCAAATGATCACCATGCACTGCAAGAGCTACAGCAGAGCAATGGAAACGACATTGCTGCTCTCCTGTAGGCAGAACCGCATACGCGTGTCGCACAGATTGATAAATCCAGCAGAGCGCTGAATCGACGTCAACGGTTGCCGTTTCTGGTATCTTCGGTGTTTTTCACTAACAGTGGTCAGTTCCGCGTCAGTATATCGCTGGCGTCAGACTGTTGTAGAATTTCGACCTTCCTGGAGACTGAATGTCTCCCACAGAAATCATCTTGGACTGCGAAAACAACGGTCATATGAAACACAGCTTTCACTGTTTGTCCACGAGACCTAGAAAGTAGCACAGACTGACGCCGTGTTTCTTGACTCAAGACAGTTCCGTACTATCGCCTAATTAATAAAATACGAGCGTCCGAAACATGAAACATGCTTTGTGATTCGACTGAAGACTTACTGCCAGACAAAACGCAAAAGCAATCTTCTGATGCAGGACCGTTATTGTTCACAACAATGCTAATCGGCAAGTCCAGAACCTGTTTAATCCATGCGTCGATCAAGTCACAGAAGACGAACAAGTGCAAAGATATTTTCAGCAAAACGGTTCAACGGCACGCTTTCCCCTAAAAGTGACCCAGTGGACAATGTCAGGAGCCACACGAGGCTCTGAAATAACAGTTCCGTTACGTATAAATGGAAAAGAGTATTATACAGTACAGTAAGCGCAGAGCAAATTTGTGAGGATTGGGGAAGACCTGTCGTCGTTGGACAGCCGCGAGTCGTGTTAGAAAATTGCTCCAGAAAGTTAAGAGATTTTCACAGTAGTACTGGACGTAGACAAACAACGTTATCAGCCTACACTCGATGACTGAGTAGTGGCGTCCAGTAAATGGGGTGGTCCACAGTAAACATTGATTATAAGTTAGTTGTATGATATTCAACTAAGTTTCAATGTGATCTCCCCTTTTTTCTCAAGTTTCATTGACTCATACAAACACACACACACACACACACACACACACACAGACTCAGGCATCCACATACACTAATGATGATAAAACAGTTGTCACTTTTGCGAAATCGTACAATAGCCTTCCATTGTGAAGCCTAAGTTAGAAACGTGGGTCAAACGTACCTGCAACCTTCTTGTGTAATATGCGAAGGCGTGGCACCCTGCAACACCGCCCTTAGGCTCGGCGGCGCTTCTAACAGCAAGATGTCGAAACGTGCAAAATACAACACAGCTCCAAAGTTCATGTGAGGCGTACGGTGGGTTGAAGATGTCACAATAGCTCCAGATTTCACCTCAGCCCTGCCCAACGCCTTCGTGGATGTGTCATTCGATTGGAAGATCGTCGCATCTCCTCGTATCCGCATTTCACGCCTTCTTTTGGCACCTCTGCGATGGAGGTCAAAACCACGGCGCCCAGCTGTGGAATCAAACAGTTTTCTTATGGGTGGCCGAGGAAAATATATCAGACACACAGCCGCTCATTATCGCCGCGAAAGGTGCTCAACAGTTGGCGTAAAGGGCGTGGATGCTGACTCTTACACATTTCGAGGTCGAAAACGACAGTTCGTAGAGTGATGAGCAACAGTGTCACGTTCTCGACAACGTTCGAAACTACCGACACGTTCCGGACGATTCAACCTATTCTAAAGACATCGTGGGGCTGCAGCCTCATTGATCGGTATCGCACGCCTTTGGTGTGTCGTGAGAGCGCCATGTTATGCTCCCGTATACAGGATGGAATTACTAGGTACCATTCAAAACGATTCGACTAAATTTAAACGCGATCCGAAGCAGCAAATGGTGTTTATACTTTTTTTCAACTCTCCTGATCGCGCCCTCCTATGGTGTGATCGTGGAGGGGTGCATGGATGCCGCATTGACATGTGCGTGTATAAAATAGCAAAAGATCCCTAGGCAATATCCTCGGTGCCATCCAAGCACGATTCTTGAGCACAATAAAAATATACTTGATAGAGACTTTGACACCCATTCATCTGATTGCTGGCTTGTGCCTGCTCTAGCGCCTAAGAGCAGGCAACCTCTTCGACATCCTTTAGGTGATTTGCGTGCGCTCAGGCGCTAGATTACCTACGGGCCATCTCTCAGTTGAAATGGTGTTCAGTCATGAAAACTTACTAATATGAAAGTAATTACTACATAAGCCCAAGTGTAATATGGATATGGGCCGCTATTGAGTAACAAAACTGGTTAGTTGAATCACCGCATTCTGTCTCCACATCGGCGCATCGAACTGCACTGATTCTACGAGATACGCAGTCGACTGGCACATAAGACACCACTCTAGTCGCATTATTTACGTTGGTGATGAAGACTACCAGTTGTACACCATTACAAGGCTGCAAAGTGACCAGCATAAGCTCTTTTAAAGGGGTGGTTAATATTTTGTCATATGAGTATCTATTTAGAAATTAGCCATTCTTCACAAAGACGCGACACACCACATGATCAATTATCAGTTTCGCCAACTAATGATCACAGTTTCTCTCTCTCTCTCTCTCTTTCATAACTCTATGATTTATACAGTATAAAATCTAATTGTGCCCGCACAAATATCAAAATTTCTAAACCATTTCGACTGCCATTTCAGATATGTGAACGAGATTGTAAACTAGCGCAATGGGCTTTCTTTCAGTCGTTTCCGCCTGTCAGTCTTTCTGTTTTCTTTTCCGTAGCGTAGTGTGTTCTCTAAATCAGCTTCCAGTGACTTGCATATTCAATCTGTAGAGTCACAAACCATGTCGGATTTTTTGACGCCTTTATCTGGCTGGAATATTACAGGTCACGCTGCAAGCACATTCATGCGCACAGAATCTCATGAATCAACTTCTGTGTTAAACATAGCTGGTAAATTATACAGTGAAGTGCCAAAGAAACTGGTATAGGCATGGTTATGCAAGTACAGAGATATGGAAACAAGCAGAAAACGGTGCTGCGGTCAGCAACGTCTATATAAGACAAGTGTCTAGCGCAGTTGTTAATCGGTTACTGCTGCTACAATGGCAGGTTATCAAGATTTAATTGAGTTTGAATGTGGTTTATAGTCGGCGCACGAGCGATGCGACACAGCATCTCCCTGTGACCACGAGTGTACCGTATTTATTTATTTATTTATTTAATCGTGTTCGAGCCATAGACAACCCACAAATACAATACACATATGTATAAATAAAACAAACTCAAAATGGGGAGTCACATTACAATATAAAGACAAACATAGTTTATATATCATATCACGTCCCACCAAAATTCAGCGCATTTAACTGCCACTGCCGTAGCGTTTGCCAGATCTTCTTTCCTGCACACTTCCCCCATGTTGCTGCATTCCAGGAGGTGGTCCATTGTTTGGGTCTGTCCGCAATGGCACCTGTCCGTCCCGTCTCGGTATCCCCCTTTTACACATGTTGACGTTGCATCTGCCCACCCCAGTTCGTAGGCGGTTGAGGGTTCTCCATAATAGCCATTTTAGTTCATTTCCAGAGGCCAATTGTTCGTTGGGTGAGATTAGAGGTGCCTGGTCTCCCGTAGGCAGTGTTGCTTGCCATTTTGACAATCTGGCCTTTTGTTTTGAGGTTTCGAGCGGTTGAACTAAGGTGAGGAAACTCCGTCTTGATTTTAGACGTGTGTGTGGAGGGTTTTGTCCGAAGAGAGGATGACGCTGGTCACGTAGCTGCTTCAGGCGCTCTGCTTCGCTTGCTATAGCTCGTCTGATGTTGGGTGGAGCTATGCCACTAACCAAATAAAGTTGGCTAACCGGGGTGGGTCTTAGGCATCCCGTGATTACGCGACAGGCATCGTTCAGCAGAGGATCCACTCGTTTCGCATGCGCTGATCTTTCCCAAACTGGGGCAGCGTATTCAGCAACCGTGTAGCAGAGTGCAAGTGCCGACGTACGTAAAGTATGTGGGTCGGCGCCCTATTTTGTGGAGGTGAGCTTACTCGGGAGGTTGTTTCTTGTTGATAGTGTGCCCCTGACCTTGTCTATATGATGGTAAGTAAGTGTGGGATCAAGGGTGACGCCTAAATAACAAGGAGTGCTGCTGAACGCGATCCGTTGGTTGTTCCACGTGATTTTTAGAGTATGTTTGGCGTCTCGGCTTCGAAGATGGAATAGGCAGAATAATGTTTTTGCTGCGTTCGGGCGTAGGCAGTTGGGTTCGTAGTATGGCGTTAGACCGTTGAGGGCATTCGTAAGGCTAATTTCTATGTCGTTAAAGTTCCGACCCCGCACGGCTATTGCAAGATCGTCCGCGTAAGAAAAGCTCCTAGTCCCTGGTGCAACTGGTTGATCATTCACATATATGTTGAAAAGAGTGGGTGCGAGGACACTGCCTTGGGGTAGTCCATTTTTCTGGATACGCCATCGGCTTCGTTTCCCTCCTAGGTTTACGATTCTCGATTAGCTGGTCGGTAAGTGCATTTGCAAGTTCAAGAGTTCCTTCAGAGAATGGATTCTCCACATACTTTTCCTTATATGCATCGTATAGTTGCCGGCTGTCTTTCGTTAGGCCCGGTACAAACTCCGTTCTGCAGCCCCTAGGGATAGACTTTCTTGATACATTCTGGACGATTTCTATGAACTTATCGTAGTTGCTGGGTGTTGGTTCTAGAATTTGCAGCTTTTCGTCGATTCCAATTGCGAAACCTTCCCAGTTTGCCCTCTTGAAATTAAATCTTCGTCGAAATGGAATCCGCACTGGCACCACTGCTGAAGTAACTGTGAGTTTGATGGGTCTATGTTGGGAGTGCGGAATAGGACCCAGGACATCTTTCACGCACTCAGTTACCAAGCTCTGGCTGACGAAGACGAGGTCAGGGTTTATCCCCTTTGCCCCCTGCCGCTGTTAAAAGATGGCGGGGAGTTTGGCGTTGTGTATGAGACAGAGTGATTCAGCACCTGCCCATGTCTCCACCTTGAGTCCGTCTTCATTAGATTCACTGTATCCCCAGCGTGTATGGTGACTATTGAAGTGACCCATTACAATACTGCCCGTGGGAAGGGGATTATTGCGCGGCAGGTCATATTCGAATGGCGTATTTGGAGGCGTATATATTGATGTTATTGTCATATGATTAGTCTCAACTCTGAGAAGTTCAATGTTGTTTTTGTCTGAAAGTTGAAACCCGTCGTAGGCTACTCCCTCTCGTATGAAAATTGCACTTCCGTATTGATCGTCAGGCCGTTCGATTGCCAGTTTCATGCCCGCAATTTTGGGTCTATTGCTGTTTGGGCCTCGGTGCGTTTCCTGTAGGCATAGGACGTGACATTCGTTCGATCTGCACAAATCAGCCAGTATATCCAGTTTGGCAGGTGATAATCCGTGAATATCAAGAATCCGGTAAAACGTCAAATCTCCGATATCGCTGCGGCCGGAAAAAGATCATGCAAGAACGGGACCAACGATGATTGAAGATAATTGTTCAACGTGACAGAACTGCAGCCCTTCCGCAAATTGCTGCATATTTCGATGTGCGAACCATACAACAAAACGTAATCTATATGGGCTTTCGGAGCCAAAGGCCCAATCGTGTACCCTTGATGACTGCACGACAAAAAAGCATTACGTATCGCCTGGGCCCGTCAACACCGGCATTGGACTGTTGATGACTGGGAACATGCTGTCTGGTCGGACGAGTTTCGTTTCAAACTGTGTTGAGCGGATGGACGTGTACGGGTATGGAGACAACCTCATGAATCCATAGACCCCGTAAGTCAGCAGGAGACTGTTCAAACTGGTGGAGGCTCTGTAATGGTGTGGGGCATGTGCAATTCGAGTGATGTGGGACCCCTGATACGTCTAGATACTACTCAGACAAGTGACACGTACGTAAACATCCTGTTTGATCACGTGCATCCATTCATGTCCATTGTGCATTTCGACGGACTTTGGCAATTCCAGCTGGACAATGCGACACCCCACACTTCCGTAATTGCTCTAGGGACAGTCTTCTGAGTTTAAACACTTCCGCTGGCCACCAGACTCCCCAGATATGAACGTTATTGGGTATATCTGAAATTCTTTGCTACGTACTGGTCGGAAGACGTCTGCACCTCCTCGAACTCTTACGGATTTATGTACCGCACTACAGGTTTTATGGTGTCAGCCGGCCAGAGTGGCCGTGCGGTTCTAGGCGCTACAGTCTGGGGCCGGGTGACCGCTATGGTCGCAGGTTCGAATCCTGCCTCGGGCATGGATGTGTGTGATGTCCTTAGGTTAGTTAGGTTTAATTAGTTCTAAGTTCTAGGCGACTGATGACCTAAGACGTTAAGTCTCATAATGCTCAGAGACATTTGAACCATTTTTATGGTGTCATTTCACTTCAGCACTGCTTCAGGCATTAGTCGATTATCAGACAATGAACTCTTGAATTTGGAAAATGATGTACGTGTAATTACTCGCTGAACGGTACACTTCAGGTAGAGATAAGTCTCTTTCTTGATTCGTAAGAACTTACATCTACCAATAACTGAGAACACTACAATGAGACTTTAAATGTACTTTCGTTTATCCAAACAGGTTTGTCATCTGAAAGGGTAATAATCGCTCCGCTTCTTATTTCACTTATCCTGCATCATGCACGGACACTCGGTGACGCTCGCGCCGCGACAGATATTGGTCTGCTGGTGCTGGGAGTACGGTCTTTCTGATGAAGGTCGCACGCGATGTTGCCAAGGAACAAATGTCGAGTGACCCACGAACTGATGTAGCTACATGCAAAAAAATATTAATGCTTCTACTAATATTTTTCTAGAAGGTGTGTGTGTCATGACCCACATAACGTCGCCCCCCTCCCCCACCCCCACCGTCATTCTCTCCTGGAGATCGTTGACACTGTGCCTGACATCCGACTTGAGTACAAAATTCCATCTATATTACAGTAGGTAACCCTCGCAGTTAAAGTGCACACAATTTTGTTTCACATATATACGGACCACAAAGTTGTGATTTAGTTGGACCAAAAGCCTGTTTCTGGTAGTTCCCATCAGTTACGAGAAGTGTATAGCGGCCAGCGGAGACAAGTTTAATGGCAAATAAAATATTGTGTTCCTTCCCACTGTTTTCTCTCGGTGAATATTTTCGTCGCACCTCAACCATCGTGGCAAAAGAGTTCTGCTATTTGTGAAGAAAGGGAACTGTGATTGACGAAGTAGAGAGAGTGTCAAATGCAGGCTAACAATAACAAGGAAACAAATCTGCAAAAGAGAAATTTTTTAACTTCGAATAGAAATTAAAATGTGTATGTGTGGCGTCTGTTCTGACACGTCTGAAATAACAGACACCACACTTACAAATATAAGGGCCTTGAAGGCAAATAATAGAATTAAGTGCGAATGCATTCTTCGTTCTTCCGCTTGAGGCCTTGAGGCACTGAGGTGAGGCTGAGACCAATGTGGATGATAGACTGTAGACATTGCGTATACAGTGTGCGATATATGGAAATTTCGGTTGGACGGGAAGCGTTTTGGATTGTCGAACTGGTTTGGCATCCCGATCGAAGAATTGGCTCCCCCTTCCCGACTATCGGCCATTGCAGTGGTGCATAAAACGTCATCACTTTCCCACGTCAAGGTGTTTTTTGTTGACTATAGTTAGACCCACGTCGATTTTCCGTGCACCAGGTCTTCTCCAGCGCGTTATGTTTACCGCCTGGTGATGAGAGGAAAGAACCGGAATGTGATGAAATGACGTCAACCTGCAATAGCTTGTCCCCTGATCTGGCGTACAGTACAGAATCCCCTCCTCGACTGTAATGCAAGGACAACTTAGTAACTGGTGGTCAACCTAAAACATATGACGTGGTAGCGGCTCCACGCCATTAATATGGCCGACTTTCCGCTCTGCCAGCAGTGTCCTCTACATGACGTGGATGCACGTCACCTGGAACACGGATGTCCTACGGGGGTGTGGCTGTTGATGAAAATGGTTGCCCTTCTTGTTCGCACGGCCCTACATGCAGTAGACACGCAGTCCCTTTTACCCCCTTTTACCTCTCAGACCAATGCCGTGACATGAATGAAAGGAATGTCGATATATTATCTCTTCCATGATGGTGACCAGAAATTTCTTGGTTTTTGTTTTTTTATACAGGAACGTTTTACTTGTCTTCTGTAGTGTCCCTTTTGAAATATTAAGGACAATACATATGAAATGACTAAAAAAAGAGACTGTGAATAATATTAAATGGACATGAACGTCAAATTTATTAGGAAAATTCATCAAATTAATTTTAAGGGAATATTATATCGATCGTAATGCAAAAAAAGACATCATATTTAATGGATGAGACCGTAGTGTATAACGTATAGACGCAATCATTACGATCTTTTTTCTTATATATAAACCGAAAAAAGACAATGAATTTTTCTTCTGCTGTTAGTCTGTAAGGTACGATCGCTATTGTATTGGAGAGATTACTTACAGCGATAGCATTTGTTCTGTTTGTTACCTAGCTTAGCGATTGATTCAAGCGTATCCTGTGGTTGGTGAATATATATATATATACGTGAGTGCATTGTGTCGTTTAAAAACCCATTACAAGCACCTCTTCATAAACTGTCAATTGAAAAAAAGTTATTTAGCATTTTTCAGTTGCTGCGAAGCGAGCGGTGGTGTTCTTTAACTGGCAACAATTGGCCGCCCTTAAGCGGCATATTTTATGCAGATTACTTCAATAGCCAGCGTAATAAAAATCACTCCAAGTCATTAAGTTATTTAAAGAGAGATGCAATTGTTTCTAGGTCAGCGGACTTGGCCGGAATTCGATTACGCTAAGAGCATTTGAAATAATTTTTAGGGTGCCTGGCGCTCAAGAAATCTTAACATTTATTTTGGCTACCTACAAATCACTTTTGTTATTACGGCCTCTATTGTTTTTTACGTAACAGTCAATACTAATAAATCAATGTGTCAAATAATAAATTACAGTAGAGAGACGTAATACTTCATCATCACCTGCGCTATCGACAATTTCACAGGGAGTGTTTTATTGGACTCTCCCCGCAGCTAGTTTGTGCTGAGCGTGAGGAGGTAACTTCATAGGGAGTGTCTAATTCTCAGCGCAGAAACAATGACAGGGACGTACGCCATATTTCTTGGAGACGACGTGCCCGGATCTCGTCTGCAGGACAAGGGGATCAGATTACAATCACTCTCATACAGACGCGGGTATGCGGCCTTTTTTTTTGTTACGGAGGGTGGGCTGTCTCTTTTTCTTTTCGAAATTGTGCATTGTGATCTTGTTTCCTTCCCACAAGGAACTACCTGTACAGAATAAACATAGATGTGTTGCTCTTTCTAATAAATTACAAAGAAAGCTCCGTAATGGGTGGATCGTTGCAACGAGTCACGTTCATCTTTTCTTTTTAATTTACATTTCTTAAAAAAAAATTGTGGTTAACGTAAGCGGTCGTGATAAGCGGGACATGTAGGTTCGAGTCGCGATCTAGCACTAATTTTCACTTGGGGCCACTGCATCTATTTCAATGCCCGTCTGCAGTTGATGTCGGAATTTCTCTTCCGTCACAAACTAGTGTTTGGAAGTGTTTTATGGAGGTACTTGTTTAAAGTGTAGCCTCGATCGGAGGTGAAAGCAG
This sequence comes from Schistocerca piceifrons, assembly GCF_021461385.2. Classification (NCBI taxonomy): domain Eukaryota; kingdom Metazoa; phylum Arthropoda; class Insecta; order Orthoptera; family Acrididae; genus Schistocerca; species Schistocerca piceifrons. Next base: position 743,905,135 of record NC_060138.1, read on the forward strand.
GGCTACAAACTGTTCAGACAAGACGAGAAAGAGGGAAACAAATCTCTGCATTCTGGCCCTATGGGGCCATTGGGCACCGACCGTCCACCGAGTCAACCTCTGCATTTGGAGTCAATGGATGCGGTATGTAGAAGCATGGGGTCATCAAAACCTGCCGTTGTCGGCTTATTTGACTCTGGAGCCGCTACTTGTCATTAGGTAACTCCTCAGTTGGCATCACGATGCTGAGCCCATCCTGTTCCTGTATTCCCATCAACGAACTGTCCATGGCAGTACTGGCAATCGAATCCTGGTCTTCAGCATAGTGGCAAGACACGCAGACCACTGATCTACGGAGGTGAACAATAAGAGAAATGCATTGCTACAGCACAATGTTGAAGATTAGATGCGGAGATCGAGTAAGTAATCGAGTGATACTGGATCGAATTGGGGAATGAAGAAATTTGTGGCACACCTTAAGTAAAACGCCAACGGTCGCAGTGGTAACACTTGTGGTGTCACAAGGCTTAGGCCTGTCCCACCCCTCATTAAATCGACCAAGGCTTATACGAATAATTGTAAGAACAGTTATTATTATTATGTTCTTTAAGTTTGTTTTTGGGTTTTCAGAAATACTGTGGGAAGAAAGTTTATTTATGTTGCAGATAACGTGGAAGACATTGCCCAACGATCACCACGAAAGTTCGACGTAGCAGCAAGTGGGCAAGGAATAAAACGAATGCTGCAAACTACCGCGAGCCTGGGCCGCGAGGGCGTCGAGCTTCCTAGGTCGTTGTTGGACAACGTCAAAGGAAGAGATATTCTGTTTCCTCTTTGTAAACACATCGATCGAGTCTTGAAAGGTTCATGTGAAACGTATAGGCGAGTGACACGTTAGGTGGGACCCGATGCCTGTAATACTTCCACAGTTATTAAAAAGTTGTTAAACGTCAAAACCAATAGTTCATCATTTATATTGTAAGTAGGCTGCTTAGGTTCTTATATTGGTAACGCCACCGCCAGGTAGCGCTCTGTATGAAAATCACTGGCTGTGCTGCATGCAGTCTGTGGCTGGTTTGCATTGTTGTTGGCTATTGTAGTGTTGGGCAGTTGACTGTTAACAACGCGTAGCGTTGCGGAGTTGGAGGTGAGCCACCAGCAGTGGTGGATGTGGGGAAGTGAGATGGCGGATTTTTGAGAGCGGATGATCTGGACGTGTGTCCATCAGAAACAGTACATTTGTAAGAATGGATGTCATGAACTGCCATATATATTATGACTTTTGAACACTATTAAGGTAAATACATTGTTTGTTCTGTATCAAAATCTTTCATTTGCTATGGATCTCATGAACAGCTATATATATTATGACTTTTGAACACTATTAAGGTAAATACATTGTTTGTTCTGTATCAAAATCTTTCATTTGCTAACTATGCCTATCAGTAGTTAGTGCCTTCAGTAGTTTGAATCTTTTATTTAGCTGGCAGTAGTGGCGTTCCGCCGTGTTGCAGTAGTTCGAGTAACGAAGATTTTTGTGAGGTAAGTGATCTGTGAAAGGTATAGGTTAATGTTAGCCACGGCCATTCTTTTGTAGGGATTTTTGAAAGTAAGATTGCGTTGCGCTAAAAAATATTTTCTGTCAGTTTAGTGTTGATCAGAATAGGTAAAGAGCGAAATGTCTGAGTAAGTTCAGTTTTGCTCAGCTGTTTGAAAATCAAATAACGTAAGGGATTTACCAGCACATTATTTCACTGATTTTTCTAAGGGGACGTTACAATATAGATAAGAAGTAGTAAAGATATAGGAAAGGAAGAGTTGAGGCGTCAGAATGAAAAGTGATACATCGCTCAGGAACGAAGAAGGACGTAAACAGCGGGCGTTACGTGGTGAAAACAAATCAACTGATAAAATAGTAAGTCTATAATTAAGCATGAAGCCACGTAACACTGCACACTAGTTCCCGTCATATCACTGACGGGCTTGGCTAGTACTGCCGAGAGCTGTTGGCAAGCGGGTCATCTGAGAAGCTACTCGATTCAGAAGTAGCGGGTCCAGTCTCGAAAGCTGACAACGGCTGACCACATGGCCCTTCATATCCTTCATATCCCTCTGAGGATGACACGGCGATCGGTCGGTACCGGTGGGCCTTCCGAGGGCTGTTTGGACAGAGAGTTTAAGTCAAAAGAGTGGACTGGTTGGTAGGACACTGATCGTCGCTCGCCTGTAAGCCATCCGGAGTAGTGAGAACCGGGTTGACTGTCGCGGAGTCCGGCCAGCTGGTAACCGGCCGCGCGAGGTAGAGGCCGGAGTGTGACGACGGGTGGGAAGACGGCGCGGCAGAGTGCGCAGTGCGGTGAGCGGGACAGGGACGGACAGGCAGCGCGCTGCTGAGGAGCCGGGGGCGGCGCGGCGGCCGGCTGAATATTTCAGCGCTGTCCGGCGCCGGGGCGTCCATCAAGTGCGGTGGCGGCGACCGCGGCCCGGCCGCACGCCTGACACCTCCGTGCGGCGCGCATAATGCATGAGCCGCCGTGTCAAGGGCCGCGGCTGGCCGGACACGCCAAGAACGCGACTCGCCGCAGGCCCCGGCGCCGCACTCGGGGCGCGTGACCTCGCCTCCGCGGGCGCGCGCTGCCGCCGCCGCCGTGTTGACAGCCCTCGGCGCTGTCTGTGGACGCGCACTCGGGACGAGGTGTACCTCAACAGTCATCCGATGCTGCGCACGTCTTTGCTTCGTACTTCGCTGAGACACACACCCGACAAGAAAAAAGTCATGTTTCAAAAACGCCAAGACCTGCTTCATATACTACCGGTTTCGATCATCCTCAGGTATCATAAAATTACTTGAGACAGCTTACAAGTCGTATATAGAAAAATGGATAAGAAAAATGTGGATGTGTTAAATGGGCATCAGTTTAGCTTTAGTAAAAGCTAGGACGCTACGCAGGTAGTTCTGATGTTGAACGATGCGTGTTTTTTAAGGAAGTACCGTTTTGAAAATTAAAAAAAAGACGTGCTAAGATAGCTCTATAATTTTAGTTTTACATGAAAGACTGTACCTTAATCTACTTTTCTAAATAATTTCCGACAATACTGAGGCACTTGTTATAACGTTGTACCAGTTTTTGAATACCCTCCTCACAGAAGTCTGCCGCCAGACTTGTTAACCACAGCATCACCACTGTTTTGACTTCGTCATCGTCTTGAAGACGCTGACCGCCCAGGTGTTTCTTCAAGTGCAGGATGTAACGGAACCTATTCAAGGCTTTACTTTACCGAAGTATGCGATACCCTCCAAATTCAACCAGTTTAACGAGTATTTATGATTATAGAAAAGTTATTATGTATGTTAACAATGATTGCATAACATGTCTCCATAAACAGTCAACCCATTAAATTATACTGAATAACTGACCCACACAAAAGTTAATATCACTTGATCACAGATAAAGCAAATGTCATCATGCAAAAACACTAAGATCATCTTAAATAATTAATATGAAGTACGAAAAATAGTGGCCTACTTACGTATTTTGGATCTCCTTAAATAAAAATCACCCAGTGAAACCTATTTGTTCACTAGGACTGTTTTCACTCGGTATTCACGTAAACACTCCTATTTTAGACGAAAACCAATGTAATTCTTAATAATTCATGTTATTTACTTATTTATGCAAATTAGAGAAGTCAACTGACAAACTTCTAAAAAACGGCCTTTTTGTAACAAAGAATTATTCTGTAAAGTCAACAAATCTGTCTGTCATTTTAATAACCTGTTAAATTATGTCACTGGATATAAATTAATAACATTTCAGCACAAATTACGATAACAGATGTACATGTGACTTATAAACTATATCTCTTTTTAGTAGTTCTTTGACAAGGTTATAGATACAAGCAGCAAGAAGGGTCGGAAGCGGAGTCTGAATGTCACTTTGGTAAAGTGTATGTGTGTTATTGTTCGAGGTGAATAAACATTGCGAGGAACATGTAAAAGAACTGCTACTTTGTGTTGTGTCATTGTCTTTGGTGGACAGTGGAATTAAGATGGCCACCAGAGTAATAAATATTTGAAGTTTAAATATTTGTTGGTTTCGCTCATTATTTATCATCAAAACCACGTCAAAAACACGGGACCTCATCTTTTTACCCCTAGACAACCAGATTTAGAGCCAGCATTAGCATCGAGACACAACAGCGATCCAGCAAGCAGCAGCGATTACCACAATGCATTTTAATGGCGCCAACCTAACATCAAGTGCTAACAAGCTCCGTAAATGGGAGTGAAATAGTGCGATTATAGCAATATCTACGACTAGGCGACCATTATAAGGAACAGATGGTAGTCACTGGTTGCAAGATCGGGGCTGTACGGAGGATGATCTAGAGCTTCCCATCGAAAAGATTTGATGAGATCTTTGGTCTGATTCGCCACATGCGGACGGGCATTGTCTTGCAGCAAAACGATGCTCTTGGTCAACTTCCATAGACTGTTGCTTTGATGCTGGTGTGACGCAGGCCACCCATGATTCACCACCCGTAACAATTTGGCTTAAGAAATCATCACAGTCGTTGTGGTACCGGTCAAGGAAAGTCAATGCACTGTCTAAACGTTTGATTTTGTGCACATCCGTCAACCTTTTCGGTACCCAACGTGCGCATAATTTTCGGTAATTCAAGTGCTCGGTCACAATGCCATACAAAACATTACGAGAAACATCAGGAAAGTACCCCGCAAGGAGGAAATCGTAAAGCGTCTGTTTTCTCTCACATTATTGTCAACTTCCTGCACCAAACGTCAATTAACGACCTAAAGACGAACACTCCGTTGTTCATCGTGCACATCTGTGCGGCCATCTTTAAATGCTCTCACCCACTTTCTTACCATTCCATCATCTCACCCACTTTCTTACCATACCATCACTCATAACGTTTTCTCCGTAAACTGCACAGATCTCACGATGAATATCGATCGCTTTTAGGCCTTTAGCACTAAGAAATCTTATAAGAGCCCGTACTTCACAGTCGGCGGGACTCACGATTATCGGAGGCATCTTAGACACTCAGTGCACAACGTAAACAAGGAAGAATCAGACTGCAATGGCGTCAGTGCGTAGATTTAGGTACAGGCTTTCATGTAAAAATAAAATTATTGAGATGTCTTAGTACGTTTTTTTTTAATTTCAAAACGGTACTTACTTAAAAAACACACCTCGTACTTAATAATGGAAACAAGAGTTAAGGAAAATCAGGACTCCTACAATGGAGATTTTGAACTACAAAAAAGCAAATGCTGCAAGGTATTCGAAATTTTTGGGAAATAAGGCTGGGTAATACACAAAATGTCAACGAAACAATAGGGAAAAAATAAGAATGGAATAAGATAAACGAAATGCTCGTGTTAGAAGGGGTGTTGGATAGGGATGTAACCCTTCGCCATTACTGTGCAATCTACACATCGAAGGAGCAATGATGGAAATAAAAGTGCAGGAGTGGGATTAAAATCCAGGATGAAAGAATATAAATGCAAGATTAGTTGATGACGTTGCTATCCGGTGGAAATGAGAATGAATTGCAGGAGCTGATTAAAAACAAAATGTTCAAATGTGTGTGAAATCTTATGGTACTTAACTGTTAAGGTCATCAGTCCGTAAGCTAATACACTACTTAACCTAAATTATCCTAAGGACAAACACACGTGCCCATGCCCGAGGGAGGACTCGAACCTCCGCCGGGATCAGCCGCATAGTCCATGACAGCAGCGCCATAGACAGCTCGGCTAATCCCGCGCGACCAGGAGCTGATTAATGGAACGAAAAGTCTAATGTGCACACAGTATGCATAGAAAATAAACAGAAGAAAGACGTTAGTAATGAAGAGCAATATAAATGAGATTACCGATGAACTTAACATCAGAACTGTTGACCACGTAGTAAACGAAGTGAAGGAATTCTGCTACCTTGCAAAAAATATAATCTGGACGCACGAAGGACATAAAAAGCAAAGTAACGCATTTAAAGAGGGCATCCCTGCCCAAAAGAAGTCTACTAGTATTTAAGCATGGCTCTGGTGAGGAAAAACTTTCTGAAAAGGTTCGTTTGGTGCAGCTGCACAGTGTTCTACGAAGTGAATCACGTACTGTGGAAAAGACTGGAAAGAAAACAATCGAAGTGTTTGGGATGTGTTGCTGTGGATAGATGTTGAAAATCAGGTGCTCTGGTAAGATAAGAAATGATGAAATTGTCCAGAGAATCAGTGAGGAGAGGAATATGTGGAGAACATTGACAAGAAGAACCAAAACGATGTTCTAACGTGTGTTTAGACATCAAGCAATAACTTACGAGAAGGAACTGTAGAAGATACACTCCTGGAAATGGAAAAAAGAACACATTGACACCGGTGTGTCAGACCCACCATACTTGCTCCGGACACTGCGAGAGGGCTGTACAAGCAATGATCACACGCACGGCACAGCGGACACACCAGGAACCGCGGTGTTGGCCGTCGAATGGCGCTAGCTGCGCAGCATTTGTGCACCGCCGCCGTCAGTGTCAGCCAGTTTGCCGTGGCATACGGAGCTCCGTCGCAGTCTTTAACACTGGTAGCATGCCGCGACAGCGTGGACGTGGACCGTATGTGCAGTTGACGGACTTTGAGCGAGGGCGTATAGTGGGCATGCGGGAGGCCGGGTGGACGTACCGCCGAATTGCTCAACACGTGGGGCGTGAGGTCTCCACAGTACATCGATGTTGTCGCCAGTGGTCGGCGGAAGGTGCACGTGCCCGTCGACCTGGGACCGGACCGCAGCGACGCACGGATGCACGCCAAGACCGTAGGATCCTACGCAGTGCCGTAGGGGACCGCACCGCCACTTCCCAGCAAATTAGGGACACTGTTGCTCCTGGGGTATCGGCGAGGACCATTCGCAACCGTCTCCATGAAGCTGGGCTACGGTCCGCACACCGTTAGGCCGTCTTCCGCTCACGCCCCAACATCGTGCAGCCCGCCTCCAGTGGTGTCGCGACGGGCGTGCATGGAGGGACGAATGGAGACGTGTCGTCTTCAGCGATGAGAGTCGCTTCTGCCTTGGTGCCAATGATGGTCGTATGCGTGTTTGGCGCCGTGCAGGTGAGCGCCACAATCAGGACTGCATACGACCGAGGCACACAGGGCCAACACCCGGCATCATGGTGTGGGGAGCGATCTTCTACACTGGCCGTACACCACTGGTGATCGTCGAGGGGACACTGAATAGTGCACGGTACATCCAAACCGTCATCGAACCCATCGTTCTACCATTCCTAGACCGGCAAGGGAACTTGCTGTTCCAACAGGACAATGCACGTCCGCATGTATCCCGTGCCACCCAACGTGCTCTAGAAGGTGTAAGTCAACTACCCTGGCCAGCAAGATCTCCGGATCTGTCCCCCATTGAGCATGTTTGGGACTGGATGAAGCGTCGTCTCACGCGGTCTGCACGTCCAGCACGAACGCTGGTCCAACTGAGGCGCCAGGTGGAAATGGCATGGCAAGCCGTTCCACAGGACTACATCCAGCATCTCTACGATCGTCTCCATGGGAGAATAGCAGCCTGCATTGCTGCGAAAGGTGGATATACACTGTACTAGTGCCGATATTGTGCATGCTCTGTTGCCTGTGTCTATGTGCCTGTGGTTCTGTCAGTGTGATCATGTGATGTATCTGACCCCAGGAATGTGTCAATAAAGTTTCCCCTTCCTGGGACAATGAATTCACGGTGTTCTTACTTCAATTTCCAGGAGTGTATAAGCTGTAGAGGAGGATACAGAATACAAAATATCCAACAAATGGTTGAGGATGTTGTGTGCAAATGCTAGAAGTTTGCACAATATAGAAATTATCGGTGGGCTGTATCATACCAGCCGGAAGACCCCCACCCCTCCCCTAAAAAGAAGGATATGCCAATGTATTTACAACAGCGTCAAAAGGAAATAAAAGCTATCCTGCATCAGGTTGAGAGTGAAGGTTCAACCAACACCTCCACGGACACAGAGTTTCAGTACTTGACGATCGAAAATGCGACGATAGCACCTCTGACGCGAGTCCCTGAAGGGTTATACGGAAGGTGGCTATACTAGTATACTGTGCAGTCTTTGATTCATCTCGTTTGTCGTGCAGCAAACGACTGTTGCTGGTCTGCTGCACATGTAAATATATCTTTGCCGTGTGTCTGCCGGCTGAGATAGCTCGTAGTTTAGCCCTCTGCAAAATTTACCATGCGCTTTGCTCATAGCTTAAGACGTCGCGAGACTTCCGTCCGCGAAGCGAGGAGATCTCAACACAGCGCATTTGCAGCACTTGCTGGCGAGGTATTGGAAGAACCGGACGTAGAATGCAGAGTACAGTCAGCCGACGTGCGACTTCACACAAGTAATCCGAGCACATCTAGCTCAGACAGCGTCGTACGAGCGACTAAATTTAGCACATTCATAATCGAGTGGTAATGAGTATATTAGACTCCGGCACAACTGCATACAATTATATTCAGGAAATATCGATTTGTGTCGTCACCTGCCATTTCTACATCGTAAGATGGAAGCAGCAAGCAGCAGTTCACTCCAATCACTGAGAAAATCGCGTTGTCAGGTAGATTGACAATGGTTTTCTCTGTGGTTGAAAAGAACAACTTTTTCTCGTTTATGTTCTGGTAGTATCTGGTGACGGCCGAAACCGATAATTTCTTACTGAATTTATGTGTGGTTGTGCTAGAAAATACTTTCAAAACAAGCATTTGAACAAGTAATTATTGACGTCACCAATTCAACTTGAATGTCATTCTGTCCAAAACGTTTACTTAGTATACTTTCAAAATAATGCCACTCCCCAGCGCGGGAGTTCCTTTTGTGTCCGTTTAATAGTGCACATCCCCGACCGAGACTCGAACTCGGGACCTCTGCAGGAATTAATGACGTGGGCCTCTGTTGGTTATGATCGAGTGTGGCCTGCTTCTTTATTAGTGATCAGTTGTTCTCGTTCTTCTGTGTTTGTTTAATAATGTGGCTCTTAACAGCAACGTAAAGCCTTTGAAATGTTTGTTTCGTCTTTTGCTGACTGTGTAACTAGTGCCTGTTGACGGTGCTGATGTAGCAACGTGTGATCATGTACACGGCCGACTTACTGTGTTGATTGTTTCTTTCTGGTCCAAGTTGCATCACCACCTCTGCCTGACGTCGCCTGTAGGTGTGCTAACGCGAAATTAAGATGAACTTAAGAAAAATTTGAATTTCCTCTCCTTTTCTACTCTGCTGCGTAACAATACTATGTAGACATTTGTCCTGTCGTATTAGCATGTAACCGGCTTTTGCCCTTGACCCACATCTTAATGCTGTGTAATTTCTCCACTGTGGATGAGTGGCCTGCAGTACGCATTTTCTTGGGCTTTGGCACATTATTTGACGAACAAATTGTGATACATAAGAAATTAATAAATTAGGCTTATACCGCAGATTTCTCTAATCAAAAACACAGCTAGTGGTGGTCATCTTCAGAATATGGCTACATATCTCCATTTGTTCCTTTCATTGCTCAAAGTGTTTATGAAGGTCAGGGCTGCTTAGGAGCTCCAATGCTTCTGTCTTCCAGTGTAGCACTACAAAGACATTCTTAGACCATAGACCGCCCATGACGTCATTATATTGAAACCAATACCAGTTCACTGACGTGGTGGCATCCCTTCGCAGGTGACTGCTGGAATACTGTTCAATAATTTTTTTATCTAAACTTTTGTTACTTTATTCCAATGGTGAAATCTCGCAGCGAAAGATGTTTGCAGTGTTGTCATATCTCGTTCCACAGGTAACGATGCTCCAAAACAAAAATAAAAATAGGGACTTCATTTGTTGAGATGAAGGCAGTGATTTCCAGAACGAGGTCAAGGAGTGATAACATTACCAAGTTTACGCAGATAGTCTTCTCTTTGAGAGTATATGTCTAACTAATAACAGTTGAATGTAAGCGTCATTATGCACCCATCTTGTAAAAATGCGTGCAGAAATTTATGAAATATTAGCTGTGAAAACCATTTTTCCTGTTTTATGTTCAATTTCATAATTTGTATTTCCTTAACCTCAAAACTTATTATACACTCCTGGAAATTGAAATAAGAACACCGTGAATTCATTGTCCCAGGAAGGGGAAACTTTATTGACACATTCCTGGGGTCAGATACATCACATGATCACACTTACAGAACCACAGGCACATAGACACAGGCAACAGAGCATGCACAATGTCGGCACTAGTACAGTGTATATCCACCTTTCGCAGCAATGCAGGCTGCTATTCTCCCTTGGAGACGATCGTAGAGATGCTGGATGTAGTCCTGTGGAACGGCTTGCCATGCCATTTCCACCTGGCGCCTCAGTTGGACCAGCGTTCGTGCTGGACGTGCAGACCGCGTAAGACGACACTTCATCCAGTCCCAAACATGCTCAATGGGGGACAGATCCGGAGATCTTGCTGGCCAGGGTCGTTGACTTACACCTTCTAGAGCACGTTGGGTGGCACGGGATACATGCGGACGTGCATTGTCCTGTTGAAACAGCAAGTTCCCTTGCCGGTCTAGGAATGGTAGAACGATGGGTTCGATGACGGTTTGGATGTACCGTGCACTATTCAGTGTCCCCTCGACGATCACCAGTGGTGTACGGCCAGTGTAGGAGATCGCTCCCCACACCATGATGCCAGGTGTTGGCCCTGTGTGCCTCGGTCGTATGCAGTCCTGATTGTGGCACTCACCTGCACGGCGCCAAACACGCATACGACCATCATTGGCACCAAGGCAGAAGCGACTCTCATCGCTGAAGACGACACATCTCCATTCGTCCCTCCATTCACGCCTGTCGCGACACCACTGGAGGCGGGCTGCACGATGTTGGGGCGTGAGCGGAAGACGGCCTAACGGTGTGCGGGACCGAAGACCAGCTACATGGAGACGGTTGCGAATGGTCCTCGCCGATACCCCAGGAGCAACAGTGTCCCTAATTTGCTGGGAAGTGGCGGTGCGGTCCCCTACGGCACTGCGTAGGATCGTACGGTCTTGGCGTGCATCCGTGCGTCGCTGCGGTCCGGTGCCAGGTCGACGGGCACGTGCACCTTCCGCCGACCACTGGCGACAACATCGATGTACTGTGGAGACCTCACGCCCCACGTGTTGAGCAATTCGGCGGTACGTCCACCCGGCCTCCCGCATGCCCACTATACGCCCTCGCTCAAAGTCCGTCAACTGCACATACGGTTCACGTCCAAGCTGTCGCGGCATGCTACCAGTGTTAAAGACTGCGATGGAGCTCCGTATGCCACGGCAAACTGGCTGACACTGACGGCGGCGGTGCACAAATGCTGCGCAGCTAGCGCCATTCGACGACCAACACCGCGGTTCCTGGCGTGTCCGCTGTGCCGTGCGTGTGATCATTGCTTGTACAGCCCTCTCGCAGTGTCCGGAGCAAGTATGGTGGGTCTGACACACCGGTGTCAATGTGTTCTTTTTTCCATTTCCAGGAGTGTAGTTTTCTCTCTAATAAAGTACGAAGAAATGTTTGGACACTTCTTTTAAAAAGAAACCACTTTAAGCCAAACGTCCACACAAATGTATGCAGCAAACATATACTACGTGATCAAAAGTATCCGGACACCCCCAAAAACAAACGTTTTTCGTGTTGGGTGCACTGTGGTGCCACCTACCGACAGGTACGAAACATGAGCACCCTCAGAAGTCATTATACATCGTGAGAGAGCAGAATGGGGCGCCCCGTGGAACTCACGGGCTTCGAATGTGGTCAGGTGATTGGGTGTCACTTGTGTCATACGTCTGTACGCAAGATTTCCACACTCCTAAACGTCCGTAAGTCCACTGTTTCCGATGTGTTAGGGAAGTGGAAAGGTGAAGGGACACGTACATCACAAAAGCGTACAGGCCGATCTCGTCTGTAGACTGACACAGACCGCCGACAGTTTAAGACGGTCCTAATGTGTAATAGGCAGACAACTATCCAGACCATCACACAGGAATTCCAGACTGCATCAGGATACAATGTAAATACTATAAAAGTTAGGCGGGAGATGAGAACACTTGGATTTCATGGTCGAGCGGCTGCTCATAAGCCACACATCACGCCGGTAAATGCCAAACGACGCCTCGCTTGGTGTAAGAAGCGTAAACATTAAACGATTGAACATTGTAAAAACGTTATGTGGAGTCACGAATCACGGTAAACCGTGTGGCGATACGATGGGATGTTGTGGGTATGGCGAATGCCCGGTGAACGTCATCTGCCAGCGACTGTAATGCCAACAGTAAAATTCGGAGGCGGTAGTGTCATGGTGTGGTCGTGTTTTCAATGGAGGGGGCTTGCACCTCTTGTTGTTTTGCGTGGCACTATAGCAGCACAGGCCTACATTGAATTTTTAAGCACCTGCTTGCTTCCCACCGTTGAAGAGCAATTCGAGGATGGCGATTGCATCTTTTAACACGATCGGGCACCTGTTTATAATGCGCGGCTTGTGGCGGAGTGGTTACACGACAATAACATCCCAGTAATGGACTGGCCTGTACAGAGTCCTGACCTGAATCCTATAGAACACCTTTGGGATGTTTTGGAACGCCAACTTCGTGCCAGGCCTCACCGACCGACATCGATACGTCTCCTCAGTGCAGCACTCCGTAAAGAATGGGCTGCTATTCCCCAAGAAACCTTCCAGCACCCGACTGAAAGTACGCCTGCAAGAGTGGAAGTTTTCATCAAGGCTAAGAGTGTGCCAACACCATATTGAATTCCAATATTACTGATGGAGGGCGCCACGAACTTGTAAGTCATTTTCAGGCAGGTGTCTAGATACTTCTGATCACAAAGAGTTTTTCAGGATCCTTGCATAGATATTTACGTGAACTGAAAGTTAGGATGTAGGTCGGTCCTCGAATCAAAAGCCAGGTAAATGACAAAAGTTTCCTTTATAGCAGAGGCTTTCTAATACATTATGCTTCTTACCTTGTTATTTTTCGATATCTGTACTGGACGAAGTCATAAACGTAAACCATTACTTCGTGCAAAATTCGGAGAGAATGCATAGATAGGATGTCATTTCTTGCAGAAAACAATAAAACATTTCAAGTCTATTGTCGAAGAATCGTCAAAAACTAAACTCTTCCGGACAAATTAATATTTTGACTTCTTGTTCTGTGGAAACGGTGAACTAAATGAATCACAGTGCACTACAAACAGAAATTCACGGAACAACTGTACTTCTGCTGTTTTTGGAAAGCAAGAACTATCAATATATTGTTGAAGCCTGTTTCTTACCTTTTCACCTTACCGCATGCATAAATGATAACCATCCTATCAATTTTACGATTTTCGGGGAAATCTAATTAACTTTTTTACTAATTGCTTAATGTTACAATACTTGCCATTAAAATTGCTACACTACGAAGATGACGTGCTGCAGACGCGACATTTAACTGACAGGAAGAAGATGCTGTGATATGCAAATGTTTAGCTTTTCAGAGCATTCACACAAGGTTGGTGCCGTTGGCGACACCTACAACGTGCTGACAAGAGGAAAGTTTCCAACCGATTTCTCATACACATCGCGATTGCGGTTATCCGTATCGCGACATTGCTGCTCGCGTTGGTCGAGATCCAATGACTATTAGCAGAATATGGAATCGGTGGGTTCAGGAGGGTAGTACGGAACGCCGTGCTAGATCCCAACGGCCTCGTATCACTAGCAGTCGAGGTGACAGGCATCTTATCCGCATGGCTGAAACGGATTGTGCAGCCACGTCTCGATCCCTGAGTCAACAGATGGGGACGTTTGCAAGACAACAACCATCTGCACGAACAGTTCGACGACGTTTGCAGCAGCATGGACTATCAGCTCGGATACCATGGCTGCGGTTACCCTTCACGCTTCATCGCAGACAGGAGCGCCTGCGATGGTGTACTCAACGACGAACCTGGGTGCACGAATCGCAAAACGTCATTTTTTCGGATGAATCCAGGTTCTGTTTACAGCATCATGATGCTCGCACCCGTGTTTGGCAACATAGCGGTGAACGCACATTGGAAGCGTGTATTCGTCATCGCCATACTGGCGTATCACCCGGCGTGATGGTATGGGGTGCCCTTGGTTACACGTCTCGGTCACCTCTTGTTCACATTGACGGCACTTTGAACAGTGGACGTTACATTTCAGATGTGTTATGATCCGTGGCTCTACCCTACATTCTATCCCTGCGAAACCCTACATTTAAGGAGGATAATGCACGATCGCATGTTGCAAGTCCTGTACGGGCCTTAATGGATACAGAAAATGTTCGACTGCTGCCCTGGCCAGCACATTCTCCAGATCTCTCACCAACTGAAAACGTCTGGTCAATGGGGGCCAGGAAACTGGCTCGTCACTATTCGCCAGTCACTACTCTTGATGAACTGTGGTATCGTGTTGAAGCTGCGTGGGCAGCTGTACCTGTATACGCCATCCAAGCTCTGTTTTAACCAATGCCCAGGCGTATCAAGTCCGTTATTACGGCCGATGTGGTTGTTCTGGGTACTGATTTCTGAGGATATGCACCCAAATTGCGTGAAAATGTAATCACATGTCAGTTCTAGTATAATATATTTGTCCAATGAATACCCGTTTATCATCTGCATTTCTTCTTGGTGTAGCAATTTTAATGACCAGTAGTGTAATACAAGAAGTAGTTCGGTTGCGGAAATCCATGTTTCACTTAAAAATAAGAAAGCTATAACCGTCGGTTCAACTTTGCATAATGCTAAATAATAGAAAGTCGGCTTTAATGTAGGTTTAAAACCTTAGCACGGCAGATATATGGTCGTGTGCGCTCTATATGTACACGGTCCAGTCACATCATGTAACCACCGCCTATGTTCAACGTCAAGGTGCAAAAACCATTCACAGACGGCAGGTAGAAGCACTAGCAGTGGACAGTATGTAAAGAGTGCGGGGGATGGGGCAGAAGCAGAATTCAATGCAGCCGTTATCGTAATGCTGCGAGGTGCTGGGGCTAGCAGTGTATTTAACACTAAATTCTTCTAGAATCTTCATATGTAAAGGATGCCCTAAGCCCCCCCCTATTCTTACTCCGATTTTTTGCTGTTGCACATGGATTAAAAAGAAATGCGAACTGACTGTAATCGACCCTGCAAGTGGAGTAGAAAAGAGTTTGGCACATGCAATAATTAAATTTGATAAATAAGTTAAATAAAGGAAAGCTTCATTAATGTAGTGAGAAATGATAGGGCTGCTCTACCGATTAACAGAGTGAAAGTTCTGTCCAAAATAACAATATGATTTATTATAACTCAAAATAATAAACAAAAACACATGAAACATTTACAATACATCAAATTGGCTCAAATTGGATATCAAGTAAATGCTGTGAAGGTGAAGTTGTCCCTAAACTAGATTGTGCATTTATGACGAAGTGGTATGTGGAGCCAATTCCTTGCAACTCAAGTCTTAAGAGAGACACACAGCCAACCCAGCATTAATTGCTGCTACATTAGTGAGAACTCAGCCAATGAACACCCAACACAGATCAAAGTTAGAAAAGACAAACAGGCGCGCTCTGCTGAGGTCGCATTATCACCTAGCAAAATTCCCTGCTTTGCTGGTGCTGCAGACGTACATTACCAAGCTGTCTTCTTAACTGCACGGACACGATCTGGCTTACCGGAGGCGATGGCTGGTTGCTTCGACGTCCCGTCGTGATGATAATGTCGCGAGTATAGCACGAAACAAATTATCCCGGCCTGGTTGTTCCACATTAAAGACTTCCTAGCAATACAAATGCGCCTCTGAGGGAGACGAAGAATGCTCGCCACACAATCACTGATGGTACAGTGGTTGATTTTAACAATCGAAGTCACACAGTAACTCCGATACAGTCAACTTTAGTCAAAACTGCTCAAGACAGACAACATAGGCCTCTTGTACACAGAACGCTCAATTGCCAACTGTACTCGGAAAATTACGTTGAAGTCGAAACTTCAGCAACTTCGTCAAACAATTACAATTAAATAAAAGTATATTAGACAGCCAACGGAAGGCAGGCTGTCCAGAGCAGCGAGAGCTCAGTCTTGTAACCTACTCCGACCGAAAAGCGAGAGCCGACTCCCCACAAGAGCATCCGTAAAAACCGAACACAGAACATTCCCGCCCCCACGACAGTGGCCGTGGTTAACCGTTCCAATCATCAACTCGAAAACCGGCGGAAAATTCCACTCTATTGCCAGAGCACTACCATTCCACCAATGGTGATTCTTGGCGCCAATTTCTGCGCCGATTTTGCTACGTCACGGAGCTATGCCCTGAGCAAGCCAATCACAGTTACTATACGGCAGAAAACGCGGGAATTTGCGCGCTAAGGCTGCTTGGGAACACAAGTCATTCCCACGCCTCACTGGTAGCCCGGCAGAAAGTGTTTTCGCTAAGTTTCTGTGAAGTAACGGAACCTCTAGCCCAGCCGCTACTTCAGTTCCCTCCAGGCGTGTCTTTTGACAATGTCGGCGTATGGAAAGCATTCACTCGACTCCCTCACACCCGTCGGCTTACCCTTTCAAGATCAGCAGTGCCCGCCTATCACCGGACCACCTGGGTGACGAGAGACGCTGCATGGGAAGTCCGCGTGTGAAGGAATAGCAACTTTTCACCGCATGCAATTAGAGAGGAAAATCGTAAGACAGAAATATGAGAGGGGGCTCATGCCACCTCGCAATGTGGCAAGGAAGCGATTTATCTAACGCCAAAAAAGGGACGTCATTGGTTTTCAGGCCAAGGAAGGAAGCATTTCCGAGACGACTAAGCATGTAAACTTTATGTATGTAAACTGTTCGCGTGTCTCCGTGGCTAAAGTGCACCGGGGATGGCAAGATGGTGCTATCCAAAACTGGAGCTGAGGTAGTCATGGTGTACCACGGGCCACAGGCAACAAGGATGAACGATGGCTGCGGAGATACGCACGGGCGAATATACGTGCGACTATTAAGCAACTGACCACCCATTTGAACCAGTTGACTCCAGTGTCTCCTCAACGAAGATTGCTGCGTATGGGTCTCCGCAGCAGCTGCTAAGTTCCTTATGGTGAACGCTGTTCATCAGTGACAAAAGGAGGAATTTGCTCGACAGTACCGCAACTAAGTGGCGACTGATGGCCTCTTCAGATGAATCATGCTTTAGGCACTATAGGACAGATGGCCGTTGACGTGTGCAGCGTGAAACGTTTCGAAGCAAACACCCAGCAACAGCCGTCAGAAGAGGCGAGGCAAGAGGGCGTTTCTGGGTGATCTCGTCACTCTGGAAGGCACAATGGATCAACAAGTATGGGTCTATCGTCGGGGAGAATGACCTCCCCTACATGCAGTTTGTATTTGCTCGAGACGATGTCGTCTACCAGCAGGACAATGCAACGTGTTACACAGCTCGCAGTGTACGTGTGTGTTTCGAACGGCACAAGGATGAGTTTATCGTTTTCCCCTGGCCACCGAACTCCTTGGATTTAAACTGAATCGAGGATCTGTGGTAACATCTTGATCGGGCGGTTCACATCATGAATCATTAACCGAGAAAACTAGCGCAGCTGGCCATGGCGCTGGAGTCGGTATGGCTCCACATACCTGTCCGTACCTTCCAGAACCTCACTGACTCTCTTGCTGCACTTCTCCCAGTGGTCCACATTGCAAAAGGTGGTTATTCAGGCTTTTGACAGGTGGTCGTATTAATGTGACTGACAGTGTATCTATGATATAAGAAGACATCTATCGTGAACCAGTCTTCCAATGGGGCTTTGTTGTTCGACGTCCCCGTAGATGAAAACTAGCAACCCACCCCAGTTTTGCACGGGTAGCACTAAGCATCTACAGTCGGACGACATGTCTGACGTAGAGGTAATGAATTATTAGAGAAACATTCATCATGAATCAGTCTATCTGTTAGCGGAAGCCGTATCTAAGCCCCTATAGCAATTCCTGGGGTTAGCCACCACATACATATAGAAAAACGCGGTGAAGGACTTTAATTTATTTCAAATGGTTCAAATGGCTCTAAACACTATGGGACTTAACATCTGAGGTCATCACTCCCCTGGATTTAGAACTAACCTGCGAACATCACACACATCCATGCTCGAGGCAGGATTCGAACCTGCGACCGTAGCAGCAGCGCTGTTCCGGACTGGAGCACCTAGAACCGCTCGGTCACAACGGCTGGCTTTAATTTAGTAATATACACATATTATCATTGCATGAGTCAAGCCTGACATCAATCTCAGAAGGCATGGTGTGTGTGCTTCACTCGCAGGTAGATATCTGTGTATTAACGACAGGCCAATTATGTGATGTGTTGAAATTATTCCTGTTCGAAGAACGCGTAAACAGTTGCAGATTACTGACGCGGCTAACACAAACCCGAATTTCATGGGTCTCAAATTTTCCATTAGCGTAATTCAAACGGGAATGGTCGATCTAACGCTAGCGTATCGACAGAAGGACAAAATTCCTTAGCAGATGAACACTGCTCGGGTGTTATCGTGACGACAATGTGAGTTTTTCGACCTGAGCGCCCCTCGAGCTTCTTCTGCCGGCAGTAGGAACCGAGAGGCGAACTTGGAAGGCTGTCGTGACGGGAAGTAGAGAAATTCTTGAGTGAAACAAACTTATATTGAATACTGTGACTATTAAAAGTGAGGTAAATGACGATGGTAAGTAAGAAATTGGAGTGTAATAAGAAGTAAGCACAAAGGTGAAATAATTCAGGGGATATATCGTAGTAGTAAGTTACATTCAAGTGGCTCAAGTATTCGTGAGGAATATTACAGACCGACACTAATCGGAGTAAAGATAATTTTCTAAAAATAATGACTACTTTGAGTGGGACTGAAGTATTATTAGGTTGAAATCATTATCTAATAAAGAATGACATCAGTTATAAGTGTCTCTGATTAATTGGGAAATATGTCGCAGGCTACTATATTATCCTTTAAATTACACTTGCTTAAAATGTAATTCAAGATCGAAACAGGGATATGGGATTAGTAACAGGAAAACGGTCACAAAATTTTGTCTTCCCTTGTTCAACTGTACGTAGTTTCTTCACTTCCAACTAAATAATTTTCTATTGCCTTTAAATTAAAATTGCGACCAGCAAATAAAAATTTAAAACATAGTGAGCATAGCCCGCTTTTGCTGTATAGGAGTCATACATCGGACAGTAATTCCCACGCCCCGAAAATAGTTGGTACTCAGAACGACTCCAACTTATGGATGCTGATAATTCTGCGATGGCTATCAGCAGAGTTTATCACAACATCGTGGCTGATAGCAAGCGTTGCTACACTGACTGCACTGGCTATCAGAGCTTCCCACGTCAATTATTTGATGTTTCAGTTTGTAAATAGTTGAATTTGTACCAGATGTAACGTTGTATCCCGTCGCTGAAAGTGCAAGCAAGTTGTTGCATGACACCTATGCAGACTAAATAGCAAGAAGAATCATCCACGACGAGACACATCAATGAAGATAAATATTTTCTGCTGCCTTTGTTGGCAGGAGGTAATAATAATGGCGTGTGGCTCAATGGTCTGTTCGAAGACTTTCTATTGGGCGCCACTGAGGCGCCTTATTCGTCCTTAAACTACCATCTAATCTTCACATTAATCAAAGGGGAGGGCTAGGTTAAAGACAGGCGATCACGTAATCTTTACTGTCAGACCACCAAGAGCCTACATGTGTCAGGAGATAAAACGATGGTAAACCCATTGAGCTGAAATATGCTGCGAAACAGCAGTAGAAGCACTGAAGCTCACTCATCCAAGAGAAGACCTAAATGAAATAGTCTGTTGGAAATTCTTTGACTGCGTTTTTGGATGTTTTAGACTATCTAGAACAGTGCTCATAAAACTTTTTTGCTCGTGAGCCAATACCCACATTGAAATGATAATTAAATCAAGGCCCTACGCTGCCGACAGGCGTTGATGTACATCATTGGGGACAGTTGAAAATGTGTGCCGCGACTGGAACTCGAACCCAGCACCTCCTACTTACATGGCAGACGCTCTATCCAGATGAGCCACAGAGGGCACAGAGGATAGTGTGACTGCAGGGACTTACCCCTTGCACGCTCCCCGTGAGACCCACACTCTCAACTTAATGTCCACACACTACATTCGCAGTGCCCCTGCCCATTACACTCATTACTTGCAGCAGACAATCTTACTGACTCCCGTAAGAGTTCAGGCAATACGTGTGCATCCGCACAGAAGAAGAAGGTCAATTGCTGATTAGCCTTAACTCTTACGGGACTCGGTAAGATTGTCTGCCGCGAGTAATGAGTGTAATGGGCAGGGGCACTGCGAATGTAGTGTGTGGACATTTAAGTGGGGACCGTGGGTCGCACGGGAAGCGTGCATGGGATACGTCCCTGCAGTCGCACTATCCTCTGTGCCCTCGGTGGCTCAGATGGATAGAGCGTCTGCCATGTAGGCAGGAGATTCCGCGTTTGACTCCCGGTCTGGGCACACATTTTCAACTCTCCCCGTTGATGTATATCAACGCATGTCGACAGCGTAGGGTCTTGATTTAATTATCATTTCATTCTAGAGCACTGCATCGTCACTGATAGTATCTGTTCTTTCGGACAAAAAATGGTTCATTATGAGCTTTCATCAGACTACCTACACTACGGGTCCAATAAGTTGTCTTCGGACCCACTAGCACTGATCGTTAAAAGTCGGCACCTTTCGGGACACATCCTATCGACTGTTCTCTTTCAGACTGCAGCCAGTTTTGGCAACCCCAAAATACTGACACTATATTTGCCTGCCGAAGTATCTATGTGAGTGGATTACTGATAAATAACAGTAATTGTATTTAAATGCATCATGTAATATGAGACACGACCACAAATGTTTACTGAATGTCTTGAATGTCGTTTCTCTTTTACCGAAAGTATTGTATTAGAAAAGCCTTGTACTGTATTGTATTGAACTGGGGACCTATAAACGACGGAGAGGCTTCGTCCCCGCCATAGCCCTCAGTGGTTCACAACCCCACAACAGGCTACAGCAGTCCACTCACCCCACCGCCGCCCCACACTGAACCCAGGGTTATTGTGCGGCTCGGCCCCCAGCGGACCCCCCGCCGGGAACGTCTCACACCAGACGAGTGTAACCCCAATGATCGCGTGGTAGAGTAATTATGGTGTACGTTTACGTGGAGAATGTGTTTGCGCAGCAGTCGCCGACATACTGTAACTGAGGCAGAATAAGGGGAACCAGCCCGCATTCGCCGAGGCAGATGGAAAACCGCCTTAAAAACCATCCGCAGACTGGCCAGCACACCGGACCTCGACACTAATCCGCCGGGTGGAGTCCTTGAGACAAATATATACCGCACTTGTAGGTGATAGTCGCTATAACCCATATTCACGAATTTGTAGCATAACAGCTGATCGGTACACGTCGTGCATGCCTGTGAGTTGTCTGCACTAGAGACAAACTGTAACAGAATTGAGGTGAGTAGAATCATGGAATACTTTCTACTACCTTGTCAGATCACCTTTTGCCCAGCGTAGTGCGGCGATTCGACGTCGCATGGACACAAGTTGAAACTTCCTGGCAGATTAAGTTTAGAAGGTAGGAGACGAGATACTGGCAAAAGTAAAGCTGTGAGGACCGGGCGTGAGTCGTGCTTCGGTAGGTCAGATGGTAGATCACTTGCCCGCGAAAGGCAAAGGTCCCGAGTTCGAGTCTCGGTCGGGCACACAGTTTTAATCTGCCAGGAAGTTTCATATCAGCGCACACTCCGCTGCAGAGTGAAAATCTCATTCTGGAAACATCCCCCAGGCTGTGGCTAAGCCATGTCTCTACAATATCCTTTCTTTCAGGAGTGCTAGTTCTGCAAGGTTCGCAGGAGAGCTTCTGTGAAGTTTGGAAGGTAGGAGACGAGATACTGGCAGAAGTAAAGCTGTGAGGACCGGGCGTGAGTCGTGCTTCGGTAGCTCAGATGGTAGAGCACTTGCCCGCGAAAGGCAAAGGTCCCGAGTTCGAGTCTCGGTCGGGCACACAGTTTTAATCTGCCAGGAAGTTTCATATCAGCGTGCACTCCGCTGCAGAGTGAAAATCTCATTCTGGACACAAGTTGTTGGAAGTCTCCTATAAAAATATTCAGCCATGGCGCCGCTCTAGCCGTCCATAATTGCGAAAATGTTGCCTGTGCAGGATTTTATGCACGAATTGACCTCTCGATTAAGTCACATTAATGTTCGATGAGATTCATATTGGGCAACCTGGATGACCAAATCGTTTGCTCGAATAGCCTTAATGTTCTTCAAACCAATCGCGAACAACTGGGACTTGTCTGACGAGACCACTGTTTTCCATTCGTCTAGGGTATTCTGGCCAAGAGAAGTCTACTAATATCAAATACCGGCCTTAATTTGAGGAAGAAATTTCTGAGGATGTACGTCTGGAGTACAGCATTGTATGGTAGTGAAACATGGACTGTGGGAAAACCGGAACAGAAGAGAATCGAAGCATTTGAGCTGTGGTGCTATAGACGAATGTTGAAAATTAGGTGGACTGATAAGGTAAGGAATGAGGAGGTTCTACACTGAATCGGAGAGGAAAGGAATATATGGAAGACACTGATAAAGAGAAGGGACAGGATGATAGGACATCTGCTAAGACATGAGGGAATGACTTCCATGGTACTAGAGGGAGCTGTAGAGGGCAAAAGCTGTAGAGGAAGACAGAGATTGGAATACGTCAAGCAAATAATTGAGGACGTAGGTTGCAAGTGCTACTCTGAGATGAAGAGGTTGGCACAGGAAAGGAATTCGTCGTGGTGGGCGGCATCAAACCAGTCAGTAGACTGATGACCAAAAAAAAAAAAGGGTTCATCCGATATGGTAACGAGTCCAGGAGAGGCGCTGCAGGCGATGTCGTGCGTTTAGAAAGGCTTTCGCGTCGATCGTCTGCCGCCATAGCCCATTAACACCAAATTTCACCGCACTGTCCTAACGTGTACCTTCGTTGTAAGTCCGATATTGATTTTTGCGGTCATTTCACGTAGTGTTGCTTGTCTGTTGGAACTCACAACTCTACGCAAACGCTCCTGCTCTCAATCGTTGAGCGAAGGCCGTCGGCCACTACGTTGTCCGTGGTGACAGGTAATGCCTGAAATTTGGTGTTCTCTAGACACTCTTGACACTGTGGATCTCGTAATACTGAATTCCCGAATAATTTCCGAAAGGGAATGTCCCATGCATCTAGCTGCAAGTACTATTCCGCGTTCAAAGTCTGTTAATTCCCGTCATGGGGTCACGATCACGTCGGAAACCTTTTCACATGAATCACCTGAGTGGAACTGACAGCTCCACTAATGCAATGCCCTTTCATACCATGTGTAATCGATACTAATGCCACCTGTGTATGAGCATGTCACTTTCCCATGGCTTTTATCACCTCAGTGTACATACCTGCTCTCAAACCCTCTAACACCGTAGTGGCATCTCTACTAACCCCTCTCGCCCCTGCCGGCCGCTGTGGTCGAGCGATTCTAGGCGCTTTAGTCCGGAACCGCGCGCCTGCTACGGTCGCAGGTTCGAATCCTGCCTCAGGCATGGATGTGTATGATGTCCTTAGGTTAGTTAGTCTTAAGTAGTTATAAGTTTAGGGAACTGATAACCTCAGATGTTAATTCCCATAGTGCTTGGAGCCATTTGAACCATTTTTGAACATCTCGCCCTTGAGGTAAGCTGCCAACTTCACTTATCTCACGGCCGAGTTCACCAACGTCAGTTCAACTTGAGCACTTCTTAAAATATTACAGTCTCTTTATTTTTTGTTTGTTACTAAGTAGGAATACGATTCTTAAGAATCTCTTAATGTTATTTGGCGTTTCTGAATTCGGCTGGTACTTGCTGTTCTTCAACACGCCTATTATTTTCCAAATTTAGTGCCAGCAGACTTCTTCTTGTTTCTCCTCCGTAAATTAACCCTGAAAGGTTGGCGCTTCGCAGACATTCCGCGTGTCTACGGTACTCCCAGCGATTCCACAAGAAGTGTTTGTTGAAAGTTTCCAACTGCTTTAAAACTAATGTTAGGAGCGTGTTGTAGCTAATGGTGATTATTCTGAAGGCCAATAAAGGAGATTTGTTTGAACCTCTCGTTTGCTTTATTTTCTGAGACCATTCAGCGAACTTTTCAGGCACACATTGCAAAATACGGCTGAGAACTATGAGTTACGCAAATAAGAATACTTTTATTGCAGCCGAATAGCCAAGTACAATGATAACAGTAAACGAAATTAGAAATTTTACATACTGTCATTTTCATAGTCACTTACTGACCGGATCCTTTAGGTACAGAGTTCTATATGGTAACGTTTGTATATTTGCTGACACAGTTTACACTCACACACTGCGTTTGGTTCATGATATGACATGTTGTTGCAAATAAGATGGTGGAAACCATAGACTGCCATTCTGATGGCCACCTGTCTTATTTAGAAGTTTTCCTTTGTCCATGTTCGGCCAACCATGATGCCTGTGCTGTAACATTTCGGAAGTACGTCTTTCCTTTTTTCCTTCAATGTTTTAAGTAGACTTTCCAAAGCGCTGCTGTTGGGAGCATTAGGTTTGTCCGTAGGTCTTCACTGACGAAGGGTTCCCTCGTCAGCAGGTATAAATGTCTGCATCGTTTTGTTAGGTCGCCTTCACTCTTTGTTTTTCATTGTGGGATGTGGTCCGATTATTTCTATGCCATACGTCAGTTTAGCTAAGATTTTGGCTCTGTATAGTGCCATTGATATCTCTAGGCTAAAGGATCTGATGTATTGTATTTCATGGATTGCCATTATTGCTTGCATTGCTTTCTCTGCAACATGTTTTGTGAAACATTTTGCAGTTGCTCCTATACTGACCCCTAGGTACTTGAAGTCTGCTACGATCTTCAGTTTTCCTTACCGTATATGGATCTCAGCTGATGCAGGTACTCTTCCTCCTCTTCGGAGTATCATCACTTCTGTTTTTGCCAAATTTATTTCGAAGCCATGTTCGACAAACCAATCTATTCGGGTCGCATGAGGCATTTGGGCCGCGTTTGACGACCACCGACCCAGAAGAAGCAACTCATCAAGCTTTGTACAAATGATAGGTTGCCAGACTCAAGAGCATAGGTGAGAATTTTTCTGTCTACTTCCGATACGAATCGTCGTGAGCTCTTCACTGAATATATCCCCATAGCGAAACCAGACATTCCAGAACAAAAACGTGGTCGTTGTGTTTATAGCGATGTGACGAGCTACGGAGCAGTTCATACAGCGCGGAGGAAGATATTACTGACCGCCCGGCCAGTCTGTACGCATGTGAGTGGCGTGGACCACATGACATCCCCGTAGCTCTGTTTGTGGCCAAAGGGGCGGCTCTCGTATTAGCGAGGTGCACTATCTCTGAATTACTATCGATACCCTCTGTAGGTGGGATACTGAAGAGATTCTGTAACGGAATATAAGTCTTAAACGGATACGAATCACTGTGTCTGTCATTTAACATTTTCAACAGACAACCTTGTAGGTGGGGCAACCACAGCTATGAGTATTCATCATAGGTATTATTAACCGCTTCAGCTGCATTTGGTCCTTCATTACGGTACCACTACCCGTTTCGTGGCGCAAAAAGCCACATCTTCAGGTGAACATATGATTAAAAAATTGGGGCGGAAAAGTTCGGAATCTGAAGATGTGGCTTTTAGCGCCAGGAGAAAGGAACAAATACAGCTGAAGCGGAATTAATACCTAGGATTTTCGACAGAACTCGCAAACGCATTTCGTAGTGACACGATTTCCATTAATGTGGAAAGTACGTGGGTGAAATTTCAGTGCCTGTGGACCACTGGCTGAGTAAGTCATAGCTGCAGACCGCACTTGTAATTCCTCTGACAGCAGAGAGCCACGTGTCAGCGGACGGGACTGAAGTGAACGACCAGCCCGCGGCTCCTAACATGGCGGGCGTGCGGCGCCGCGCCCACTTCCTCCTTCCGGTGCCTGCGAGTCCGGCTACGGCGCTGTGTAACGGCGCCACAGCAGGATGTTCCCTGCCCTTTATGGCCGAGGCGTACACTCATTGTGCTCGTCGGCGCACATTAAGCTTGTTGCCAGTAGCTGTAAAGCATTGTGGGGAACCGTTAATACGGAACAAACCGTGTCCTGGGAATTGACGGGTGTCGGTAAGCATGCAAGAAGCCGTGTACGTAGCCAAACAGCTCCAGTAAATTTCGCAAACACTGTGTTACTTCAGAACATATTGTTAAAAAGTTCAGAAATTTATATTATTGTTTACTTATACATTGTAGAGCCAAAGAAACTGGTACACTTGCCTAATATCTTGTAGGGCCCCCGCGAGGAAGCAGGGGTGCCGCAACACGACGTGGCATGTACTCGAATAATGTCTGAAGAAGTGCTGGAGGGAATTGACGCAATGAATCCTGCAGGGCAGTCCACAAATCCGTAAGAGTGTGAGGGGGTGGAGATCTCTTCTGAGCAGCACGTTGCAAGACATCTCACATATGCTCAATACTGTTCAAGTCTGCGGAGTTTGGTGGCCAGAAGAGTTGGTAACCAAAAACGCTGAATAAGTAACCTTATTCATGTTCACGGTAGGCCGGCCTTTGTGGCCGAGCACTTCTAGGCGCTTCAGTCCGGAACAGTGCTGCTGCTACGGTTGCAGGTTTGCGGTGAACTGTACACTCGACGCACTGCGCTTTAAACACCACATTAAGTGAATCGCGAGACGTAGCGTGCACTTTTGTTAGTTTGCCTCGAGCCCTCACAAAGTTCTCACGTACCGCGACATGACAGTTCTGGAATACTCCGATGTATCATAACGTACCATTGTCAGTGAAGCATGGAGTTTACTGTTACTTAGCAGTATGAATCTTCGATATTCCCACTGTGCTTGAAGGTAACTGTGGTGAAGATTGGTATGAAGAAAGCGTTGAAGCAGGAAACCACCTTACATTCACCATAAACATTATACCGATATCAGAACCGCCTCTGTAATGAACACAATAGTCGGAATAAATTCTCGAGAGACGTCAGATGACTTTGAGATGGAGGTCAGTATAGACAATGAGACCTGTTGAAGTAGATGAGGAAAGATAATAAGAAAAATTTCCATTGCAGACTAGACAAATGCAGAAAAGCCCCCACAATCGACAACAAATGAAACGTGGGAGGACAATAACAAAGAGAGCACGCAGGAAAAGTTACAGTCAGCTTCTACAGAACGAAAACATTTCAAAACAAATAGGAGACGACAGATATAGACTCTTATGTGCTGTACGTCCAAATATTGGTATACCAACCAATGACCGTGGGTAAATTTATTCAAAAATACCTATTATGTATACTGATATTGTAAATGTGTTCGCTATTGGGAAAAACCGTGCCAGAATGGGGCTTGTAACCCAAATAGTGAATTCTGAGTAAACGAAAGGATGTCTCCAAGAAAGTGCCTGAATAAGTCCACCTCCTTACATGAAGTTTTGACACAAGACGTGATTTATAACGCAATCTATCCTTACTCCAAAAACATATTCAAGGGTAGTTAGTGCTTATTTTGTGAAACTGAAAGAATTATGGGCATTAATGAATATATGAGTTAATTTTATGATTACAGTTACTTCTGGAAATTTCGTAATCTGATTCGAAGACAGTACATATGAACCATTTTGTGAGTGACGCATGTCCAATGAGCTTGCGTTTCCTAGTCTGATTACCTAACACCTTTCTGTACAAAACCTGAAATAGAGAGCTCCAAAGCGCTCACATCGACATAATATAATCAGCTGCTATCAGTCTCGGGATCTCGACAGCATTTCTTACCATCTAACCTGAAAAGCATGTGAGGAATAGCCGAAGGTTTCTGGTGATTGCCGTTCTAAAATAAAGTTGTGTTGATTGCAATTGTGCCTCGTATTTACTAACATGTCTGCTGAAGCCAATCGATGGTAGAGTGTTCATATTTGAAGCTAAGTGAAGATCACAAAGTGCGAAGCTGCCAAAACATTAGCAGCGACCTCACTATAGTTTTGCAATGAATGAGAAGGACTATCAGGAAACAACATCAGTTGTCCGTAGCAGAAACATGGAAGCAGTAGCCACAGCCGCTCGTGGAAGATTACACCGGGAACACAGACAGAAGCCGACTAGAATGCTTTCTGCCATTGAATGGGACATATGGCTGAGACCATACGGCTGCACTGGCTTACTATTGTCTCGAACCTCTACTCCCGGTACATGAGGTTTACCTTTACTTCGCCAGTCAAAAATTGTGGTACTTTCTGTAATCGATTATTTGATACATAACATATTTGCAATATGCATGTGATACGGAATACATGAAGAAAGGATACTTTTGAAAGCTGACAAAATGATAAGCGACCTTCAAGTTTACGAAAAATGAGGCAGAAAATCACTTGTGCAGGAAAAATTTTTCAAGCAAAATAATAATAAAATTCCGTGTGGCTAGGGCCTCCCGTCAGGTAGACCGTTCGCCTGGTGCTAGTCTTTCGAGCTGACGCCATATCGGCGACATGCGTGTCGTTGGGAATGAAATGATGGTGATAAGGACAACGCAACACTCAGTCCCTGAAAGGAGAAAACCTCCGACCCTGCTGGGAGTCGAACCCGGGCCGTTAGGTATGACATTCCGAGGCGCTGACCACTCAGCTACCAGGGGCGGACAAGCAAAGTAATTGGGATTAATGTGTTACATATAAACAAATAAGGTGTAATCAGGAATGTTGAAATCTCAGTAGTTTTCGGAACGAGTTGCCCAGAGTCGATCCCAAATGGTTTGAAAACATCAGACTTTTTTAATAACATTTGACAAACAAATTTTGCTGGCGTTTGTATACATTCATGTAATGAGGTGTTGTTTGGAACTTTGTATATCTACTGTGAGACAATGCTCCAAATGACTACGCTACACCCATGTTAGCAATCAATCAAAAGGCCAGACAAAATGCGAAAGATGCGGTTGACAAAACCACATGTCGCTCTTCGTTCACTGCAAATAGTAGTTTATTGCCAAGAAAACATTTAGCTACAGTCAGAAAATGCCGTAAGCATACCAGAACAAGACAAGTACAAGAAATACGCATAAATGCAACAACATATAACGAGGAAAGGAAGGAATTTCTGACTTTTCATTACTGTTGACAGTGCGCTCACTGGAGACGGAGCATAATCTCTGATTGCGAAAGAGGGGAAAGAAAATCAGCTTTATCTACTTTTACTAGAAGAACTTACCTCTTACGCATGAAAATTAAAACTTTAGGACCAAGGTATGACACTATTGAAATTCCACAGACATAGATATTAAGTCCACTACTGTATAATGTTTTTAAGCAGACATGCGAGCCAACCTGTCAAGTGCCATTCACGTACTTAAATATTCACACGATATATACACTCCTGGAAATTGAAATAAGAACACCGTGAATTCATTGTCCCAGGAAGGGGAAACTTTATTGACACATTCCTGGGGTCAGATACATCACATGATCACACTGACAGAACCACAGGCACATAGACACAGGCAACAGAGCATGCACAATGTCGGCACTAGTACAGTGTATATCCACCTTTCACAGCAATGCAGGCTGCTATTCTCCCATGGAGACGATCGTAGAGATGCTGGATGTAGTCCTGTGGAACGGCTTGCCATGCCATTTCCACCTGGCGCCTCAGTTGGACCAGCGTTCGTGCTGGACGTGCAGACCGCGTGAGACGACGCTTCATCCAGTCCCAAACATGCTAAATGGGGGACAGATCCGGAGATCTTGCTGGCCAGGGTCGTTGACTTACACCTTCTAGAGCACGTTGGGTGGCACGGGATACATGCGGACGTGCATTGTCCTGTTGAAACAGCAAGTTCCCTTGCCGGTCTAGGAATGGTAGAACGATGGGTTCGATGACGGTTTGGATGTACCGTGCACTATTCAGTGTCCCCTCGACGGTCACCAATGGTGTACGGCCAGTGTAGGAGATCGTTCCCCACACCATGATGCCGGGTGTTGGCCCTGTGTGCCTCGGTCGTATGCAGTCTTGATTGTGGCGCTCACCTGCACGGCGCCAAACACGCATACGACCATCATTGGCACCAAGGCAGAAGCGACTCTCATCGCTGAAGACGACACGTCTCCATTCGTCCCTCCATTCACGCCTGTCGCGACACCACTGGAGGCGGGCTGCACGATGTTGGGGCGTGAGCGGAAGACGGCCTAACGGTGTGCGGGACCGTAGCCCAGCTTCATGGAGACGGTTGCGAATGGTCCTCGCCGATACCCCAGGAGCAACAGTGTCGCTAATTTGCTGGGAAGTGGCGGTGCGGTCCCCTACGGCACTGCGTAGGATCCTACGGTCTTGGCGTGCATCCGTGCGTCGCTGCGGTCCGGTCCCAGGTCGACGGGCACGTGCACCTTCCGCCGACCACTGGCGACAACATCGATGTACTGTGGAGACCTCACGCCCCACGTGTTGAGCAATTCGGCGGTACGTCCACCCGGCCTCCCGCATGCCCACTATACGCCCTCGCTCAAAGTCCGTCAACTGCACATACGGTTCACGTCCACGCTGTCGCGGCATGCTACCAGTGTTAAAGACTGCGATGGAGCTCCGTATGCCACGGCAAACTGGCTGACACTGACGGCGGCGGTGCACAAATGCTGCGCAGCTAGCGCCATTCGACGGCCAACACCGCGGTTCCTGGTGTGTCCGCTGTGCCGTGCGTGTGATCATTGCTTGTACAGCCCTCTCGCAGTGTCCGGAGCAAGTATGGTGGGTCTGACACACCGGTGTCAATGTGTTCTTTTTTCAATTTCCAGGAGTGTATATACAGGGTGGTTCATTGATCGTGACTGGGCCAAATATCTCACGAAATATGCATCAAACGAAAAAACTAAGAGAACGAAACTCGTCTAGCTTGAAGGGGGAAACCAGATGGCGCTATGGTTGGCCCGCTAGATGGCGCTGCCATAGGTCAAACGGATATCAGTTGCGTTTTCTAAAATAGGAACCTTCATTTTTACTACATATTCGTGCAGTACGTAAAGAAATATGAATGTTTTAGTTGGACCACTTTTTTGGCTTTGTGATAGGTGGCGCTGTAATAGTCCCAAACGTATAAGCACGTGGTATCACGTAACATTCCGCCAGTACGGACGGTACTTGCTTCGTGATATATTAGCCGTGTTAAAATGAACCGTTTACCAATTGCGGATGTTGATGTATGGCTATTGTGATCAAAATGCCCAATGGGCGTGTGCTATGTATGCTGCTCGGTATCCTGGACGACATCATCGAAGTGTCCGGACCGTTCGCCGGATAGTTACGTTATTTAAGGAAACAGGAGGTGTTAAGCTACATGTGAAACGTCAACCACGACCTACAACAAACAATGATGCCCAAGTAGGTGTTTTAGCTGTTGTCACGGCTAATCCGCACATCAGTAGCAAACAAATTGCGCTAGAATCGGGAATCTCAAAAACGTCGGCGTTGAGAATGCTACATCAACATCGATTGCACCCTTACCATGTTTCTATGCACCATAAATTGCATGGCAACGACTTTGAATGTCGTGTACAGTTTTGCCACTGGGCACAAGAGAAATTATGGGACGATGACAGATTTTTTGCACGCTTTCAATTTAGCGACGAAGCGCCATTCAGTGGTAACGTAAACCGGCATAATATGCACCACTGGGCAACGGAAAATCCACGATGGCTGCGACAAGTGGAACATCAGGAACCTTGGCGGGTTAATGTATGGTGCCGCATTATGGGAGGAAGGGTAATTGGCCCCCATTTTATCGATGACAATCTAAATAGTGCAATGTATGCTGATTTCCTACGTAATGTTCTACCGATGTTACTACAAAACGTTTCACTGCATGACAGAATGGCGATGTACTTTCAACATGATGGATGTCCGGCACATAGCTCTCGTGCGGTTGAAGCGGTATTGAATAGCATATTTCATGAAAGATGGATTGGTCGTCGAAGTCATGGCCCACACGTTCACCGGATCTGACGTCCCCGGGTTTCTTTCTGTGGGGAAAGTTGAAGGATATTTGCTATCGTGATCCACGGACAACGCCCGACAACATGCGTTAGCGCATTGTCAATGCATGTGTGAACATTACGGAAGGGAACTACTCGCTGTTGAGAAGAATGTCGTTACACGTATTGCCAAATGCACTGAGGTCGACGGACATCATTTTGACCATTTATTGAATTAATGTGGTATTTACCAGTAATCACGCTGTAACAGCATGCGTTCTCAGAAATGATAAGTTCACTAAGGTACATGTATCACATTAGAACAACCGAAATAAAATGTTCAAATGTACCCAGGTTCTGTATTTTAGTGTAAAAAAGACCTACCTGTTACCAACTGTTCGTCTAAAATTGTGAGCCATATGTTTGTGACTATTACAGCGCCATCTATCACAAAGCGAAAAAAGTGGTCCAACTAAAACATTCATATTTCTTTACGTACTACAGAATATGTAATAAAAAATGGAGGTTCCTATTTAAAAGAACGCAGTTGATATCCGTTTGACCTATGGCAGCGCCATCTAGCGTGCCAACTATAGTGTAATCAATGGATCACCATATATATATATATATATATGCCCTGAAGAAACGAGGAGAGTAACGAGCTCAGGTAGAAACCTGGTTGGCATCTAAAGGCTTACAGCTTTCTAGTCTCAAGACTACTGTTAACTTTCTCAGTCTAAGGAAGCCGCTATTGTATCTCTGCATGAAACGCAGCAATTACAATAACATACGCCTAAGATTATATTGTAAGTATTTGCGTATCAAAGGGACCCACTAAATCTCTTTCTGTAAATTCCAGGTTTATCGAATATTGTTTCCTTGAGAAGTCTCCATTCACCAGTACTAGATGTCCACACCGCATAGCAGTGGAAATTTCGCTAATACTACCTGTTAGTGAAGCGATTATCTTTGGATTTTATTCACTACGTCTTAGTAAAGGAACAGGAAGTCCGTACGTCTGTGTAAGTGTGGAGCTCTGTATGGCGGTTAAGTTGGTTGTACCATGACATACAATTACGTTAGTCATAAACTCACTCAAAATTGCAACGATCGTGCAGCAAAATTCGACTAACACATCATCCTTCATACATTTTAGTAACAAGAGCCGTTATGGACGACATATGGAATCAAGGAAAGGTAATCAAATTAGTTAAACATACCCCACACGCTGTAAATATACAGAGTATATCAAAAAGAGTCATCCGATTTTTATAAAATCATAACTATTGTGTTGTTTGAAAGAGAAAACTTTCGAGTTTTACATGGTTCCCATCAGATAGCAGTAGTACCTCAGTTCTAGTAAAAATGGTATCGGGACAACAGAAAGCGTTTTGTGTCCCACGTTTTGAGTAGTGCGGATCAGTAATAACTGTTCAGCGTGACTGTCCTAATAGTTATGAATCCTCCCGCAGCACAGAGCATTAGTCGATGGCATGAACAATTTCGAGAAACAGGTTGTTTGTGTAAAGGCAAATCGCCAGGCTGTCCCTGAGTGTCTGACACAGACGTCGAGCTCATCTGCCATAGTTTCATAAAGGGTCCGCAGAAATACGTGCGCCGTGCAGCTCGACAGCTCGACATACCCTCGATGTCCGACTGGAGTATGTTGCGTTGACGTTTAAACATGAAACTATACAAAATTCAGCTACTACAAGCTCTTTGTGAAGGTGGAAAACAACAACATGTGGGGTTCTGTAAGTTCATTCTTGGCAAGATGGAGGTTGATAGGTTTCTTCCACCCTTAGCGTTTAGTGACAAGACAACATTCCATTTAAATGAGAAGGTAAACTATCATAGTGTGAGAATATAGGGTACAGAACAACCACATAAAGTTGTACAACATGAGAGGGACTCTCCAAAATTAAATGTGGTTTGTGCAGTTTAACGGGAAAAGGTCTATGGTCCATTTTTCTTTGCCAAGAACACTGTTACGGGAAGCACATATCTCGATATGCTTTGAGAACTTCCTTTTCCCACAGTTGGAGACTGAATCGAACGACTTCATTTATTGGCACTGGAAGTGCGGGATCTCTAAATCAAAGGACTACTGAACGATGGATCGGTCGAACGGGACCAAATGATTCAGCTTTACATTACTGGCCTCCAAGGTCGCTGCACCTGACAGTCTGTGATTATTTCTTGTCTGGGTTCATAAAAGACTCTGTTTATGTGACTCCGTTAGCAACAACAATGAATCAACTGGGACATCGCATAACAGCAGCTGTGGAAGCTGTAACTCAAATCACGCTTGCTGCAGTGTGGGGACAATTTGAATACCACATTGACATATGCCGTGCATCTCAAGGGGGCATATTGAACAGCTACGAAAAAGTATGAAAAAACTTCGAGATTTCCGTTCATCAAAAAACGAAATTCATTGAATAACCCCATTAATGTAATAAACGCCCAAAATGATGTTCTTTAACTTCAATGAATTTGGTAATACGCGAAACGAAATTCCTCTCTACAGCGAGCAGATCGCCTGCAGAAACTGTCGCACATACATTGACAATGCGCTGACGCATGTTTTCAGGCGTTGCCAGTGGATCACGATGGCAAATATCTTTCAATTATCCCTAAAGAAAGAAGTCCGGAGACGTAAGTTCAGGTGAACGTGGAGGCCATGGTGTGGTGCTTTACGACCAATCCCCCTGTAATTAATATTTTATTTAATACCGCTTCCACTGCACACGTGCTATGTGCC
This sequence comes from Schistocerca piceifrons, assembly GCF_021461385.2. Classification (NCBI taxonomy): domain Eukaryota; kingdom Metazoa; phylum Arthropoda; class Insecta; order Orthoptera; family Acrididae; genus Schistocerca; species Schistocerca piceifrons. The sequence continues at coordinate 743,939,997 of NC_060138.1, forward strand.
GGACATCCATCATGTTGAAAGTACATCGCCATTCTGTCATGAAGTGAAACATATTGTGGTAGAATCGGTAAAACATTAATTAACAAATCAGCATACAGTGCATCACTTAGATTGCCATCGATAAAATAAGGTCCAGTCAGATATACTCCCATAATTCCACGCCATACATTAACCCGCCAGGGTCGCTGACGTTCCACTTGTCGCAGCCATCGTGGAATTTCCGTTGCCCATAGTGCGTAATATGCCTGTTTACGTTACTTCTGTTAGTGGATGACGCTTCGTCACTAAATAGAACTCTTGAAAAGAAACTTTTATCGTCTCGTAACTTATTTTGTGCCAGTGGAAAAAATTTACACGACGTCCAAAATCATTGCCAGGCAATTCCTGGTGCATAGAAATATGGTAAGGGTGAAATGTATGACGATGTAGAATTCTCAAAACCGACGTTTTTGAAATTCCCGATCCCACTCAGTTTCTCTGCTAATGATGTGCGGATTAGCCTGAACTGCAGCTAAAACACTTATTTGGGCATCTTCATTTGTTATAGTGCTTGGTTGCGTTTTATTCTTTGGCTGAACACTTCCGGTTTCTTTAAATACATTAACTATCCGACGAAAGGTCCGGACACTTGGATGCTGTCTTTCAGGATAACGATCAACATACATAGCACAAGCTTGTTGGGCATTTTGATGTCAATAGCCTAAATAATCACCATATCTACTTTTTCTGCAAGTGTTAAACGTTCCATTTTTACAAGATTATGTATTTTGCGTAATTATTATGACAGGAAAAACGATTTTTGTTCTTTATTGTATGTCAGTGCCTCATATGGCGCAGGCTGGCAGCAGCATAGGCACCGCTCTTCAGCCGAGAGACAGCACATAACAGGGATACATTTAAAACAACATAAAGGAAAAAATAAGGCGAAGCAGACATATGAAAGGAGAAACATAATGGAAGATAGCGTAAAAAGGGACTGACTGTGAATGGTGATAAAACTCTAAGAACTGTATGCAAGAAACCACACACTGCGACAATGAAAAGAAACACAAGACCAAGTATGGCCAGACCATAAAGGTTGTGATGGGTGGCGTAGCACATAACAATCACTGACAGGAACACAATCAACATGTACAGCACGTGATGAAGATCACAACTCTTGATGTCACGGGAGAACAGCACCAAACACAACACTGATGTAGCACCATGACGACGATGAACAAACTGAGAAGGTCTGCCAGGGGTACAATGAGGAGAGAGAAGGAAAGAAAAAGGAGGGTGGTGCTAGAGGGGGAGAGAGGGGAAGATGGGCAGGGGACGCGCCGAAGGGGGCTAGGGAGGAAAGGACAGAGGAGGCAAACAGTTGAGGAGGGGGTGCAGACTCAGGGGGGAGTAGGAAATTCTGCTCTGAGAGGAGGAAGGGAGAGGAAATGGGGGTGGGGCCTGCGGAGGGGGGAGGGTAGAACAAGGCCAGGCTACAGTTGGTAGGAAGGGCTGATGTCATGGTGTAGTTCATCATCTGGGAGGGGAAGGTGATGGAAATTGCCTTGATGAAAGAGATGGAGGGTGTGGAGGTCGAGAGAGGGAGGGATACAGCGATAGAGTCACAGCAATGGCCAGGGGATGGAGAGGAAGGAGGACACCAGGGGGTGAAGTGGATCAAGCCTGCGGACAGTGTAAAGGATGTGGATATGTTGGAGGAAAAGGAGTTGTATGAGGGAAGAAAGGCGGATACAGAAGACAAGGCACAGCATGTAGTGTTCTAGGATTTGAAGGGCCTTATAATAGTGGAGGGGGGCAGAGACCCAGGCAACGCTGGCCTACTAGAGGAGAGAATGGAAGAGGGGTTTGTAGGTGTGGAGGATGGTGGAAGGATGCAATTCCCATATCTGGCAAGACAGGAGATTCAGGAGGCAGAGTTGTGAATGGGCTTTCTGCTGGATGGTCAGGAGATGAGGGGCCCAGGTGAGGTGACAGTGGAGAGTGATGCCAAGGAATCTCAGAGTGGGGGTGAGCTGGATGGATGACCATAAACGGTGAGGTAGAAATCATGGAGACAGAAGGAGTGGGTGGTGAAGCCTGTGGTGATTGCCTGGGTTTTGAGGGGTTGATACAAAGGAACCACTGGTCACACCAAGTGGTCACCTGATCAAGGTGGATTTGGTTGGTGTGTGGGACCATTGAATGGTTGGTTAGAGAGACAGGAAGGCAGTGTCATCAGCATATTGGAGGAGGTGGACAGGTGGGGGTGGCTTGGGCATATCTGCAGTGTGCAGGAGATAGAGGAGAGGGGAGAGGTAGGAACCCTGGGGGTCCCCAGCAGTGGGATAAAAGATACGGAAGTTGGTATCATGGAGAGTGACATGGAAGGACGGCGTGAGAGGAACGAAGCTACCTCACAGACAAAATTTATAGGCAGGGCGTAAGTTTGGAGTTTAAAGAGGAGACTGGTATGCCATATGTGGTCATAGGCATTTTGTAGGTTGAGGGAAACAAAAATGGTGGAGTGACAGGAGTTAGGCTGGAGAGAGAGAAGGTGGACGAGGTTAAGGAGTTGGTCAGAAGCTACACTGGGTAAGGGGCAGGTGGTGGTGTTGATTAAGGTGGTGTTGGATACGACAGGAGAGGATGGATTCGAAGATCTTATGGAAAATGGAGGTGAGGCAGATGGGACGATAGGAAGAGGTAATGGAAGGGGCTTTGTTGAGTTTGAATAATAAGAGGGAATGGGGAGTCTTCCACAGGTCAGGGTAGAAGCCAGTAGAGAGGATGACATTGCATAAATTGCAAGGACAGTCAGGAAGGAGAAAGGGCATTCTCTGAGGTGGCAATAGGTGACACAGTCATGATCAGGGGCTGTGTTGGGTTTTGACTGGAGGATAAGTTTAATGTCTTGTGCTGTGATGGGAGTGTTTATATTGGAGGGGGGCAACCGCCCCAAGCACTGGAGATTGAGAGCAATTGGAGTGACTGAGGTATCAGCGTGATCCATGACGATGGGAAAAAGAGAATAATCAAAGTGGGGGTCATCAGTGGCAGAAAAGACCTCAGAAAGATGGGAAGCGGAGTGGTTTGCCTTACTGAGGTTGTTGGGAAGGGGGCGGTCGTTATGAAGAAGAGGGTAATGGGGTGCAGAATGGGAACTAGTAAGGCGATGGATGGCTGACCAGTAGTTGGAGTTTATAGGGAGGGTGGCATTGAGTTGTGTACAGATCCTGCGCCAGTTCTGGCGTTTCTTTGCTGCAATGACGTTCAAGACATGTCACTGCACTTGCCAGTGGTGATGGAGTGTATGCCTCTCATGACTGAACAGGAAGGAGCGGTGGAGGGGGCGGGATTCGCGAAGGAGTAGGACTGCCCACAGAGAGAGAGTGGGGCAGTAGGGTTCGATTGTTTTAGTAGGAACATGGGTTTCCATGTCGTCAGTAACCACCTTCTGAAGGAAGGATGAGGCATGGATGATGTCGTCAGGATGGTGATAGGTAAGAGGGTTGCTTTTGAGGTGAGTGGTGATAGATTCCCAGTAGGCATCCCAGTTTGGAAAAATGTCTGGTTTTTCTTTTTTATATGTGATATGGTACAATACAGCATCACTGGTATTTTGCAATCTATGGAAAACCTTTATTTTTCTTTCTTGTCATTTCATTCCATTGCACCATATGGGCAGGGGAGAGCTTGCAGTGGCACAGTCCACTGCTCCTCTGACAAACGATTGTACAGAATACATGAAAGGGGAAGATTTACAAAAAAGGGGAGGATAAAAGGGGGACATAAAAACACAGTAGATGGAGATGATGGTAGTTAAAATAGACACTAATACGGGGACATGCACAGGGGTACAGCTAAAAGTCAACAGAAAGTTGAAAGAACACAGCTGGCAAGTAGTTGCGCACTTAGAATCACTGGAGCCAAATACAAGTTAAAAGTCGGCCATGGTATAGAAGTCACACGAACACACATGGACTATATAAAGGTCGAGCAGACAATTAAAACCATATCACTTGATGACACTGTATAATGGCTCCAAACACAATACTAATTCAGCACACTTGAGAATGAAAAAAACTGGGAGGATCTGTCAGGGGTGGGGGACAAGGGGGATGGGAAAAGGAGGTGAGAAGGAGGGAAGAGAAAGGGGGATGAGGTGTTGGCCTCCCTAAGAGTTGGTTGGGGAGGGAAGGGATGGGATGGGAGGGGAAAACAACTGAGGAGGGGGTGCAGGGACTCAGCATGGGAAGGAGGAAAATCCCTTCGGGGCGAAGGAGGGGAGAAGAAAAGGGAGGCCCTGGGGAGGCATGGAAACAAGGCCAGGTTACAGTTGGACGGAAAGGTAGATGTCACGGTGAAGTTCAATATCTGGAAGGGATGGAAAAACGTTGTCTTACCTTTATTATATTTCAATGCCCCATCTGGGGCTGGCTAGCAGCAGCATATGCACTGCTCTTCAGATGACAGGGATCAATTAGACAATAATATAAAGGAGAAAATATGGGGTACATAGAAATAAAAAGAGGGAATATTATGGAAGAGAACAGACAAAGATGGGATGACAGTAAAATGGAGATAAAAACCATAAATAAAGTAGCGCACACAAGAAAACACACACTGGGACAATTAAAAGAATTGTAAGATGGCAAGAACTATGCCCCTTACATGAAGTCATTAAAGATCACTGAACTCACGTTGAGTGAACAGTAGGGCTGATCAAAAATGACTGACAAGGCACAATGTATCTTGTAGAGGGTATAGTATGGACATATTGGAATAATTAATGTTGGGTGATGGTTTTAAAGTAATTCACATGACATGAAATCTTTGTGGGAACGCATCAATTTACTGGAGGCTAGTTTATCCCAAGGAAGTATTCAGAGTTGACCATGGCCAGGCTGGGGAGCGGCAAAGGGAAGTGACAATTGGCAGTTTAGGACGGCTCAAACTCTGAGAAAGCAGTAATGGGGCATGGCCTCCAGCTGCCTTAAGATGAGTGACAGTGAAGGGGGGTGGTTGACCCCATGCTGATGTACTGGGTGCAGACAGAGAACTTGCATGCCTGTTGATAAATGTCCGTCGTCCCATTTTCAGTGAAACATGTGAGAAAGCCACGCAAAGCTACGGTGGAGTGGTCAACAGAGGCCAAAATATGCGTGTTCATAGCTATAGCAACTTCACGCTGAATTCACGGTCCGCAGAGTCTGAAGTAAATCAGGTGAAGAGTGACAGAATAAAATATGCCGGCCTCCGATGGGAACATAGGACTAAGGAATTTGAAGTACTCTCCTGGGAGTCAGAATTCCGGAAAAATTGGTGTTTTGTGCAGATGCTAACCTTGATGGGTGGCCTGGGAGGAGCTAAATAGCAGAAGTTGAGAGGAAGGGAAATTTTGTGGGAATTTGTTCACTTCCCAGAGTAGGCATTGGTCGGCCCTGGGAAGCGATGCATAATTAACGCGACTTGCACTGCAACTGGCGTAAGTGATTTTGCTGGACGGGAAACAGAGGTGAAGAGCGGACTGGCAGAAGTCTCCGTAGAAGTCTTCTGTTCCCAGCTTGCCTAGAGTGTGGACGTGGCGTTCTTTAGTCAGCTTTCCTGAGAGAGTGTGAGCATCTCTGCTGTTTAGGACTTAGCAAACGGAACGATTGAGCTTGGGGATAGGAAGTTTTCGTTCAGTTATGTACTGTGCAAGATGGCTAGGAGTGAAGAGAAGAGCGCAGCCTGCAGCACCACAAGGTAGGCCGACGTCCGCACAACGACGCCGCCCTGCCACGCTGAATTCGGTGATATTGCGCCCACTCTGGCTTGAGTTAGGCCACTGATTAATTTGTTGGATCACGTCAGCAAAGTATACACGAAGGTTTCATGGGCCATGTATTGCAGAATTCTTCTCGCACTTTGCATTACGCCGGGGTCAGTCGATAGGAATTACTTTTGATTTATCACGCTTTACTCCACGCAAACGCAGTTTATTACCACTGCATGTTAGGAGAGTCATGTATTGTGATGATTGAAGTTTGTGAGTTGAAATAAATTCATTCTAATCGACTGCATCTGTTTTCAATCAAGTAGTTGAAATCCCAAGTCACTTTCTTAATTAATTTTATGTTCAACATTTGCATCTGCTGTTCAATAGCTGTATATAACATCAATGTGCACCCCTTTTTAATTAAAAGGGATCAATTGTGAATCAATTAATGTCAACACTGCCACCGCAGTTCAATCAGGAGTCACAGGGCCTTATTACTTTCTTTGTGTTATCCAACATTGTGGCAGTTTTGCACTCTCTGTTGATCTGTTAGTCAATTATCTAGGGTGAACACATGCCAAAACGAGATAAGTGATGGGTGGGGTGTTACAGAATACATGGCAAAGGATGGCTGGAGTATAAAATCATCGATAGGCAGCGTAGCACATAACAATCAATGACAGTAACGCCGCCCGATATGAATCCCATCCAACATTTATGCGGCATAATCAAGAGGTCAGTTCGTGCACAAAATACTGCACCGGCAACACTTTCGCTATTATGGACGCCTATAAATGCAGCATGGCTCAGTATTTCAGCAAGGTACTTTCAACGAATTGTTGAGTACAGGCAACGTCGACATGCTACACTACGTTAGGCAAAAGGAGTTCCGACTCCATGTTAGGAGGTAGCCCATGACATAAAGGGGATTTTGTCCTGTCCGCAACTTGCTGCTCGGCTCATCCGGAATCACGCACTCACTATAAAAGTGCTTGTCCACACTTTTCGAACTTCCAAAAGTGAGCGTTGCCTACCCGTGTTTCTGGTGCTGACAGTGTTTCCTGCTTCAGGAATATCGATATTTTGTTGCAGCAGCTACTGGAAGACTGATGAAATTTAGTGTGGCTAATGTTTGTTGTTGATCGTACAGGCAACTCAGTCACCTTTCAAGCATTCGGAGTGGCACACTGGACACGCGTTCCAGAGGAAGACAGTTCAAATCCTCGTTCGGCCACCCAGATTTAAATTTTCCGTGATTTCCCCAAATCGATTAAGGCAAACGTCGGTAAGATTCCTCTGAAAGGAGTATGGCCGATTTCTCTCCCCATCCTTTCCTAATCCGAGCAGGACCATGAACTCTAATATTTCTTTCTTCCTTCAACTGTCCACGTACATGCGTATGTCGGAACCTTTGTGGGTTTAGTTTGAAGCAAGAAAGACAATGAATAAATGAGATGATTAAATTGAAAAACTAAACTAAACTTTACTTTAAATAAATACAAAACAATACAGAAAATGGGAGTCCGTTTGAAAGTGCACACCTTCGCTCATCTTTCGAATTCAAATTCTGCTGCAGCGTCGCATTAAATGCCATGCTGCTCCAGCGCGAGTAATGTAACACTCTTGTACCCTCCTCGCTATGCCACCCAAGAGATAATCGAAATGTTTTGCTATCGTCTCTCCCATTCTTCCGCAGAGGCAGTACTGAGGCCATCCACTGCGGAAGGAAGACTCCTGTGATGCCGCACTGAAGTTTTAAATGGTCCCTTTAACGCTTAGTCGGGTTCCTGTGTTCTGGATCTTGGAGAAATAAGTTACGAGTTTGGCAGCGGTGTTGTCCTGCATTACGGTCTTGAAAGACGAAGCCATCTCTAAGGTCTAGAAAGACGAAGCCGTTGGCAAGATGTTGAGTGTAGAATTGGAGACTTCTGTCCTAAAATTGCAAAGCCTGCAAACTATCCTCGAAAGGAATGGGAGACCTCAGACTTCTGTTCTTAATGCTCGCCCAAAACATGACTGACTTAGCCTCTTGCTGAATCCCTACGACCATATGCCTGTGATGTACACTGGTACCTCGTCGCCACCGCATCCTTCAACAACGATCATCAAACGAATCTTGCACTTTTCAATGAAGAGAATCTGACGTTACTCATAAAGATTCCAATCAAAGTGTTCTCTTGCTCACTCCCTTTGCGTGTCACTGTTGTTGAGGATTTGTAGTGTTATTCGCAACGGATGTCGAAAGACGATACTGTTCGTGTGGAGGTGGCTGTGCACTGATATTGCATACCTCGACACATCCCTCCCAGCTACCTTCAGAAAGGCAGCACGTAGTCCTGATACTTTCAGCTAAGGGTTATATACGTAGCGGTCATCACCTAATACTATCAACTGCGAACGCCCACTACTACGAAGTAGATCATGAGTCTATTGTTCTTCTCCTTTTAAATGCTCAAATGATGTCACAGTGGTGCGTGCCAATTCAGCGGACGACATTCCATTCTGATAAACGTGGTTCTCGTAAATTCACCATGCATACATTGTCTGAGCTTCAAGCAGACTTTCGAACCGTATTGACGGATTGAAAAGTATACACAAACCACACAACCTCGTTCACGATCGGAGGCAGTGCGCAACCCTTAACTGTTCTCAGAACGTAGGTTTACTTTAACCTTCATTACACATGTGGCTCTGCCTTGCAATTTCCTGTGGTCTATAGAAGTAGTTTTCTGAAAGAAACACCAACTGTGGAAGTGCTAAGGACGACGATAAACAGTTTTGAGTACTTTACAAATTATTGTTCTCAGACACACACATCAAAAAAAGTTATGCATCACCCCGGTTCCCAGAACTCCTGAAGATGGGCGTTAATTATGGATATTGTATCACAGACGCAGTCCGTTTGACTGTTCAGAAATGTCACCATACCCGCCCAAAGATGTAAATAACCATCCGTGAGTAGCGCGTATTAGACGGAGGGAGTCCGACAGCCGATCAGTTCCAGTCATTCCACCAGGAAGAAGGTACACGGCTCGTGTTGTCTGTAGTTCAACCACGACTAGACGGTCAATATCGCGGTTCGATCGCGTCCGTGTTGTTACTTTGTGCCAGGAAGGGCTCTCATCAAGGGAAGTGTCCAGGCTTCTCGGAGTGAACCAAAGCGATGTTGTTCGGACATGGAGGAGACACCGAGAGACAGAAACTGTCGATGACATGCCTCGTTCAGGCCGCCCAAGTTTAGTGGATGACCGCTACCTACGGATTATGGCTCGGAGGACCCCTGTAGCAACGCCATCATGTTGAATAATGCTTTTAGTGGCCACAGAACGTAGTGTTACGACTCAAACTGTGCGCAAGAGGCTGCATGATGCGCAACTTCACTCCCGACGTGCATGGCGAGTTCCATCCACCACCACGACACCATGAAGCACATTAAAGATGGGCCCAACAACATGCCGAATGGATGGTTCAGGATTTGCATCACGTTCTCTTCACCAATGAGTGTCGCATATGCCTTCAACCAGATAATCGTCGGAGACGTGTGTGGAGGCAACCCGGACAGTCTGCATGCCTTAGACACACTGTCCAGCGAGTGCAGCAAGGTGGAAGTTCCCTGCTGTTGTGGGATAGCATTATGTGGGGCCAACGTACGCCGCTGGTGGTCATGGAATGCACCGTATCAGCTGTGAGATACGTGAATGCCATGCTCCGACCTATAATGCAAGCATATCGGCAGCACACTGCCGAGGAATTCATCTTCATGGACGACAATTTGCGCCCCCATCGCGCAAATCTTGTGAATGACTTCCTTGAGGATAACGACATCGCTCGACTAGAGTGGCCAGCATGTTCTCGAGACATGAGCCCTATCGAACATACCTGAGATGGATTGAAAATGGCTGTTTATGGACAACGTGGCCCACCAACCGCTCTTAGGGGTCTTCGCCGAATCGCCGTTGAGGAGTGGGACAATCTGGACCAACAGTGCCTTGATGAACTTGTGGGTCGTATGCCATGACGAATACATTCATGCATCAATGCAAAAGGACGTGCTACTGGGTATTAGCGGTACCGATGTGTACGGCAGTCTGGACCACCACGTCTGAAGGTCTCGCTGTATGGTGGTACAACATGCAATGTGTGGTTTTCATGAGCAATAAAAAGGCGGAAATGATGTTTATGTTGATCTCTATTCCAATTTTCTGTACAGGTTCCGGAACTCCCGGAACCGAGGCGATGCAAAACGTTTTTTATGTGTGTATATGTTTGGAGGATGAACGTAGAAATAAGCTTTGACGAACATGAAAAGTGTTAAATACTGTTAAATATTCATGCAACCGAAGATTCGTTTCTACAGTGAGAAGATATAATGAAACAAAATGAATTTTCATCTGCAGCAGCGAAAGTTAAAAATTGTTAAGCACAGCTAATTCTTTAAGAGTTGGATTACTTTTTAAGAGTTGGATTGTTTCACGATGGCCTACCATTATGATAAAGAGCAAGGTAATGTACTGATTAAGACATCACACTCGAATACGGAAGGACTGAGGTTTAGGGCCATCTCCAACCATCCAGCTTTATTTTATCCATGGGTTCTCTAAATTAGTCAAGAGCGATGCCGGAAACGTTCTTCCGAAGAGTTGTTGCTGTTGTGGTCTCCGACATGAAGACTGGTTTGATGCAGTTCTCCATTCTAGTGTATCCTGTGCAGGTCTTATCTCTGCATAACTACTGCAACCTACATCCATTTGGATCTGTTTTAAATGTCAAGCCGTAATCTCCTTCCAATAATCCATACCTCTCTCCATTACTAAATAAACTACTCCTTGGTACCTCAGAATGTACCCCAACAAGCGATCCCTACTTTTAGTCAAGTTATGCCATGAATTTCTTTTCTCCTCAGTTCGATTAAAAAAAAAAAAAAAAAAAAAGACGGAAAATGGGTTGAAATGGCTCTGAGCACTATGGGACTTAACACATGAAGCCATCAGTACCCTAGAACTTAGAACTACTTAAACCTAACTAGCCTAAAGACATCATACACATCCATGCCCGAGGCAGGATTCGAACCTGCGACCGTAGCGGTCGCACTGTTTCAGACTGTAGCGCCTAGAATCGCTCGGCCACACCGCGCGGCCTCAGTTCGATTCATTAGTCATATAATATACCAAGCCAGTCTGTAGCATTATACTTCAAAAGCTCCTGTTCGGATATTGCCTGTACTATTTGTCATCAATGCTTCATTTCACCATAAGATTCCATTCCACACACCTCCAGAGACGACTTCTAAATATTTAAACTACATTTGATGTTAACACCGTTTTCGATTCCAGAGAAGCTTTTCTTCTTATTGCCAATCTGCATTTTAAATCTTTACAACTGCCACTGACTGTTACTCTGTTGCACAGAAGACAAAACTCCTTAGCTAATTATAGTACCTCATTTCTTAATTGTATATCCTCAGCGTCAGCTATTCAGTTTCACTACACTCCATTACCGTTGTTTTACTTCTGTTACTGTACGCCTTATAAGCTCTTCTCACGCCAGTACCCAAACCAGTCAACTGCACTTCTAAGCCTGCCGGAGTGGCCGTGCGTTTCTAGGCGCTACAGTCTGGAACCGAGCGACCGCTACGGTTGCAGGTTCGAATCCTGCCTCGTTCATGGAAGTGTGTGATGTCCTTAGGTTAGTTAGGTTTAATTAGTTCTAAGTTCTAGGCGACTGATGACCTCAGAAGTTAAGTCGCATAGTGCTCAGAGCTATTTTGCACTTCTGAAGTTCTTTGCTGTCCGCGGTAACGACAGTGTCATCGGTGAAACTTAAAAGTTTTTATTTTTTCTCCCTAAAGTTTAATTCGGTATCCAGATTACTAATTAATTTACTTTACTGCTTTCTGAATGTACAAACTGACTAACGTTGCTGATAAACTACAATCATATCTATAAATGGTTCAAATGGCTCTGAGCACTATGGGACTTAACATCTGTGGTCATCAGTCCCCTAGAATGTAGAACTAATTAAACCTAACTAACCTAAGGACATCACACACAACCATGCCCGAGGCAGAATTCGAACCTGCGACCGTAGCGGTCACGCGGTTCCAGACTGAAGCGCCTAGAACCGCACGGCCACAGTGGTCGGCTACAATCATATCTTTCTCTCTTCTAAACTACAGCCTCCGTCGCACGTGCTTCGTTTGTTATAACTGTAGTCACCATCTGTATACGTTTTAGATAACTTCAGAATTTCAAAGAGTGTTTTCCAGTAGCATATTCGAAAATGGCAATTCTGCTGCTGCATTCTTTAAGTCTGAGGGGTTTCGCTTATCTCATCAGGTCACAACTGTTTAGTTATGGATGGTTCTCCCAAATATCTTAATAATTCTAATGTCATCTACCACAGATGCCTTGTTTCGATATCAGTCTTCTGGCGCTCTGTTGAAGTCTTCTCGCGTTAAGACAATCACTCCTCTCATATCCCCATCTTTATTTTTTCTTCCCGTGACAATGTATTTAAGTATATTTCCGCTGTATGGTCCTCCGAAACGAAGATCACCGATTTCCTTTGGTACCCATGTGTACTTCGCACTTGTCTTCAGCGACGGGAATCTAAACCCCAACTTCCCGTCCATTCCGCCCAATACGTAGGACGGGAGCCGTCAGCGCAATGCGGGCAGCCGGTGTTGGGCTGCAGGCGCAGCAGGAAGAGAGCCGGCGTGAGTCAGCGCCACACGGCACGGCTTGGCACCGCTACGCGTGGTCACGGGCGGGGCCGGGCGCTGGTGTGTGTCTCTTGGCACGTCCCTCTTACGTCATCGGTCCAGCGAGGCACTGCTGTGGTCACGGAGGGTCCTCAAGCCGTGAACCGCGCGCCAAGACGTGTGCTGATTGCTTAACTCAAAACAGTACCCCTCCGTCAACGGTAAACACGTTCCATCTGCTGAGCTACACCAACAGAACACTGTCGTCATGTTCTTCCCTCGTCTGTTTTATCACTCTACGCTTAACTTAAAGATGTCATTAATTGACTGGAAAGATTTGTAAATTATTTTCCCTCTGCGGTTCTGAGCTGGCCTATGAATTTCACTGTTGTGAGGTGAAGACACTTCTGAGCATCGATTACAATTTAGCTTAATTACTCATGATACTTACAACAGCAAGTTTTATTAATTACAATTTCTATGCGTCTCCTACATCCATCGTATGGTGGATAATGAGGCAATTACTGTTAATGTTTCATTAAGGTGCCCCTACAGATGTCGTTTTATGCAACCTGCAATGTAGTATCTGGTCTTCAAAATTCACGTGGTGTTTTATATTTTCTCGCTTGCTACACACAAACCGCTATTCCTACAGAAAAAATGAACAGGACCTTTTTATAGGAAATTTAATGTAGTTAAGTTTTGCAGGGGAATATGTTTTCGCTGGATGTACCTCCTCCCCTCACTCGTTCCTCACCAGTCGGGATTTCAAGTACGTTATTCGTAGCACTTCCCCTGCCACTTCACAAAAATATATGACTACACGAACTCTTCTCGATATTCGATCTTTCTTGGTCTCTTTTATTCCACCAACATAGTCGGCTGTATCGTTAACATTATTAATTTAAACATGGTTGAACATTATACATTCAGCTCTCGACCTTCTCTACCAGGATGGGTGGTTATATGGTTTTCTGCTGATTTTTGCAGTTACATAAAGTTTTGTTCTGCAACCACAAATTAATATTTCAGTTATAGACTTTGACTTGGTAATTGCTCTCAAGATTTGTGACGCAACAATTGATGTGATTATGCATTGTATGCCATTACAACAACAAAGTTTCTTTTGCATATCTATTACCACGCAACAACATAGACAAAGTTTCTAGAGAACAGCTAAAGTTTGCTTGTGCAGGAATAGATTTTTGCATATTTTCTGCAATTTTGAACACCGATTTGTGACAAGTATTTTTCAGTGTGTAGTGCAACTGAGAGTTTTTTATTTTATGCGTTTGTAATGTTATATTATGCTTACAATAAGTGTTTTGCCATTGATCATTGCCATTCGTAGTGATTTACTACCATTTAAAAGTATTCATGTTTATTGAATCTTGAAGTGTTGTATGGTTAGAAAGACACTGACTTTTTGTGATGTATGCGACATTGTGTCTTTACTGAAGTGCCTGTCGGCAATTTAAATATTTTTTCTGTCTTCATCAAGATTTATAGAAAGTGATTTTTAGTAGTAATGATCTTCCACGTGCAAAAGTTTTCCCTTTTTTTCGCTGTAGTATTATAATTGCATTAAAATGTCAAAAGCTACTAGAACTAGATCAAATGTCAGAGACCGAGCGAGGTGGCGCAGTGGTTAGCACACTGGACTCGCATTCGGGAGGACGACGGCTCAAACCTGCGTCCGGCCGTCCTGATTTAGGTTTTCCGTGATTTCCCTAAATCGCTCCAGGCAAATGCCGGGATGGTTCCTTTCAAAGAGCACTGCCGACTTCCTTCCCCATTCTTCCCTAAACCGATGGGACCGATAACCTAGCTGTTTGGTCTCCTTCCCCCTGATCACCCAACCAGGATTGCCTAATCCTCTCTCTGAAACCGTCATCAACCTCTGGTTCACTGTCATCAAATGCCAGAACTGCAGCTGATGTAACCTCTGGTAATCCTGTAGACAGAGAAAGGACAGTTCAACAGGTTTCTTCTCACTTTACTGATTTAACTGAAACATATAGAACAATACCTGATAAGACTGATCAGAGTAATTTTTCGGCATCAAACATGGAACAAGAAAGTGCAGCTGTGGATTCTGCTTTGGAAACTGAGTCTGTAGGAAGTAATTTGTCGCATCAATGAGATTATGTAGCTTCAGGTTTCCGCAGCTGTGGACGCCTTCTGGTAGTAGTGCCGAAGATGAGGACAACGATCTTTTGCAGATAATATTATCAGAGACTAAAACCGTTAAGGAAGAAAATTGCAAGCTATTGTCAGAGCGTAGTGGAGGACAGGTTAGAAGATTAGAAGAACGTGACAGAAAACTAGCCGGCAGTCTGAAACTGAACTATAAAATGTTTAGAGAGGAACGTTTGTCCGATTTAAATAACGAAACTAAATAGGTTAAGCAAGATGTAATGAACCTAAAGTCAAGAGTCGAACAGATTGAAACGGCCGAAATTTCATAGTTAAAACAGCAAGGTAGTCAGTCTGAAACCCACACACAAAGTCTTGAGGAGCAATGTTGATCGCTTAAGGCTAAAGGGACAGTTAAACACAGTTACCAAACAAGTAGACGAATTGTCTGTAACCACGACCCAACTGTCTAGCAACGCGGATAAAAATTCAGATATCACACAGCCTATTCCCTTTGCAGAATAGGAAGAATATCTTTCTCTTCATCGTTTTAAATAGGGACAACTGACCATTAATCAACAGCACAGGTCTGATGTAAAGAAACTTGATTACATACAACCGCGCGTTGAACAAATTGCCTGATGTACACTACGTGCCTTAATACTTCTGACCAACTTCCCGATTTGTGCCTCGTAGGTTAACTGATACGCAAACGCAGTGCGTTATGCAGACAAGATAGCGCTGATGCCTCGGACACTAAGAAAAATGATTTTCTCTCTCAGCAGAATGATTCATTCGATTACAAACGTTTTCTTCGAAAGTTTAAAGGTTTTCGAAATTCTCCTAACGACATGCACCCCAGATAGTGGCTCCAACAATTCTAGTATTGTCTTCCACCTTCATGGTCAATTGGTCACTGTGGCTATTTAGAATCTGAACGAACCACAAGTATGAGAGCAATCACACGAGAATGCCAAAAGGAAGGTGAATTCTATCACACGTTCTTGTCGCCATACTGGTCTGAAGCAACAAAAGACAGAGTAATAAACAGTACCATTATGGTAAAGAATTCTGATGACTCAGATTTGTCCAGCGCGGCAGACTGTTTTCAGCACATGATACGTAAGAATCGCTTCTTATCAAATCCCTACAGTCCCTCTGAATTAACAAGAATTTGTTTGACTAAATTACCGACACGGTTGTGACACATTGTTTTTGCAGGACGCTGTAAAGATGACATTGAAGGTTTTCAAAATTTACTGCAAGAACTTGAAGTTGACGGTGAGGAATTTTACTCGCGAAGTAAATGCAGAGACAACGACAGGCAAAACTTCGCGTCTCAGCAAAGCAGATCAGATAATGGGTATTCTGCAAATCGTAACAGAGCTATAAACGGAGTAATCAGTTTTCTAACAGCCGTGATCACAATTATTCTTACTATTGGCATTTGAGAGAACAGTCTAACAGTTGTGTCAGTTTCAAAGGTAGGAACAGAGTTCGTGGTTTTAGCAACCAAAGAAGCTACGGCAATAATGGTGATACCAACAGACATCAGTATAAAGAAAGAAATAACAGTAACTGGCGTGAAAGACGAAACTTTAATCAAAATCGAGAACACAGATTTCAGATCACATGACTATCATTGCAACGAAAACCGAGATAGTTAGCGTGATTGTAATAGTTATTATGAAACAAATCATCTGGAGAGCCGCTATCGCGGAATTTTAGTCCTGAACGATGTGCTGAAGGAACTGAGATTAGACCATCTAACCCTCATGATAAAGTGAACGTGACAGGCCATCTCATGGATGACCGACACCACATGCGGCAAACGACTCGTTTGTCTATACAAAGAATTCCTCCATTCATACGATAAAAATCATGCATTGGGAACCCATTAATAAACAAAATGAACAGCGTGAAGAACAGATTTTAGGTGAAACCGATCATAATCCTGTTAATACAGAGACTGTTGAGGACCAAGCACTAAACTTGAGGTAAATCGGTGATTTTAATGGGTAAATAATTACGTGCCATGGTCAGATGACGATAGTGAATTTGAAAAATATGTGCATCTACAAGTAGTATCAAACATATCTGATGGTATGGTAACGGATTTTGGTGACACTTTCTTAGGAAAACCATTTAATGACATTGATTCACAGGAGAAACGAACAAATTTTGTCCAGTTTGATGATATTAGAGTTAACTTGTCTGAAGAAAAAGTAGACAATCAGAGCATCTTAAACCATCCTATGTATCAGTTTATGTTGGGCAGGTCTCTTTATCCGCCGTATTAGACTCAGGTAGTCCCACTTCAGCTATCATTGAGGCAGCTTTCACTTTATGTCAGGAATCAACTATTTGTCCAACATTTCCATTACAACGAACCAAAATAAGGGGGGTGATTACGGGAACAATTGTTGGAGTTGGAAAACTGACACGTTTAGATTTCATTTGCTAAGGTCATCAGTCCCCATCCAACTTCTTATTTGTGCCCCTTCTTACTACAGAAATGATACTAGATGTTGATTTCTTGACTCAATACAAGGCTATTCTAAACTTTAAAGATGCTAAGGCGATATCTGAAGTCGGTGGCAAGTTAGGCTGTTTGCAGTTTGAGGACTGAATTTGAAAGAAGGAAGAAGACATCATCTGTCTGCAATTTTTTTCTTCGTCAAAATCATAACCTTCTACTGAACTTATCAGCCATAAATGAAATAGTTCTTAGGAGATGCAACAGTCTTTTGATATCTCTGAAATAGTACGTGAGAAAGTAGACAGTGTAGAGCAACTTTCCAAAGTAAGAGGGCGAGAGTTATTCAATGTCTTATAGCCACATACTGAAGTCTTTGTCAACAAACCTGACACCACACGAAATTTTCTGTATGAATTTAAAGTCAAGAAGTATACTAAGTTTTTTGTTCCACCTTATGTTATTCCATTGGCATATAGGGAAGGAGGAAAGGATAAGATCAAAAGTTGATGGAGGATCCACATCTCTATGACGGGTACATCAGCTGCCTGCTCGTGCTGAATGCTACTATTCCTTCTTTTAATTTATGGTACACTCGACTTCTTTTACTGTTCTGTGTAGATAATAAGTGTAAATAACTCTCTCTTCTTATCCTAGTGTAAGTATAGTGAAGAAAGTTTTGAGCCTAGTTGACCTTCCGCTACAAGGAATTATTTCCCTAATTGATGATGAATGTCATTTGCTATGAACTTTCAGTAATTTGTGACTCATGTTTGAGAAGTCTACTGTATTGATGGCATTTTGAGATATTTGAGAGTACCTTTGTGAAGCTAAAAACAGTCCTCAGCTATTGACTACTGTTTATACACAGATATTAATTGACAATTCCAGCTGAATATATATATTGTTCAAATGTGTTTGAATTCCTAAGGGACAAAACTGCTGAGGTCATTGGTCCCTAGACTGACACACTACTTAAACTAACTTAAACTAACTGATGCTAAGAACAACACGCACACCCACGCCCTAGGGAGGACTCGAACCTCCTGCAGGAGGGCCCGCACAATCCGTGACATGGCGCCTCAAGCCGCAAGGCCACTCCACGCGACATGTACATTGTGAGAAACTGGACACAGTGTAAAGAATGATAAAGAAAGGGTAAAATATCATATTTGCTAAAAGAAGTACTGAGACCAAAAAGGAAGAAATGAGGGGCTTACGATGTAGCTGTATTTATGTGAGTAATACGATGCTGATTTATGCTATAATGTAAGTGGTGCTTTTGCTGAGCAGCAACAAAGGAATAATATGTATTGAATTACGATGTATATGTAAGTGATGTGTTTAAGAATAAATTTTCTAGGAAGGTAATGGAAAGTGTAGTATTATGTTATTTCTGTAGTGATGATTTATGTGGATGTTTTATGGATTATTATTTCAGGCATCCAATAATGGGTAAAAGAAGATTTTTGTCTCAATAATGATGCTGTATATCGTTTAATATTAACTTTACAAGTAGTTGGTGCATCAGTGGAAACAAGAACCAAAATATATTTAACATTAAAGTTTTTTGTTCACAATGTGCTCTGCATGTATGTCTTTATGAGTAATTCACTCAGCAGATAATAGACCTACTTTGTGTTTGACAACTAATCTTTGAATTTTCAGGAACCTGCAGCTTGTTGATGAAAATATGTTTAGCATGTTACTCTTTTATCTCTAAGAATGACAACAGTTTTGTAGTCGTCATGATACCAGTGAATTTGACGGATGTTAAGATAATGTTACACCTAAGATTTTTGCTCCATTTGAGTAAGATGTTGACTGATGCACGACTGACATTAATAGTACACTAGGTAATGAGGTTTTCTGTTCTAAGAGAGTGTACACATCAACTACCTTGTTTTGGCGATCAAGATAGTTTTTCCTATGTTGTAATATATGGCATATTTGGTAGTTTGCATTATTGCCAGACAGATACATGGGTTTAACTAGAAAGTTGGTACCAAAATGATGATCAACTGTATACTTGTTTAAGCAATGTGGTTAAAATGACATCAGAATTTTACTGACTAGTCTTACTTATGACCCAAATAATACCCATGTCATGAGATAACCATTCTTAATATATATGTTACATAAGTTTTTGAATAAGGCACATGTGTATGGAATTATGTGTCTTTCAGACAAATAATTACAGTATTAACATGGCTGTAACTAGTTATCTAATTCCTTTGTAAATTTCTTTCATGTATCCTTGACATGCATGGGAAATCATCTTGGCTAACACACTCACAGAAAGATAATGGATAGATTAAACTGGATGGCTTCATGCAGTCTGCTGTGGCACTAAGTTGATTGTCACACCATGTCTTACTTCACGAAAGAAGGCCCAATGGAAACACACTCACTATGTCAATCCTACAGTGATGACTGTAGCTCTTCAAGTTCTGTGTTGTCAGTGGAGGCTGTGATAAGACACTTCATCCTAGACGCCTGTATAACATACTTATTTTGAGCCCTGTGGGTTGTCAGTGGAGAATTTACTGTGCTCCCTGAGTCTGCCCCAGGAATATATTCATGCTACCATGCTCGTGCAACTGTGACTAGTGTGTGTGACAAAACAGTGATGTATATAACATTTTCCTATGATAGTTTTTCCCTCCATTGCAGTACGCTGTCCTGATAGGTTTTCTCATTGGTTTTGAATAGACAACTGTAAGGATTTTTGTACCACACTGTAAATGAATATGTTTCTTGCTTAATTTGAAGTGACTAGAATACTCATTTGTCATCACCAGATTACTATTTTATCAAAATAAGCGTCTTGTTATGCCACGTCTTCTGTATCATAACGAGTATGTGAATTGACTTATTACTTATTTGTGTGTATGTACTCTTAATTGTATTTCAAATTATGTACCATATTAGTATCACTTCGTACTTGTTCACTGACAATTTGTATACATTGTCAACCACCTCAGGTTTTTATACCCACACATATTGCACCATGATTTTGTGGCTGCTTCTTGTGGAGAACTTATTGAGTGTCTCCTGCTACTGCATCAGCAGAAAACACTCTACAAAATTCTTATTTACTCGGGGAGAGGTGCTGAGAGGTAACTGTCCTAGCAATGACGATTTTCAAGAGGTTTTGACCATAAATCTAAAAGAAAATATGTATTTGATAATTGTACTCAACCTCCGTAGTATCGACATAACAGTACACTGTTCTTGAGACCACAGGTGTTGGTCAGAGAGTTTTCTTCTTTTGAAGAGAGTAAAAAGTAGTTTGTGTTAGGCAGTCTGGCTATGTACTTGCTCTGAGAAGGATAGAAGCTTCCCTGCCTTGTAGTGGAGGCAGCATTATTCGAAAAGGATTTTGAATTAATTTATTCCCAAGGAAAAATTTTGTGGAAGTTAGATGATATGAATGCAAGAATGTCAGATTGGAGGTTTTCTAAGGTATTCAAGTATTTTTATATATTCCTGATTGTGTAGTTTCTTATTGTCAGAATATTGCGTATTGTTAAAGCAAGAAATTTTATATTGAAGCACATGGACTAATAATTGAAATAAGTGTCAAGGAAAGTAATCGTATACAGGAAAATTATTAAGAAATATTTTGCTAACTTGTCAAGTTGTGAGAACTTTAGCCGGCCGCGGTGGCCGAGCGGTTCTAGGCACTACAGTCTGGAACCGCGCGACCGCTACGGTCGCAGGTTCGAATCCTGCCTCGGGCATGGATGTGTGTGATGTCCTTAGGTTAGTTAGGTTTAAGTAGTTCTAAGTTCTAGGGGACTGATGACCTCAGCAGTTAAGTCCCATAGTGCTCAGAGCCATTTGAACCATTTGAGAACTTTATGAAAGGTTGTATTGTTATTGCCTAATGAAGTGTAGTTTAACTTGGAGTCTTCGTTCTGTCTTATCAGTTGTTAACTTTAGTTCGCGTTTTTCATTCCTTACCTTTATAGACATGTTTTCATACTCGCATTACACATCGTGAGCTGTGTGCTGGAGAAGCATTTTTATTAAAAGTCCCAAGATATTCCCTTGCATTGCACATCGGAAGTACGGTAAATGAAATTTTGTTTTGGACAGTCAGATCAATATTTCTAATAATAACAGAACAGACCAGCGTTCCGTGCACACAGGTAGGCCAACAAATTTAATTATCAGCAAAATTCGTGTCCACAATAAAGTACAGTGATTGTCGGAACGTATTTCTGAAAAAAAACAATATCAGTTCAGATGTTCCGTATCAGCAAAAGATTTCAGAGAAGTGTTGTATTGTAAACTTTGAAGCAGTTGATCAGAAATTGAAACGCACTAAATTTTATATCACTTGCTGCGTAATAAAATTAACAATTCTGGTACAGTGATTCTTTACAAGATTAAGGCAAAGATTAGCTGTATTCAGGGCCAACATTTTAATTTCAATCATTTTGTTTTGCAGTCAGAGAGCATACGCAAATTCTATTTGGAACGGATTGGTCTCTCGCAGCTGACTTGTTTGATGTACTGGCTAGCCAGGATTTCGTATTGTGTTACGTGTGCTCCATGGACTTTCATTAAAAATTAAATTTTCACATATTTCTCTTGCCCTGCACTGACATTTAAGCAGTTCAATATCGAGATAAAGTTTTATACGTATTTATCAGATACCAACCAGACAATTGGAAACACGAGTTGATGTAGGAGTTTGAACATTATACTTTCAAGAGTCGTACAGTGGTGGAAGGAAGAGCCATGAACAACTTACTGGAAATTCTGACCGAGGCTGAGTGTAGGAGTGGGGTTACGTTCAAAGGACACATTTGTACTTTTTTCTTGAGTATCTCGAAAATTACGGCCTCTAGGGAAAGCTTGTTCCACTACAAATTTTAAGTACATTAAAATGCCTACAGAAAGATCTTCCTCTAGGACTAATAACTGGCGCATAGAGAGTGGGAGCACATGAAAATCTCGCCTGTGGTTTTTGAAGGCCAGATAAAACATTGCGGGCTGCATCAAACGACACCAATAGGAGCAACTGAATCACTCTGAGTGCAGTAATGATAACACCATCAATTGAACCTACTGGTTTTATTCACATGCAACCGGATTCGGTGTTACAGTACACCATCTTCAGGCTCCTAGGTGCAGCAAAAATATCATTTGTCGTTACTGTACAAAATACAGCATCAGAATATCTGTAGTTACTATTTAAAAACGATTATATATTAACCACATTAAACTGAACTAATTCCAGTTACACACGTCCATGTGACCAACATGGTATTAAAACATTAATCATGTACAAGGCTGTAGATAGTGTCCACACTGTTTCATAAATATTGAAGGAAAATCAAAAAGTGTACAATATTGGTATATAATTATGAAGTAGTAGTATATACATACAAGTAATAATAGTAATGGCGTGTGACAAGGGCCTCTCGTCGGGTAGACCGCTCGCCTGGTGCAAGTCTTTCGATTTGACGCCACTTCGGCGACTTGCGAGTCGATGGGGATTAAATGATGATGATTAAGGACAACACAACACCCAGTCCCTGAGCGGAGAAAATCTCCGACCCAGCCGGGAATCGAACCCGGGCCCTTAGGATTGACAGCCTGTCTCGCTGAACACTAATTTTTTATTCATTTTGTTCGATGTTGTTCGTTGCGTTTGGTCTGGGCAGACGTCACAAGACATCCGTTCGAGTTGATCGTTGATTCTTTGACTCAGTTTCTTTTTTTATTATTATTACAGAGAGCATGCAGCCCTCTGACCGAACACGCTGAGCTACCGTGCCAGGACCACTCAGCTACCGGGGCGACATGGATACAAGTGAAAGAATATACATGGGGTTATTCAACAGGCTATACTAGGAGACATCAACCTTAGGAGGAGGATTGTATTCCCCTGTATCAGTCACATAAAATAGTTCACTGCTGTGGCATGCAATGCATCACTTTTATGGTGTGAGACCTAAACGTATCATGAGACAAAAATATTTAATCATATAATAAAAAACCTCTCCATATAGTACAGAGTATGTATTTGTAAAACAATAAGTTACACATGGCTATTTACGTTCCACTTGCTTTGTCCAACTAACCTAAAATGTGATCCGGGACAGGACTCTTATACGCGTGGTACACCATGACAGATAGGCGCTATAGTAATTACGTAACAGAATAAATGGTATAGCAACGGAGTAGGAACTCTTACAACCACACAGAAAACTGTAGCTATGTATCTAGAGGCATGATGATAGTGTACATTTTTTTAAAAAATTCTGAAGGGATATTATCTATCCTTTCTGCCTTAAGTGCTCCAAAGCTCTCTTAAATTCTGATTCTAATATTGGATCCACCCTCTCTTCTAAATTGACTCCAGTTTCTTCTTCTATCACATCAGACAAGTCTTCCCCCTCATAGAGACCTTCAGCGTATTCTTTCCACTTATCGCTCACCCCTCTGCATTTAACAGTGGAATCCCCGTTGCACTCTTAATGTTACCACCCTTGCTTTTAATTTCACCGAAGATTGTTTTGGCTTTCCTTGCTGAGTCATTCCTTCCGACAATCACTTCTTTTTCAATTTCTTCACATTTCTCATGCAACCATTTCGTCTTTGCTTACCTGGGCTTCCTATTTATTTCATTCCTCAGCGACTTGTATATCTGTATCCCTGAATTTCCCTGCACATTTTTGTACTTCCTTATTCCGTTGATCAATTGAAGTATTTCTTCTGTTACCCATGGTTTCTTCGCCTTCTTTGTACCTATGCTTTTCTTTCCAACTGCTATGATTGCCCTTTTCAGAGATCTCCATTCAACTGTGCTGTCTCTGAGCTATTCCTTACTGCTGTATCTATAGCCTGAGAGAACTTCAAGCGTATCTCGTCATTCCTTAGTACTTCCGTATCCCACTTCTTTGCGTATTGATATTTCCTGACTAATCTCTTAAACTTCAGCCTACTCTTCATCACTACTACATTGTGATATGAGTCTACATCTGCTACTGGGTATGCCTTACAATCCAATATTTGATGTTGGAATCTCTGTCTGACCATGTCGTAATCAAACTGAGATACACCCGTATCACTCAGCCTTTTCCAAGTATATCTCCTCCTCTTGTGATTCTTGAACAGAGTATCCGACATTAATAACGGAAATTTATTGCAGAACTCAATAACTTTTCTCCTTTTTGATTCCTTGTCCCAAGTTCACGATCATCTGTAACCTATTCTTCTACACCTTCCTCTACAACTACATTCCAGTTGCCATGACTCTCCCTTTACGTATTGCATTACCCTTTCAGTATCCTTGCACACTTTCTCTATCTCCTCATGTTCAGCTTGCGACATTGTCATGTATACCTGAACTATCGTTGTCGGTGTTGGTTTGCTGTAGATTCTGACAAGAACAGTCCTATCACTGAACTGTTCACAGTAACATGCTCTCTGCCCTACTTCCCTATTCATAACGAATCCTGCTCCCGTTACACCATTTTGTGCTGCTCGTGATATACTCTGTATTCATCTGACCAGAAATCCTAGTAGTCTTTTCATTTAACTTCACTGGCCCCAGCTATATCTAGTTCGAGACTTTGCATTTCCCTTTTCAGATTTTCTAGCTTTCCTACCACGTTCAAGCTTCTGACATTTCCCGCCTCGTCTTGTAGAACGTTATCCTTTCGTTGGTTATTGAACCTACCCCTTGGCAATCCCATTCCAGAGATCCTGATGGAGGACTATTCCGAAATCTTTTGCCAATAGAGAGGTCAGTATCACACTCATTCTGTTATGCCCACGGATGCATCCACAGCTCCGAAAACGGTTGCCTATGTATAAAACAAGTAATTACAGTTGATAGATGTTTCTAAATGTTCAAATGTGTGGGAAATCTTATGGGACTTAACTGCTTAGTTCATCAGTCCCTAAGTTTACACACTACTTCACCTAAATTACCCTAAGGACAAACACACACACGCCCATGCCCGAGGGAGGACTCGAACCTGCGCCGGGACCTGCCGCACAGTCCATGACTGCAGCGCCTAGACCGCTCGGCTAATCCCGCACGGCTAGATGTTTCTAAATGTGACCTGGTTTCTCAAACAGTTAATTAGGTCAGTGTGTAGTTACAAATTAGCTTGAGTGTCTATCACTCTACCGTATAGATTGATGGGAAGTGTGATTAAAATTTCTCACTTCGTCATCAAACTATCGACTCGCACACAGGAACCAAGCTAAACGTCTGCGCTTAGCTTTGCTTGGTAGCGTCTGCTGCGGCTTGCGATTAACATGTGCGCCAACTGTCGATTCCGACAGACTGTGTCCAAGACGAACTTACCGCAGTTGGAAGTGTTACGTCTGCATCTCTCTCCCTGATTGTGGTGTGGCGGGGGTAACAGTAAATGAGACCACAATAGTCGGTTCTCTGGGGTGAATGGCACAAGTGTTCACTGGTCGGCTACGCTCGTGTCAGCCGAAATGTAAGGTTTCTACTGAGAAGAGGCCACGAGAGAACGAGGTCGGTGTGCAGATTCAAGATCTAGAGACGTCTCCATGTGCACAGTGCTAGAACAAGTGCCGTTTAGTGATTACTGCATTTAATTCGTGGAAAGAACGGCAGAATGTTACGGTAAATGATTGTTTACATTTATTTAACTCAAAATTCCAAATAATGACACTATTACCCCAAGATCTAAATGACAGCTTTCCCGCTTAAAGCTTGATGACCACGTGTTTTGAAAATCGGTAATCTTGTTCCCCTTCCCAGTATATTCACTTCAGTTGATAAACTTCCATGAACCGATTCAATGATTTTCGTCTACAGAGAGTTAGTGGAAGTGCTCTCTGATGTATATGATCCTTTTACACGATTGTTTAACGTTGGTGGTGAACAAGAAATCTTTTCACTATCGTAAATTGGTTTTATAGTATGTCCTTGCCATTCTTGAACACTGTTGACTCTTACGTTCTTTAACTTTCGTTTATAACTGTGGCTATATTTGGAAACATGTGTATGAGTAGTTTTTTGGTATGTTGTTCCATATTGTCAGTGGGTTCAAGATATGTGTCTAACTCGAACTCTGCCTAACTCTGAGAGGCCAGACCGGATCAAATAGTTAAGACTGCATCTGGTAACTGATTAACATGAGTCAGATACTTCTTTTGTTCACTGTCGCATGTGAAATAACATTTCATTTAAGCTGTGATTTAAATCTTGCTTAGTACTTGTGTGAAGAAACTTGTTTTATCAGTCCACTGTCCAGCTATCATAATGTAAATATCCTCAAGCAAAAATTATTTATTGAAATGTGTGTTGGACGTAGAAAGCTACTCCATGTTCTTACTAGAAGCAAAAAAGTGCTGCAAATAAATTTCAGTAGAATATACCCCTTCTCGTTACTGAGAAAATACGTAAGTCTCATCCTGCTGCTAATCTTACTATATTCGTTTAGCTTTTATTTGTACAAGTAGTTATAAGACTGAAGCTTTCTCAAACCATCAAATAATTCAAGTTCCTTTAACATTTATCACATGTGCACCAGCTCAGCTAATTAATTTTTGAAGTCCAGTCATCACCAGTTATTCTATTACCTGTATTTCCAATACCGATTAACGGCACTTCACTAAAATCAAGGCTTGTACGTGTGATCCAGAACGTCAAGAAAGTCATTTTCTCGGGAAGTTTGTGGCGTTTGGTATTACATGTAAGTATGACGACGTATCAGAATCCTGAATAACGCTAAGAATGCAGTGGAAAGGTAAGCAATGCTGAAGAAGAAACGTGGGCATAGTATTACAAACGATTATGGTAAGATGCTACAACACAAGAAACTGAAATCGAAGCATCAGATAAGGAAGGATTAGATGAAATCATGCTATAAAACCCATCTTAACATCACTTAAGAACAGGAAGGGATGGTGTTAATACTGAATTCCTAAAATTTATTCGAAAGCTACCTGCGCTTCAGCATGGACGAAACCGATGAGTGGAGGCTTTACCAAATATAGATTCTTAAAAAATTTTACACTCAAGAGTCAAAGAATCTGGTACACCTGCCTAATATCGTGTAGGGCCCCGCGAGCACGCTGAAGTGCCGCAACACGACGTGGCATGGAATAGACTATTGTCTGTAGTAGTG
This sequence comes from Schistocerca piceifrons, assembly GCF_021461385.2. Taxonomy (NCBI): domain Eukaryota; kingdom Metazoa; phylum Arthropoda; class Insecta; order Orthoptera; family Acrididae; genus Schistocerca; species Schistocerca piceifrons. Next base: position 743,967,185 of record NC_060138.1, read on the forward strand.
CTGGAGGGAATTGACACCATGAATTCTGCAGAGCTGTCCATAAATCCGTAAGAGCACGAGGGGGAGCAGATCTCTTATAAACAGCACGTTGCAACGCATCCCTGACACGCGCAATAATGTTCATGTCTACGGAGTCTGGTAGCCAGCGGAAGTGTTTAAACTCAAAAGAGTGTTGCTGGAGCCACTCTGTAACAAATCTGGACGTGTGGGGTGTCGCATTGTCCTGCTGGAAATGCTCAAGTCCGTCGGAATACACAATGGATACGAGTGGATGCAGGTCACAGTCAGGATGGTTACGTACGTGTCATCTGTCAGAACGGTATCCAGATTATCAGGGGTCCCATATCACTACAACTGCACACGCCCCACACCATTACAGAGCCTCCACCAGCTTTAACCGTCCCCTGCTGACATACAGGGTCCATGGATTCATGAGCTTGTCTCCATCCGCTCGATACAATTTGAAACGAGCATGCAACATGTTTGCGGTCATCAACAGTCCAACGTCAGCGTTGACCGGTCCAGGTGAAGAGTAAAGCTTTGTGACGTGCAGTCGTCAAGGCTACACGACTAGGCCTTTTGTTCCGCAAGCCCATATCGAAGATGTTTCGTAGAATGGTTCACACGCAGTTGTTGATGGCCCAGCACTGAAATCTGCAGTAGTTTGAGGAAGGGTTGCAATTCTGTCACGTTGAACAATGCTCTTCACCCGTCGTTGGTCCTGATCTTGCAGGACCTTTTTCGGCCGCAGTGAGGTCGGAGATTTGACGTTTTACCGGATTCGTGATATTCACGATATACCACTCGTGAAATGGTCGTACGGGAAAGTCCCCACTTCATCGCTACCTCGGAGATGCTCTGTCTCATCGCTCGTGCGCCGACTGTTACACCACGTTAAAACTCACTTAAATCTTAATCTGCCATTGTAGCAGCAGTAACTGATCTAACAACTGGGCCAGACACTTTTTGTCTTGTATAGGCGTTGCCGACCGCAGCGCCGTATTCTGCCTGTTTAAGTATCTTTGTACTTGAATACGCATGCCTATACCAGTTTCTTTGGCACTTCAGAGTAGTTGTCTATACTTTACTTGAATTTTATATCTAAATAATATATTCGTGAAACTTTCTCGTTGTCATTATCTATTTACACTTCAATGAAAGACGGAAAGACTGTCGTCAAGCAATGAAATTATATCAGTGGACAATCTAACAAAAGATGTTTAATGGAGGGTGATCATCTGAAAACAGAAGTTGCAACGATATATTCCAAACTATGAGAGAATTCATCCTGAAAATCTTAGTTTGAAAACCACTGAAGAGTGATTAGACATAGAAGGTTATAATTTCAATTACTTAGATCAAATTATTCAGAAATGTAGTTTCACGTACGTGTGTGTATAGGTGGGAGGGGGAGAGGGCACCTTTGGCGCTTCTGCCAGGAATTAGCATCACCGGTTCGGCTCTACTCAAGAAGCGAACAGATTGGTTTCAGTTAGGTAGAAGCCGTCGTAATCTTCTTAATTTTGGCAGAACGTTGCCAGCCGTTACAGGGAAAGCTATAGGTCCGCCCTGGTACACGGGTTTTTCCGTGCGCGCTAGTAATGACTGCCATATTGATGTGTTTATAGCAGTGAGCACGCAGAAGCGCGTAACGGGCCGGTGGCGGCGGGTCGCCGGTTCGCGGTCGCATTCCTGCGCAGGCGGCAGCAGATGGCGAGCCGTGATAGCGGGTGTGGACGCGTTATCTGCGCCCGGCATCGCCGCCGGCTCCGCAGCCCAGCCGCAGCTCCTGCGTTTTCCCGCCTGTGTTTCCTGGGCGCCGGTGACACACGCCACCGTTCTTTGTTCGCCGTGGGCGCGTGTACTCCGATGGATGGTCTAGATTTCTGAGGGCCCTCACCATTAGTCGTCCGCAATCTCGAGGAGATAAAAGAAGAAAAGCACAAACTGAAAACTTCCTGATGAAATACATGTCTAAAGCGCTGCTCTGCTTGTAGAGCTACGACTAGATTCCAACCACTACTCCAAATTGTCAATTGATATTTCCTTCGTCAGAGCACACTAATTAAATCTTAGCTAGTATTAGATTTTGTGCGAAATCCTAGCTCTCTCTCTGTTCATTCCTACAGAAGTTCCAATTTCTATTTTCTGAAGACAGTTTTCAATACCATTGTATTGTATTGTATGTTAACCGGGGACCTAGAAACGACGGAGAGGCTCCGTCCCCGCCGCAGCCGCAGTGGTCCACAACCCCACGACGACTACCGCAGTCCACTTCACCCCTCCGCCACCCCACACCGAGCCCAGGGTTTTTGTGAGGTTCGGCCCCCGGTGGACCCCCCCCCCCCCCCAGGGAACGTCTCACACCAGACGAGTGCAACCTCTATGTTTGCTTGGTAGAGTAATTGTGGTGTACGCGTACGTGCAGAACGTGTTTGCGCAGCAATCGCCGACATAGTGTAGCTGAGGCGGAACAAGGGGAACCAGCCCGCATTTGCCGAGGCAGATGGAAAACCACCTGAAAACCATCCACTGACTGGCCGGTTCACCGGGCCGCGACACAAATACGCCGGGCGGATTCGTGCCCGGGACCAGGCGCTCCTCCCGCCCGGAATTTCAATACCACAGGTTATAACCGCGTTCTGGACAGATTTTGAGAGATATGAAGGTCTCTTCCTGTCATTATGCTCAAAAATAGCTATTGTAATGAAATAATGTGGTTTTGTTTGTTACATCATACACTGTTTTCATCTCTGTTATTTTTGAAGTAATACTCTAAGAAGGTATCGGAAATCCCTTTTCTCTGTTTGGAAGTCTTTCCGTCACGTAAATGGGTAATCGTTTGAGTTGATGGCATACGTTTCCATTTTTTATGAGGAGACTAATGTGTATGACCCACATTTTCTTCTCCGTCTTGATAAAAGAATAGAACAAATGGCAATGATTTTGGTAGTAGGATACTTCATCTTTTGCTTTCGCAAATCTGTTTGTGATGAGGATATCTTCTCAGATATGGACCACTATATTGTCCATTACACTACTCGCCATTAAAATTGCTACACCAAGAAGAAATGCAAAAGATAAACGGGTATTCATTGCACAAATAATTATACTAGAACTGACATGTGATTACATTTTCACGCAATTTGGGTGCATAGATCCTGAGAAATCAGTACCCAGAATAACCACCTCTGGCCGTAATAACGGCCTTGATACGCCTGGCCATTGAGTCAAACAGAGCTTGGATGGCGTGTACAGGTACAGCTGCCCATGCAGCGTCAACACGATACCACAGTTCATCAAGAGTAGTCACTGGCGTATTGTGACGAGCCAGTTGCTCGGCCACCATTGACCAGACGTTTTCAGTTGGTGAGAGATCTGGAGAATGTGCTGGCCAGGGCAGCAGTTGAACATTTTCTGTATCCAGAAAGGCCCGTACAGGACCTGCAGCACGCGGTCGTGCATTACCCTGCTGAAATGGAGGGTTTCGCAGGGATCGAATGAAGGGTAGAGCCACGGGTCGTAACACATCTGAAATGTAACGTCAACCGTTCAGATTGCCGTCAATGCGAACAAGAGGTGCCCGAGACGTGTAACCAATGGCAACCCATACCATCACGCCGGGTGATTCGCCAGTATGGCGATGACGAATGCACGCTTCCAATGTGCGTTCACCGCGATGTCGCCAAACACGGAAGCAACCATCATGATGCGTAAACAGAACCTGGATTTATCCGAAAAATGACGTTTTGCGATTCGTGCACCCAGGTTCGTCGTTGAGTGCACCATCGCAAGCGCTCCTGTCTGTGATGCATTGTCAAGGGTAACCGCAGCCGTGGTTTCCGAACTGGAAGTCCATGCTGCTGCAAACGTCGCCGAACTGTTCGTGCAGGTGGTTGATGTCTTGCAAACGTCCCCATCTGTTGACTCAGGGATCAAGACGTGGCTGCACGATCCGTTACAGCCATGCGGATAAGATGCCTGTCATCTCGACTGCTAGTGATACGAGGCCGTTGGGATCCAGCACGGCGTTCCCTATTACCCTCCTGAACCCACCGATTCCGTATTCTGCTAACAGTCATTGGATCTCGACCAACGCGAGCAGCAATGTCGCGATACGATAAACCGCAATCGCGATAGCCCACAATCCGACCTTTATCAAAGTCGGAAACGTGATGGTACGCATTTCTCCTACTAACACGAGGCATCACAACAACGTTTCGCCAGGCAACGCCGATCAACTGCTGTTTGTGTTTGAGAAATCGGTTGGAAACTTTCCTCGTGTCAGCACGTTGTAGGTGTCGCCGCCGGCGCCAACTTTGTGTGAATGCTCTGAAAAGCTAATAATTTGCATATCACAGCATCTTCTTCCTGTCGGTTAAATTTCGCATCTGTAGCACGTCATATTCATGGTGTAGCGATTTTAATGGCAGGTAGTGTATTTCTTTAGTCTACATCTTAATGTATCGTGCGCCGTCCATCCATATTTACGGCAAACGATAGAAAGTAGTCTATATTTGGGATCTCCTGAAAGTGTTGTAGCAACAGTATGTGAGTTTACTGAAGCTGCTGGGGATGCGGCAACCTAGAATTGATTAAGAAGGATCCTCCACAGGACGTAATGTAGCGACACGATGAATGACCGCTAACTGCTCCGTTTTTACGAGCGTTATTTCAGTACTTCTGCACACTGTAAGATCTAATTGAAGGAAATAATTTAGTTTACGAAGTGCCTTTACAGGCCTTCAACATAACCTCCATTTTTGCTTATGACAGCTTCGAAACTTTTTGGCAACTTCTGTGTTCTTTCATTGTTGAGTACCATGATTTTTCGGGTCACCTCACTCGAAGCTTTATCAATTGTATTAAAACATCTCCGCGGAGTTGCTCCTTCAATTTGGGAAACAAATCATAGTGTGGTGGGCTTATATCAGGACCTTATGGTGGGTGATGAAGTATTTCCATCCATGTCTCTCTCACCAGTAGGGAAATATGCGGTCTTCCATTACGGTGCAGAATGAGGACACCAGCTGCAAGCATTTCAGACCCTCTTTGACTAATTTTCCGGCTCAAAACATTTTTCAGGAACAGCTTGTAGTACGTGCCTGTTTCAGATGTCCCCTGGGCTGCGTCCCCTGGCAAACTCTGTTTCTTGCTGTGACTTCGTTCATGTCATACGCAAAGATCATCATTTGTTTCACCTTTGATTGTTGGCGGTGAAACTTTTTCGTGCGTGGAGAGTTGGAACGTTTACTTTGTGACGAGTGAGACTTCAGTCCTTACTCAAAATCTCGTATCCAAGTTTCATTAATTGAACAACCATTTTGAGAAATTGTTCTCCATCTGCTCGATAGCATTGAAACAATTTTTCTGCAATTCTTTTGAGAGCTGTTCTCTGCTCTTCACTCAGGTCATGCGGAACCCTGCTGGTAGCAATTATTCTCATCTTTAACTTTTCAGTAAACTGAAATGACAGACGCTCTTGCCTCATATTGTGAGGGTACTGGTGTGTAGTATCTGTAAGTGGCTGTTCTTTGGAGGGCGACGATGCCCGGTGGCGCAGAGAGTCGCAAGCAGAGGCAGTTGTTGAGAGGCTGTGGAAGGTGTAGGCGGCGTGAGCCAAGGGCGGTTGCGTAGCGAAGGATTTATCTCTATGTTTAATAGCAGTTGGTTGGTTGGTTGGTTTGGGGAAGGAGACCAGACAGCGAGGTCATCGGTTTCATCGGATTAGGGAAGGACGGGGAAGGAAGTCGGCCGTGCCCTTTGAAAGGAACCATTCCGGCATTTGCCCGGCGCGATTTAGGGAAATCACGGAAAACCTAAATCAGGATGGCCGGACGCGGGATTGAACCGTCGTCCTCCCGAATGCGAGTCCAGTGTCTAGTTTAATAGTAGTGGCACACAGAATAATAGTGTGTTTATGTTTGTGCATCGTGATAAAGGAAATAAATTAAATTTTACCAGTTCTTAATGCGTCTCCATCAGTTAGTACCACACCATTGCATTTAACAAGACAGACAATATATAAAACAATTGAAGACATTGAAATGACAACATCCGCTGCCGACAAGAAGAAGAACACTATAAAATCTGTCGCAGCACACTCACTACTAGATGGACACGCTGTCTTCTGTGGATGTAGATTGAATTTTAGTATTGATCTGAATGATACATTTTCGTATGGTAATGGCTGGTTAACCGTCGCTGTTGTACGAGGTGGTACAGGTGTACCCAATGTATCAAGATTAGAAAGTTTTGTTGACAGAGACATTATAGCATACCGCACATATCATGTTATTGAAAATGCAAATAAAGACTTTGGCAAATCATCATATATGTCACCCTCACCCTTCTCCTTGTATACAGGTAGTAGACGTAAGATATTTGTTAATGAAACTGTTTTTATTTGGATCAAAGGTAAAGGTACTTGTGAACGGTCAACTAAAACAAGAGGAATGTTACATAATAATCATTAATTAACCCATATAATCTCCAAGGAGACGGGAGCTTATATTATACAGTCTCCTCACATGTTTTTCGTCGATCCTCTCTGAACATGTCATTTACAATAACGTGAGTGATGTAGTCTATTGCAGTTGATGGGCTTCCAATTCTTGGTTTGTCTTAAGGACTTACCTGACCTACACAGGAAGGACTAGACAATCGTGATATTGTGCTACGATCCACTACACTATTCTCACACCCCTCTCTGAAAGCGTTGTAAATTTTCTTTACGTTCTTTCCACGTAGGGATTTGATTTTGATGTAGGAACGTTGGCCAGTACGTGTAATCCGACATGACCCGGTTTCAGCATTCATTTTAAAACAGAATTACTCACGACACAGCCACGCGAACCAGCAGTGACTCATACGAGCGTTACGCCTAAATTCTCGCTCACAGCTGACATGAATTTCAACTTCATCACGCCAACGTAACGGTCGCGCATGCGCAGTGCGTAGAACGTTTGAAATGAATGACTCTGAAGAGACCTGTAGACATGTATATACCTCGAGAAAAAGATCATTTTACTAAATTTTAGTCACAATATGTAGCAGATTTTTTAACTTTTCTGTGCCTATCTAACGGAAAATAATTTATCACCGGCCCCTTCAGCAAAAATTACCTCCCAACGATGTCGAAAATAACGTACGCCCCCTGAGCAAAAAAGCCAGGAGTATGTTCAACAGAAGTACCAGTCTATACCATTCACCTGTAGTAGCAATAATATTCTAGACTGTATTTTGAACTCATATATTTTGATATATCTAGGACAAACTAATCTTTTTCTTGGCAACGAGCATGCATTCCAGGAAACAATGATCATACGTATGTAATACGGCTGGATCATCACACAAGAGGTTCTATGTGTCGTAAACAAAGTCATCCCAGTTCATTCTGTCGATTTTAATTGTTGGGAAAATTTCTATCAGTATTGTACCAAAGGCTACTGAAGACAATATACTTAAGTTGGATATAAAACTAGGTTTACCCTCAATTATGAATTTATCTACAACCAGAGGACAGAATGTTGCTCCAAAGAATTGAGACCCGTCAACAAACAAAGAAATGATTCCGTGTGTGTCGCGAGTAAGAATGATACGGCTATAAATGTTCGTTTTATAAATTTTTTATTGACCTCACCGATTCACAGTAGTCACAAATTCAGTTTTTCCAAAACGAGACTGACAAATATCTCAAATTTTATCTCAAAAAATTGTAATACGAAGCACGAGTTGATAGCCTCGTCTCGCAGTGGGATAAATGTCTTAACGCGTGTGGTGATTACTTTTGAGCCGGCCTTTGTGGCCGAGCGGTTCTAGGCACTTCAGTCCGGAACTGCGCTGCTGCTACGGTCGCAGGTTCGAATCCTGCCTCGGGCATGGATGTTTGTGATGTCCTTAGGTTAGTTAGGTTTAAGTAGTTCTAAGTCTAGGGGACTGATGACCTCGGATGTTAAGTTCCATAGTGCTCAGAACCATTTGATTACTTTTGAATGGAATCATTCTATGATCCCGTTGTCGCAGGTGTTCGGTTTTCATTTAACTGTCTCTCCCAATATCCGCTGAGATTTACATAAAATTTCAAGAGTGGATCGTATGAATGTTCTTCAATCTATGCTTTCGTTTCTTGTAAAATAACTTTTCCAGGGGTCATTCGTCATTTTTGTCAATTTATTTTTCGCGTAACACACTGAAAGAAACAATCAAATTGCGCCTTATCATTGTGATATGTGAGCTGTGACACTACTCAGGCTATTTTTCGCTAATGTATACATGCGTAATTTTCTAATTAATAATTTATCCTACCTACATTAATACAAAAATTGTAAGATCGTGTTGTCTGTTGGGCAAAACTGCGAGATGAATTTTCGTGGAATTTTCGCTTGTACATAGAGCGCAACTTCGAGCGACATACGGGCTTTATTTCATCAAAATCAGAATACGAAAAAAAAGGTACCGTAATTTAAATCTTTAGTTAAATAGTCTGCCCAGCTTAATAGTTCGGATGTTTAACGATGATGACTGATGACGTAGTGCACCAAAGAATCAATAGATTGCGCTGCTAGTGTTTTCTTCTCTTTCTTTTTCTCTCTCTAATATACATACATATACGAAGGTTTCCCAGAAAGTAATGCACCGCATGTTTTTTCTTCAACAACTATTTATTCAACACCATGAGAATTACACACAGGAGAGAATGGTGTTTTATCTACGCTCCCTATTTTTCCACGTAATCTCCATCCCGTTCTATGGCCTTCCACCAACGCGAAACAACGGCGTTTATGCCTGTCGGTACCATTCCTTGTCCTGGTGGTGGAGCCAATGCTTCACTGTGTGAATCACCTCCTCACCGTCCTCAAAATATCTTCCACGAATGGCATCATTTAATGACATGACAATGGCGTGACAACATCAGCCCGCTGCAACATGCCACGTGTGACAGCAGTGGATAGTCTCCCCGACCGTTGCAAATCGTGGAGCTCCGCCGAACCGCCTTCTGGTGAACTCACCCTTCGTGCACAGCGACTAACCGTACTTCTGTCGACAGCAGATGCCCCATAGACTTTGCACAAACGATTGTGAATACTCCCCACAGTTTCTTTCTCTGCAGTGAGAAATGTGTGTGTGTGTGTGTGTGTGTGTGTGTGTGTGTGTAACAGATGTATTTTCAGAAGCTTACATAAGTGGCAGAATTAATCGCCGCAGTCTTGTCTTTAGGAATACAAACTAACAGTGAATTTAATTGACTAGGATATACGGATTTGCTGATTTCGTTTTGTATATTAAAAACTTACCGTCCTTGCTTTGCTTCTTTCGAAAGATTTTATTTACATTGTAGAAGAAGCGATTTTGTTAACTTTCCTTTGTGATTTGATCGCCTATTCGAACCCTATACCCACAGAGGCTTAACGTTTTACACCGAATGCCGCTTATTCCTAACAACTTACGATTTCGCTTTAAACGTGTACAATTCGTGGCGAGATCATGTTATACGATGACTATAAACGAAGAACATGGCCAGAAGTTATGTGTTGCAGGCCTGGACGTTAGAACCAGCTGCTTTTCGGATGGCCAGCTCTACACGGCTCTCTTCTGAGTTAGAGATGCAAACAAGCTGCTCGTTCATGTTCGTAATCACAATACTTCAAATTTTTTGTACAAAGAGTTATAAATCAAGAATAAATTTTAGCCACAGCTAAAAATTAAATACCTTGGTAACGCCAAGTTTTTCAGCTGGTCCTAAATCTAGCGACAACTTTGGATGAAACTTTTCTATGGAATTCTTGTTGTGGTATTAGGTAGAAAAACGGATATTGCACATAGCTTACACAGTTCACAGCCCTCATCATACATTAAAAACATAAAAACAGTTCCAAAGATATCTCAGAAATTGTCAAACTTTAATACGTATAGTTATGTTAATGTTTCTATCTATTAAGTCCCATAGTGCTCAGAGCCATTTTGTTTCTATCTGCAAACTGAAAAGCACTTCACTCAGCTTCTGGAGAGAATATTAAATAATTGCGTAATTCGAATCAAAGAATATCTTCGGTTTTCCCACATAAAATACTTTCGTGTGATAATGTCACTTTCAACATGTAATAAAACAGATTATGGCGAGATAAATGTACTAACCGATCTTGCATCATTTGAAATGACCGATTCCCAGGTCGAAGACTCAAAACCCAGAAATCCAGTACCATATAGCTATATGAAAATGTGTAAACATCTACATACATAAACACCTAATATAATTACGATGATGATTATGGAGTTCTTAAAAAGATAAGCAGTGACAAACAATTGTTGTTCTGGTCTTCAGCCCAAAGCTTGGTCTGATGCAGCTCTCCATGCTACTCCATCCTGTACAAGCCTCTTCATCTCCGAAAAACTACCACAACGTACATCCTTCTGAGTCTGCTTAGTGTATTCATCTCTTGGATTCCTTCTACTGTTTCTACTCTTCACGCTTCCCTCTCGTACTAACTTGGTGATCCCTCGATGTCTCAGAACATGTCCTACCAACCGATCCCTTCTTCTAGTCAAGTTGTGCCACAAACTTCTCTTCTCCCCAATCCTATTCAATACCTCCTCATTAGTTATGTGATGTACCCATCTAATCTTCAACATTCTTCTGTAGCACCACATTTCAAAAGCTTCTAACCTCTTCTTGTCTCAACAGTATATCGTTCATGTTTCACTTTCAGACACGGTTACACACCAAACAAATATTTACGGAAAAGACTTCCTGACACTTAAATCTATACTCGAAGTTAACAAATTTCTCTTCATCGAAAACACTTTCCTTGCCATCAGTAGTCTACATTTTACATCCTGTCTGCTTCGACCATCATCAGCTATTTTGCTGCCCAAATAACAAAACTCATTTGCTACTTTAAGTGTCTCATTTCCCAATCTGATTCCATCAGCATAATGTGATTTAATTCGACTACATTCCATTATCCTCGTTTGTTGCTGTTAATCCTATATCCTCCTTTCAAGACACTGTCTATTCCGTTAAAGTGCTTTTCCGTGTACTTCGCTGTCTTTGTATTACAGTGCACTGCAAACCTCAAGGTTTTTATTTGTTCTCTTGGATTTTTGTGCCTAATAAAAATGGCAGTTCGGTAATTCGCACACCTGTCAGCACATGCTTCCATTAGAACTTTAATTATTTTATTCTTCTTGAAGTCCGAGGGTATTTCGACTGTCTCATACATCTTGCTCACAAGATGGAAGAGTTTTGTCATGGCTGGCTCTCCGAAGGCTATCAGAAGTTCTAACGGAGTGGTGTCAAGGACCTTGTTTCGACTTAGGTCTTTCAGTGCTCTGTCAAATTCTTCACGCAGTATCATATACCCCACCTCGTCTTCATCTACGTCTTCTTCCATTTCCATAATATTGCCCTCAAGTACATTGGCCTTGTATAGATCCCGTATATCCTCCTTCCACCTTAATGCTTCCCTTCTTTGCTTAGGACTGGTTTTCCATCTGAGCTCCTAATATTCACACAGGTGTTCCTCTTTTCTCCAAAGGCCTCTTTAATTTTCCTGTAGGCGACATCTAACTTACCCCTTGTAATATATGCTTCTACAGACTTACATTGGTTCTCTAGCCCTTCCTGCTTAGCCATTTTGCACTTCCTGTCGATCTCATTTTTAAGACATTTGTATTCATTTTCTCCTGCTTCATTATCTGCATTTTTATAATTTTTTCTTTCACCAATTAAATTCATTATCTTTTGTGTTACCCAAGGATTTCTATTAGCCCTCGTCTTTTTACGTTCTTGATTCTGTGCTGTCTTCACTATTTCATCTCTCAAAACTACTCGTTCTTCTTCTACTATATTCCTTTCCCCTGTTTATGTCAATTTTCCCCTAACGCTCCCTCTGAAACCCTCTAGAATATCTGGTTCTTTCAGTTTATCTAGGTCCCATCTCCTTAAATTCTCAACTTTTTGCAGTTTCTTCAGTTTTACTCTACAGTTTATAACCAATAAATTGTGATCAAAGTCCACATCTGCCCTGAAAATGTCTCACAATTTTAAACCTGGTTCCTAAATCTCTGTCTTATCATTATATAATCAGTCTGAAACCTTCCGGTATCTCCAGGCCTCTTGCAAGTATATAGCCTTCTTTCATGATGCTTAAACCAAGTGTTAGATATGATTAAGTTATGCTCTGTGCAAAATTGTACCAGGCTGCTTCTTCACTTATACCTTACCCCCAGTCCATATCATCTACTACTTTTCCTTCTCTTCCTTTTCCTACTGCCGGCCGGAGTGGCCGTGGGGTTCTAGGCGCTGCAGTATGGTGCCGAGCGACCGCCCTGGTCGCAGGTTCGAATCCTGCCTCGGGCATGCTGAGAGCCATTTGAACCATTTGAACCTTTTCCTACTATCGAATTCCTGTCCCCCACGACTACTACATTTTCATTTCGCTTAACTATCTGAATAATTTCTTTTATTTCATCATAGATTTTTTTCAGTCTCTTCATCAACTGTGGAGCTAGTTGGCCAATGAACTTGTACTACTGTGGTAGGCGTGGGTTTCGTGTCTATCTTGGCTACAATAATGCGTTCACTATGCTGCATGTAGTAGATTATCCGCGTTCCTATTTTTATTCATTATTGAACCTACTCCTAGATTACCCCTGTTTGATGTTGTATTTATAACCCTGTGTTCACCTGATCAGAAATCCTGTTCCTCCTGCCATCGAACTTCATTAATTCTTACTCTATCTAACTTTAATCTATCCATTTCCTTTTTTTAACTTTTCTGCCCTACCTGTCCGATTAAGGGATCTGATCCACGCTCCCATCTGTAGAACCCTAGTTTTGTTTCTCTTGAATAATCCCCGCCCGGGGATCGAATGTGGGGACTATTTTATCTCCAGAAAATTTACCCAAGAGGACGCCATCAACATTTGACTATACAGTAAAGCTGCATGCCCTCGAGAAAAATTACGGCTGCAGTTTCACCTTGCTCTCAGCCGTTGGCAGTACCGCACAGCAATGCTGTTTGGGTTGATGTTACAAGGCCAGTTCAGTGATTCATCCAGACTGCTGTCCCTGCAACTACTGAAAAGCTGCTGCCCCTCTCCAGGAAACAGACGTTTGCCTGACCTCTCAACAGCTACCACTCCGTTGTGTTGCACCTACGGTACGGCTATATCTATAGCTGAGGCACGCAAGCTTCCTCACCAACGGCAAGGTCCATAGTTCATGGGAGGGGGGCAAACAATGATTTGTACTTTATTTTTGAAATGTATGTTTCAAAGATAATTTTGCCCAAATAGAACGATGTATGACAATATTTTCTTTGCTACATGTTGTTAGAGGTAAATCTTCGTCTTTGGACAGTTCGTAGTACGAGATCGTAGTACAAGTCTGAAGTGCGAGGAAGGCGTAAAAGTTATTTTTGTTGTGTTAGCATGGTGGTTGATGTTAATTTGTATTGGAAAGTGAAATGACAAAAAATATACGTATCCAACAACAGAAATTCCACCATTGTTCATGTCATTTAAAGAAAATGAAGCCGAGCATCATTTAGAGCCGGCCGGGGTGGCCGAGAGGGTCTAGGCGCTACAGTCTGGAACCGCGTGACCGCTACGGTCGCAGGTTCGAATCCTGCCTCGGGCATGGATGTGTGTGATGTCCTTAGGTTAGTTAGGTTTAATTAGTTCTAAGTTCTAGGGGACTGATGACCTTAGAAGTTAAGTCCCATAGTGCTCAGAGCCATCATTTAGACCGATACATAAGGTTGCATTTCAGAATGGACCACGAGCCTACAACTTCCAGAAAAGAAGAAGAATAAAAGATGAGGAAAAGGAAAACTGCTCATTCAGATTCTAGCGTTGCTATCTCTCTCTGCATTGTATCACTATCTCAGCGTGTCAAGTGCTGTAAAAATGTGACTAGCCGCCCAAATTTAAACTTACTTTAAAATTAATAAATCGATTTTGGATTCCAAGAGGGTGGTGACACTCAGAAAAACCTGCCAAAATTCTGGAACTGTGATGTCGCAGTAAGTTTTGTCTGGTTTTAGTTTTTCGATTATTCTGCTATACCACGCTAGGCAAATGCCGCAAAAGAATCGTTTCGAAACAGGTGGCGTCTTTCTCAACATCTTTACCAGGTAGGAGTTTGTGCTCCATTTCTAGTGACAACTTCATTTCATTCGTCGTTTCTTGCTTCAGGGAGTCAGGACCCAAGTTTTACATTCATGATGAAATATCCTGGCAGGCTGAGTCTGTAAACCGAAACGGAATGACTGGTCTCAAAAGTTTGCGATTGCAAAATAAATAAATTCTCTCGACCTGACTGTGAAGCAGTTTCAGGATGAAAGTGCACTAATTTTTGACAGAGTGCTGCATAGATTAATGTACCTCCACATCGGCTTCCTCATGTGGTCGAGCTCCCAAAGTCGAAACAGTGGAGATCTTTTGGCTTCTGTTAATGTTACCTTCGACAAAGTAACAGCGCTCAAGTTGTCATTTGGGCTGTATTTTGCTTTCAAGAGGGATTACGACTAATTATTTAAAATCGACCAATTAATGAATGTTTTACCACATATATACGTGTGTGTGTGCTGTAACGCACAAAAAAATAATTATTCAATAAATTCAACTTAACGATATATGCAAAATACAGCTTAGCTGACAAGTAGAGTTTTTTTATTGCATTGATAAATACTCATTACCTAAGTCTGTCAGCGAGTAAAGTCAGTGACACAAGTTTAATTCTATGGCAAAGTTTGCGAGTATGTACCTATCTATGACTTTTATAACTTTTTTAATGGACCTAATGATTTCTCCTACAACAAAGTGCGGAAGCTGCTCCATATCTTTCCGGTGTGGATGGGAATGAAAACAAAAAATTTTGGTGGTACGTTCCTATGGCACCAAACTGCTGAGGTCATCTGTCCCTAGGCTTGCACATTACTTAATCTAACTTAAACTACCTTACGCTTATCTGGAGTCAGCGTCCGCTGTAAAACATCTAGGTGTAACTATCCAGAGAGACCGTAAGCGGAATGAACACATAAAACAGATAGTGGAAAAAGCAGATACCAGACACAGATTCATCGGAAGAATCTTAGGGAAATGTAACTCATCCGAAAGTACCCTCCGCCACACACCGTTAGGTAGATTTAGATGTAGACAAAACACACACCCATGCGCAAGGGAAGAATCGAACCTCCGACGGTGGGAGCCACGTGAACCCTGGCAAGGCGCCTCAGATCACGCAGAATCAAAACAAGAACGTCTCATTTTACTACAGTAAAATAAAAGAACATTATGCGAGATTATAGAAAGAGAACGTCGATCACTAATTTGCAAAGCTTCTGTAATGATACTCTTCACTGGAGTAGAAGGAGTTGCCAGTGTGTACAGCTGTTACTCTCGAAATTATTATAAAGGTTACTTTTATCCCGCGTGTTATGTTCATGCTTTTCACTATTTCATGAGATAAGATACAGATTGGTAAAGTCAAAGAACATTCATCAGTACGAAAGTACTGCGAGTCATTATCAAATGGCTCTGAGCACTATGGGACTTAACAGCTGAGATCATCAGTCCCCTAGGACTTAGAACTACTTAAACCTAACTTACCTAAGGACATCACACACATCCATGCCCGAGGCAGGATTCGAACCTGCGACCGTAGCAGCCGCGCGGTTCCGGACTGAAGTGCCTAGAACCGCTCGGCCACCACGGCCGGCCATTACAAAACTATCGAGTTTTTGAAAGAGGAGTGTGGAAGGTATCATCGAACTCACACTAGATATGATTCTTGTGAGAAGTCTTAAAAAAATATTGAAATATACAGTGTTATTCAGCCGCTATTACCGATGGGTTTTATGGATTCAACAAAGCCTTCAAATACCATGTGTGAGATTTTCATATTATCTGTCTGGCTCGCTAAACGCAAACTATTAGTCCTACAGAAAAAAATAAACAGGGCCTTTTTATAGGAAGTGCAATGAAGTCAAATTTTGCACTGTCAGACATTTTTACAAGATGCCTTAGCTTTGAATTATTGAAGCAAAAGATACAAAAGTCACCTTCAAACGGACACCCACTTCCACTCTTAGCCCACACCGGTCAGGATTTCTACTATGCTGTACATAGCACTCCCTCTTACCACTGTACAAAAATTTGTAACTGCACGAATTATTTCACATAGTCGATTTTTTTTCATTTTTTTTTCCTTGACTGTCATTATTATTGAACTGACTTAGTCGAGCAGTTACAAATCGTAAAATTTATGTTGGTGTTAATTTTACCTAGTAATAAAGCAAAATAAACACGTACATGTTTGTCAGGCATTCTGACTATGAAATTACTGTGCTCGTAAGGGTTAAGTTTCGATCGAATTGTCAACGCAATTAGTTTTAACGTAACGTTTACAGAAGTCGTTTTCCTTTCATTACCTTCACAGGCATGTTTAAATTAATACCGTTAACAAAACTGCGGGCTATGCTGGTGTCGTAATAGCCCAATCAAAAGAGACCAAAGTCGAATATCTGGAATAGTTCACGCAGTCGGAAATTTTTGTTCAGTGTTAGAACGGAGTGCAACAAGCAACCTTCTAGAAATCCTGGCTGGTGAGGAACGAATGTGCGGATAGGGGTGCGTTTGAAGGTCACTTTTGTAGGTTTTCCGTGAAGAAGTTGAAAAATATATCCTCCAGCAAAAACACATTTCAGTACAAAATTTTAATTTAAATTTTCTACAGAAAGGTGCTGTTTATTGTTTTATGTAGGACTAATAGTTTGTGCGTAGCAAGTAAAAGAATATGTAAATGTAGAGCACGGGCTCTGAAGGAGTTCCGGGTTCGATAAAACCCATCGGTAGCGGTAGCTTCATCGCTCTGTCCATTTGGCGGTCACGGTCGTGTGCTCGTCTTCTTCGCTACAGTGGACGCTAGAATACCGTTGTGGTACGGTGGAGATAAGGGATATTTGTCCATTCTGGAGATCGGCCACTGTTTCCGTAACCCTCCTACATGGACTGTGATCAGAGCTGAATAAGCTGGCTTGAGAGCTTGAGTACATTTCGAATGTTTGGGATCCGTACCATGTCGGATTGAAAGACACATCGTAGCATTCAGAGACGGGCTGCTAGATTAGTTACCGTTAAGTTACAATAACACATAAGTATTATGGAGATGATCGGGAACTCACATGAGAACCCCTGGAGGGAAGGCGACGTTCTTTTCTAGAAATACTGTTGAAAAAGTTTAGAGAACCGGAAATTGAAGCTAACTGCCACACGATTCTACTGCCGCCAACATACATTGGGTGAAAGGACCACAGAGATAAGATATGAGAAATCAGGACCCATACGGAGGCATATAGATAGTCTTGTTCCCTTGCGCTATTTGCGAAATGTTCAAATGTGTGTGAAATCTTATTGGACTTAACTGCTAAGGTCATCAGTCCCTAAGCTTACACACTACTTAACCTAAACTATCCTAAGGACAAACACACACACCCTTGCCCGAGGGAGGACTCGAACCTCCGCCGGGACCAGCCACACACCTATTTGCGAGTGAAACACGAAAGGAAATGCTAGTAGTGGTACAGGGTACCCTCTGCCATGCACCTTACGACGCTTGCGGAGTATCTGTGTAGATGTAGATGTAGACCTTCCAAGGTGATAGGTGCTTTGCAGCTCCCATCACCTAAAACTTCTGTAACGTCTAGCAACATTTTACAGAATAGTTGGGACAGGAAATGGTCAGCTGAAATTAGCTACCATGTCTCTTCTCCTGGATCTGTTTGTTTATAGACGTTCGGCCTTTAGGCTTGTGCAGACAGGAACAAGGAAGAGCGTAGCTCACAAACTGTAAGTATCGGCTTTCGAGTTCTGTTTTTGCTCTCTTCTGGGAATTCAATAGTCGTATATCCGTCGCAGCGCACAATATTGAATCCATCTACGAAACTACGAGTATTTGCAACACTACTCGGCTATCAGCGCATTTCAGGCGACGGCAATGAGCTAGCAAAAACGCGGGCATACGACGGACGATAAATAACGAGAGCGGAGCATTATGGCGGCGGCATTCATTGCGAATAATGACGGGCAGGCGCGGGACTATTTCCGCGCGGGAACGCGTGTAGTGGACGGCCGCACAAAGCGATATTTACAAGCGCTGTCAGGCGCACCGAACACGCTCCGTCATAATACGGGCCCGCTAAATTAGCGTCCGCGGCGCTGTTTAATAGAAACGCCGACGAGCCGGGCGCAAAACGGCGCGCGTTGTTGTGTTGTGCGCTTGTACACCGCCGCCTGCATCGGCTGGCCGCGTGTAATTGTGCAGCTAGTGCCCCACAATTGACCGCCGGCCGGCCTCGCACTTATACGGAGAGCAGGGCGGGCCGCGTGTTGCTAATGAAACCGGCCAATTGCGCTCGACGCGTGAATTATTCGTCCGCCGATGACAAATGGGCGCGCCACAGACCCCTTCCTTTTGTCGCCAGAGAGCAGAGAGGAGCGGTAATTCCAGCGTCCGACGCCAACTGCACGAGGGCGCACTTTTGAGCGGCGGTCCTGCAGCTGTCAGCTGCCCGTGTCGGGGATCACTGGCTCCGGACACGACCGGGATCGAAACCCCACCGTTCGGACGACCGGATGAACACGATGGCACCGTGAGAGGTGGCAGAGGGTGCAATGCTGAGTTATCAACAGCTACCTTCGGGATTCCAGAGGACGAATGCGTCTAAGTTACAAGACTTGTGTCCAGGCTCTTGTACATATACAGGGTGATTCAGCTGGGCACAACAACCTATGGAAAGCTAACATACACCAACAAGCGACAAACGTCGGCAAGCCCCTGCATATCAGCAACGTTGACTTGAAATACCAGCTGCTATTAAAGCCTACCAACAGGCTACAGCAGGGAAACCGACGAGCTCGCCCATTGACACACAAACAAATGCCCCCATCACCCTACACTGTGCATCTGATATATGACCTATCGGACACAAAACGACGATAAACCTAACTGTTACAGGTTGCTGACGCTGACCGAGAGTTCAACAACGGCACCCAGCCGCCGGGCAACAGCACCGCGCAACGTCAAAGGTATCGACATACATGATACCCATTACTAACAAAGCCTACCCTTGCATGACCTATCGCAGAGGTCTTTTTCCCTTGGCTCTTGCCTTGGCACTTTTTTCTCTCTGCCCTTCAAACCGCTACCCTTCGTTCGACTTTCGACCCAGTCTATCTCCAGATGAGCACGTATTAATGGTTAACCAAACGTACGCAAACATCGCAGTACCCACAGCCTGCAACACCTCACTTTAATGAAAACTAATCCTTATGCAGAGATGGCAGTAGACCTTTTGAGTTGGCAATCATGCCGGTGTGGGCGTGGAGGGGCTCCACCTCTGGGAAAAGAAAACAAAAAAAACTGCCCCTACAAGTGGGTTTTATGCACCGCACAACGCTTTCAAATACCATGTGGAAATTTTTATATTCTTTCACTTCCTACACGAAAACTGTTAGTCCTACAGCCGGCCGGAGTGGCCGAGCGGTTCTAGGCGCTACAGTCTGGAACCACGCGACCGCTACGGTTGCAGGTTCGAATCCTGCCTCGGGCATGGATGTGTGTGATGTCCTTAGGTTAGTAAGGTTTAAGTAGTTCTAGGTTCTAGGGGACTAATGACCTCAGAAGTTAAGTCCCATAGTGTTCATAGCCATTTGAACCGTTTTTGTTGTTCCTACAGAAATTGTGAACAGGGCATTTATGTAGGAAATATGATGTACTTAAATTTTGTACTGGATTAAGTTTACAATGGAGGCTGTAGTTTTCGAATTATTCAAGAAAAACATACAAAAGCGACCTTCTAACGGATTTTCCTTCAATAACTCGAAAACCGTGGCCTCTAGCGGTAACGTAACGCAGTCCAAAATTTAACTACATTAAACTTCCTGTCAAAAGGTCCTGTCCCTTTTTTCTGTTTGACTAATAGCTTGCACGTAAGGAGCGAGAAAACATGAAAACTTTGCGCCTAGGAGAAGGTGTTGCTTCTTGTGTAGAACCTGTCGGTAGTGGCAGGTGTACTGGACAAACAAGTGGCCAGGTGAAAATAAAGTTTCTGGAGCACCTTCTCACTAAAATGGCGCTGTAAAGAATTACTTTTCTTTTGCTGAATATCTTGGGGTTAGTGGCCATTGCGAATCGACGCTCGGTTCTCTCCGGATCGTATCTGTGCTACCTAAACGGAAGAAATTAACCATTTTGAAAGAGTTAGAGATAACAAAATTTCACAATCTGTCGGAAAATTTCAGCCTTAATGATCAGTTGATCACTAAAAACTAAATTTTCTATCATTCCATGATGTCAGGTTTGTCAAAATTTTGGTAGTTTTCTCTCTCCTTTTACGTGACTTTAAAGTCAGTACCGCCATTAGACTGTTGTTTATTTAAAGTGTTACATTTACACTTACAAATGGTTGAAATGGCTCTGAGCACTATGGGACTTAACATCTGAGGTCATCAGTTCCCTAGAACTTAGAACTACTTAAACCTAACTAACCTAAGAACATCACACACATCCATGCCAGAGGCAGAATTCGAACCTGCGACCGTAGCGGTCGCGCGATTCCAGACTGAAGCGCCTAGAACCACTCGGCCAATCCGGCCGGCCTTACACAGTCATGATTCACAACACTTAAAAAACTTGATAAAGGCACTTTGAAGCCGAAATCATGATTGTGTAAGTGTAAATGTAACACTGTAACCAAACAACAGTCTAATTGCCTAGTTTAGTCAATTCATAATACTTAAAACACTTGATAATGTCACTTTGAGGCCGAGATCATGATTGAGTAAGTGTAAATGTAACACTGCAAATAAACAACAGTCTAATGGCGGTATTGACTTTAAAGAAATATATTACGACTGTGGCCTCGCATTATGAAAAATTTATTTTACGTGTATGCTGTGTCTGCTCCTCACTTTTGTTGGCTTTGTCCTCTACCATCGTGGCTTTTGTGTTCGGTTTTCCCAATACTCCAATATTTTTGAAGTCCTTAGTACCTAACGTTTTTCTCACCGACACCCTCCCCCATATGTTTGCCATTTCGTATCCTTTCCTCTCTCAACCCCCTCCCCTCCTCCTTCTTCCTATTCATTTACACTGTCATTTTAGTCCATTTTAATAGTTGGAAGTTCAATGAAATTGTTATATTCTGTGTAACCATTAGTTAATCTGGTTTTAATTTTTAACAGTATTTTATGCTATTCTGACATTTTAACTAGCTCTGTTCTTCTTTTATTTTATTTAGAGCCGGCCGGTGTGGGCGAGCGGTTCTAGGCGCTTCAGTCTGGAACCACGCGACCGCTACGATCGCAGGTTCGAATCCTGCCTCGGGCATGGATGTGTGTGATGTCCTTAGGCCAGTTAGGTTTAAGTAGTTCTAAGTTCTCGGTGACTGATGACCCCAGATGTTAAGTCCCCTAGTGCTCAGAGCCATTTGAGCCATTTTTTTTTATTTAGATCACTTTTCACTGTCAGCGCTGCTACTCGGCGCTTTCACTAATAATGAGTTTCGGTCTCAAGTCAATCTACTCTGCTGCCCATTCGCTTCAGCTCATACGCAGTTTACAGCGGCATTTGTTAAATCGTTGCAGTTTCCGACCTATTAGTCGTGTGGAATACAACACTGTTAATATTCCAATGTAATAAATATATTTCCAGTGCATGACATTGATCCTTCTTGCAGGTTTTTCTACGATAAACTATGGTGACAAACTGTAAAATGAAAAAACTGCTTCCTTAAAACATCGATACTGTGCCATACAGGCACTATATAGCTTTCCAGAGGTATATATCGTGCATCGTTCACATCCGATCACGTTCAGAGATTATACTACGCTCGCATCAGCCGTATAGAAAATGACCGTTAGTAACGGAGAATACCTCTTACAAGGAATCAGATAAGAGCATGGCAGCGGCGTTTGTCACGTGAAATTACACATCATGCCGCCGCTACTTCTGTAAACAGGACATCTGCAAGCAGACTTGTACACGGGGATTGCAGTGCCACAGAAACACCGCTAACCTAGAATCACTGTAGTTATGAAACTGAAGTCTCGATTTTATATCCAAGATGCGACAGGGGGATGGAGTACGTCGCATAAATCTTTGTTCGTTTAGAGGAATGTGTCGATACAAGATGGTCACGTTTCATAACACATGAGATGGAAGTCCTCTGATGACCGACAGGCTTGCTGTTAACGATCCCAAGTAGACAGTCCTCTAAGTCATACAGAACACGCGGTTGTGTACAAGACGAATGCAGGCTATGTCACGCAACTGAGGCATCCTGACAGAACAATGGGGAAAAAAATGGCCAAATGACCTGCCGCAACATCTACCTCTCTCTGTAGAATGCATCATCAGTCTGTCATTAAATCGTACGTCGTTACAACTTCATCTCAGCCGATCACGGAATTCACCATATGTCATGCTTTAACGCAGATGAAAGAAGTTTAGAGGGAGATGGTTGTCTTTTCTCCAGGAAAGCGTCAAATACAGCAGTCAACTCGCCTGTATCACTATTACCTCGACGACAAAAGAATGACTGTTTCCCTGGTTCCTGGTGCCTCCATGTCAACATTTTCTCGTTTTCGTCTTGCTGTCGCATACTTGTTCCCGAGTACAAGAATCGTTCTGCGCAAAGAAGACACGCAATTACTTCCTCATTTTCCCGGGATTCTGTGCATTTACTCTCAATTTATATGTATTTTCCGTTATTTTTCTTAATTCTATCGATTTTATGTCACTTCTACCCATGGGATCATGACATCATTTCTTATTCCGTGTTCTAAAATTGCTTGTAAATGTAGAACAGCTGCCAACACCTAATGCATTGTTTTTCTGGTCGGGTGGCATAGTATATCACTGTACTCGAATGCATTTAGTCACCTCCACTCACATATTCTACAGTTGCAGTGCGTTTGCTCTGTTTTCTGTATGTCTGTGTCTGTGCATGTGATGCGGATGGCCCCTCCTTCTGGTGGACCCGTCTTAAAACATAAAACGCACCTTCGGGCGTGACGCGTTGTTGGTCCACATTCGCGCCCTACTCCAGATGTGGCATGTGGTGGGTGCGCCATGATCATCGCTCTGGATATAATGCGCGGTAGATCCACACTCGAACGCTAACTCGAATGTGGTATGTTGTGAATCTGTATCCCAACTTCGCTCTGGACATTATGCGTGGCGGATCCACCTGCAATCCCTATCCCAGACATCGACACTTGCTTTGTATGGCCGGTGTCCAATTGTAGAAAGGTGGACTGAAAGCTTCGATGCAGCAAACAATTCAGTGAAATGGGGGGGTGGGGGGAGGTCATCAGTTAGGGCTGTGCTAAAAACATCGGTGAGATAAACCTCTCTTAGCCATCCTAAAAAAATCCTAAAACAACTAAATAAAAGTACTCTAAAGAACTGCAGCTTGCAAGTGGTTGACAGGCTGTCGCCAAGGAATGAAGTTAGTTTTTTTCTTAATTATTTTCCCAAGGCTGGAGAAAACCATGTGAACCGTTACTAAAAACATTTATGGGTGGTTGTAGTGTCATATGAGTACGAGGTAGCCTTTGAGTTGACTTTTTCGAGAACAGTGTGGCAGGAAACGAGCTAACTGGATTTTATGTTTTACCGGCACGTGGTGAAAGTCATTTAACAAATACCCTAAACGGGAACAATCACATATTTAATGTAGTGGGTAGAGCCAACCAAAAACAGCTATTCATTGGCAGAACACTTAGAAGGGCAACAAGTCTACTAAAGAGACTGCTTACACCACGCTTGTCCGGTCGATTTTGGAGTGTTGCTGTGTAAAGTGGGATCCGCATCAGATGGGACTGCGAATGACATCGAAAAAGTACAAAGAAGGGCAACTCATTTTGTATTGTCGCGAAGTAGGCGAATAATGCCCCGACATGATACGTGAATTGGAGTGGCAATCATTAACACAAAGGCGTTTTTCGTTGAGAAGGGATCTTCTCATGAAATTTCAATCACCAGTTTTCTCCTCGGATTGCGAAAACATTCTGTTGGCACCCACCTTCATAGGGAGAAATGATCATCACGATAAAATAAGAGAAATCAGGGCTCGCACAGAAATATTTAAGTGCTCGTTTTTCCCGAACGCCGTTCGAGAGTGGAACGCTAGAGAGACAGGTTGAAGGTGGGTCATTGAACCCTCTACCAGGCACTTTATTGTGAATAGCAGAGTAATCACGTAGATGTAGATGGAGATGTAGAACAACAAAGCAATCGCGCCATTGCCGTTGGAGACGTAACTTTTTAAGTGTTGTTTGTCAAAATTCTCATGGCTCACCTTCTAAAATGGAACATTTAACTTCTGCATCTCAGATGATTTGCAGTTGGGTCTTGGACTTTCCTTCTGGCACTTGGTAGCCTAACTTCGGCACATCTACTTATGGATGCCGAATGGCAGCGTTGGGAGCAGCACACTTCAGCAGTGGGGACTAACGAAGTCCAGTGTTCGAGTTCACAGTAGGGTAGTCAATGGTTTGCAATTGATGGCACCCTTCCTAGCCATCAGCAGTCTACTCACATTATATTAGTGAGTAGGATGAGAGTGGCTTGCAGCACTAGCATGTTTCGAAAAATGCAACCTACGGATTCAACATCATTTACGGTTCAGGCTTCCCACATTCGATACTGCAGCCACAGTTACATGAATAACTTCAACTTCTCTTTCTAGTCATTCAGTCATTGTTACTGATGCTTAGGCATGTTGCGTTGAAGTCTTTAGGAAAAGATGATGTTTAGCATACCCCTTCTCCCCATTAAGTAACTACGTCAACCGTCAGTTATATTATCTCAGCTTCACTTTTTCTAAGGTTTAAATCGTGCAGCAAGTAAGTTCATGTGTTGCTTTTTTTCATTTTTATGTGTATATGAGCTTTTGGAATAAGTTTAGTTTCAAACAGATCGTGATTTCGATTAAAGTAGTTAGCTAACCCTCTATCATGATCAATGTTTTTGAAAAAAAGAATTTTGAACATGTAATCTTAAGTTTCTCAGTTTAGACTAAAATCTCCTGAAGTGTTAATTCAGTCCCTGGTGCACATTTAATACAGCATCGACTCTTAAGGATGACTCTATCTCTCTGTTAATACTGACACAGATTGTTCCATATATTTGCTGTTACATGAACTGGCGACCCTGCTTAGACTGAATTATAATAGCAGAACAGTATAATGTAGTCAGGAGATTTAATTTTCTTTTAGTGATTCATTTTCGAAAAGTTTTGAACATTTAGAGCAGCGGTATTTTTACAACATTTCTCTGGTGTGGACAACTAACATAGGTGCTCTTACTTCAGCTTTCACGTTTTTTGGATCCTGTTCCACATCTTCTTAATTATCAGAATCGCTATAAGCAGCGTCAAAAATTTGGAGGGCTTTCATATATGTGAGAAAATAAGGACGTTATGTGAACTGTAACAGGTCTGATTTAAGTGTTCTGTCCTGGTTACGTAGTTGTACGCGGAATCACGTTCCCAGTAGGAGAAATTAAATACGAAAGTTCACTTAAGCAAGAGCAATCATGGCTGGACTAGAAGTGGCCGGGGATGAATGTTTAAAACAGGACTGAGGCGACGTATATAAAAAATTTCGAGGGAACTGCAAGAAGGTGGATTAAACAAGGGTGCATGTTCCAGGAACTTTCCCATGAAGCGTAAAATTCATAAGGATGAAAAAGAATTTAATTTTAATTTATGTGTCAATTTAACCAGTCTTTTATAAAAGATCAGTAATTGACACTGTCTATTAGCAAAAGAAAACTGAATTTTTGTCTGCGACATGTAATCAGAAATAAGAGAACGTACATTTTTCACTAAAAACAATTGCATACCTGTTAGTTAGCATATATTTGATGAATACTTTATTTAAATCACACATAAGTATTCGATCTGAACGGAAGAAAACAAGAAAAATGATGACTGAAATGAGACTCGGACCAGCGATTACCAGTCTAGAGTGGTACTGATTGTTTTAGGTCTTTATATATTTTGAACTTCACAGAATTGCATGTAGGACTGGCATCTCTGCTTAAAAATTCGCATGAGCCTGGAATCGAACCTAAAACCATAAGTATAGGGCGACCGTTCTACCCAACAGCCACACTGCAGGTCGAGAAAAAGCGAGTTTTTATCATATTAAAGACGGTTGAAAAGCCGGCCGGTGTGGCCGAGCGGTTCTAGGCGCTTCAGCTGGAACCGCGAGACCGCGCTACGGTCGCAGGTTCGAATCCTGCTTTGCGCATGGATGTGTGTGATGTCTTTAGGTCAGTTAGGTTTAAGTAGTTCTAAGTTCTATGGGACTGATGACCTCAGAAGTTAAGTTCCATAGTGCTCAGAGCCATTTGAACCATTTAATTTTTGATTAGCCAAGCGGTCTAAGGCGCTGCAGTCATGGACTGTGCGGCTGGTCCCGGCGTAGATACGAGTCCTCCCTCGGGCATGGGTGTGTGTGTTTGTCCTTAGGATAATTTAGGTTAAGTAGTGTGTAAGTTTAGGGACTGATGACCTTAGCAGTTAAGTCCCATAAGATTTCACACACATTTGAAAATTTGAACGGGCGGAAAACCTCAAAATCGATTTTTTGAGAGCTGTAGCCAACTATTTGGGGGGGGGGGGGGGGGGATTAATGCAATCTACGGAAGAAAAGATACAACACGAGGAAATTATCCGAAAGAAACGGGGCGGAAATCTGTAGATGTGATGTTCACGTACAAGAAACAAATGATTAGAATTGCAGAAAGTTGGATGATTTATTCAATAGACAGAGCTTCATCATTTGAGCAAGTCAATAATGTGTTGGTTCACTTCTGGCCCTTAAGCAAGCAGTTATTCGGATTGGCAATGATTGATAGAGTTATTGGATGACCTCCTGAGGGATAAAAAATGGTTCAAATGGCTCTAAGCACTATTCGGTCTTAACATCTGAGGTCATCAGTCCCCTAGACTTAGAACTACTTAAAGCTAACTAACCTAATGACATCACACTCACGCATGCCCGAGGCAGGATTCGAACCTGCGACCGTAGCAGCAGCGCCGTTCCGGACTGAAGCGCCTAGAGCCGCTCGGCCACAGCGGCCAGGTCCTGAGGGATACTCTGTAAAATTTTGTCCAATTGGCGCGTTAGATAGTCTAAATGCTGAGCTGGTTAGAGGACTCTGCCCATAATGCTCCAAAAATTCTCAATTGTGGAGAGTTCGGGAGACTTTGCTGGCCAAGGTATGGTTTGGCATCCATGAATAGAAGCAGCAGACACTCGCGCCGTGTGTGAACGGGCGTTTTCATGCCGAAATATAATCCGAGGACGGCTTACCATGAAGAGCAACAAAACTGGGGCACAGTATATCGTCGACATATCGCTGTGCTATAAGCGTGCTGCGGATGACAACCTAAGTAGTCCTGCAGTGAAAAGATATGGCACCCCAGGCTGTTACTCCCGTTTGTTTGGCCGTATGGTGGGCGACAGTCAGGATGGTATCTCGAGACGCGTCTTCGATATGGAATCTCATTGACTGGAGTATAATTTTCTTCAGTGATGAGTCCTGCTTCCAACTCAGCCCCGATAACCAGCGAAGACGTGTTTGGAGACGCCCCAGACAGTTGTCGGGTACCAATCTGTCTTGCGGCCCGACAACCTAGAGTGATGATCTGGGCTGCCTTTTCTTTTCTTAGCGGGACCCCTTTGGTTGTCAGCCACAGCACCCTCATATTATTGTATGCTCTGGTTTTCTTGCCCCCTATTTGTTTTATGTTTTCCCCTCATGAAATCCATACTAGGCTTACATTTCAGCAAGATAATACCCGCCTGCACAAGGCAAGAGTTTCTACTGCCTGTCTTCGTGCTCGCCAACCCTACCTTGGCCGGCAAGGACGACGGATCTCTCCACAATTGAGAACATTTGGAGCATTATGGGCAGGACCTCCAGCAGCTCGGGATTTTAACGATCGCACGAGCCAGTTGGACAGAATATGTCACGTTATCCCTAAGGCGGCATCCAACAATCCTGTCGATCAGTACAAAGTTAAATAACTACTTGCATAAGGGTCAGAGGTGAACCAACGTTGTATTGACTTGCTCAGTTTGTGAAGCTTTAATAAATAATGCCATTCCCTGAAAATGGAATCATTTGTGTGTCTGTAAAAGTACATTGTTTTTATGTCTGTATACGTACAACATGTCTACCGATTTCCGTCCCATTTCGATAATTTATTCCTAAAACTTACAAAACTCCGACTGCTATGTGGTCCCCTGGTGAGTGCACCCCGACTCTGTCCTCCAATCAAAGAGAAGTCTCTGGTAGCATCGGGAATTGAAACCATGTTATCCGCAAAGTAGTCAGATATGTTGACCACTGAGTTACGGAGGTGAGGATTCAACCGAACCCACTGATGTTGGGGATATATGTGTGTGTGTGAAATCTTATGGGACTTAATTGCTAAGGTCATCAGTCCCTAAGCTTACACACTACGTAACCTAAATTATCCTAAGGACAAACACCACGCCCATGCCCGAGGGAGGGCTCGAACCTCCGCCGAGACCAACCTCACAGTCCATGACTGCAGCGCCGCAGACCGCTCGGCTAATCCCGCGCGGCCGAAGTTGGGGATATAGGATACGACGTCTTTCCATTTTGTGAAGTGCGCAGTTTTGCATTCCTGTACATTAATGGCAAGTTGCTTGTTTTTTTGTATAACATTGAAACGTCAGATCTAACTGGTTTTTCTGCATTACAGTTAGATTTCACTACATTAATTACAAAATGTCCCAAGCTACTGTTAATAATTGTATTCCAGTTTATTAGTATACAACATGAACAGTATTTCCTAGAGCATGCATGAAGTACTTCTGCATCTCTCCATGATTCTCGGCCCACAACACCATATTGCGTGTCCCTACCAATAAATTCTCTGAGTAGCTAGAAATCTCGTTTGAAACGTTAGTTGACTAGTGATGATGTCGTAATGAAGCGCATTTTTTAGTACTGTATCCACCTAACTGCTTTGATCCACTACTTTTAGAATTTCACGGGAGAAAAGTGCGAATTAGCATTCGCATGACCGACTTTATCGAAATCCATGCTGGATGGAAGGGATGTAAACCTTTGCGATAATCTCGTTACATTGAGCTCAACATGTGTCCTCAGATCCTACAAGAAATGGATGTCCGTGACACTGGACTGTACTTTTACGGATCATTTCCGTCACTCTTCTTATCGACTTGTGACCTGTAGTTTCTTCCAAGCACTGAGCAGACCTTTTTTTTTTCTCGAAAGTGAAAGTTTAAAATTGAAGCTAACTCATATTCGATATCTGTACATAATATGACAGGGATTCGACCGTGCCAGGGGGACTGTTCAATTTTATTGAGTTTATCTTTTTCTCAACGCGACTGACACTAACATGTACGCCGCTCAGTTTTGGAATGATGTGTAAGAGTTAATAGTAGACCAGTACTTCTGCAGTTTACTTTCTAAAGCAACATTTGAAAGCAGAATTCAGCATTTCCATTTTCACTTGGTTACTCTTTGTTTTTATTGCGATATTTGTGAGGGGCAGCCAAATGAAAACCGAACACTCGCCAGAACGGGGCCATAGAATGGTTCCATTCAAAAGCAATCACTGCACGTGTTGAGACGTTTATCCCACAGGGAGATGAGACGATAAATTTCCGTTTCGTAGAACGCGGCCAGCCGCTGACGCATCCACTTCATCGTCCGACTGAGACCGGCGTCCTCTCACATCATTCTTCACGTCGCCAACACTGTGAAAATCCGACGGTGAAAAACCCGGGCTGTACGGAGGATCCTTCAGTATTTCCAACCATATCGCTGAAGCGTAGCCTTTGTCCGATCGGCAGTGTGAGGGCACGAAATATCATGCAGCAGGATGCTTCCGTACGCCAGAGGGAAAATATCAAAACGAAGTTCCAAGCGGCTTTTCGCGGATGATGCTGTAGTATACAGAGAAGTTGCAGCATTAGAAAATTGTAGCGAAATGCAGGAAGATCTGCAGCGGATAGGCACTTGGTGCAGGGAGTGGCAACTGTCCCTTAACACAGACAAATGTAATGTATTGCGAATACATAGAAAGAAGGATCCTTTATTGTATGATTATATGATAGCGGAACAAACACTGGTAGCAGTTACTTCTGTAAAATATCTGGGAGTATGCGTGCGGAACGATTTGAAGTGGAATGATCATATAAAATTAATTGTTGGTAGGCGGGTACCAGGTTGAGATTCATTGGGAGAGTGCTTAGAAAATGTAGTCCATCAACAAAGGCGGTGACTTACAAAACTCTCGTTCGACCTATACTTGAGTATTGCTCATCAGTGTGGGATCCGTATCAGATCGGTTTGACGGAGGAGATAGAGAAGATCCAAAGAAGAGCGGCGCGTTTCGTCACAGGGTTATTTGGTAACCGTGATAGCGTTACGGAGATGTTTAATAAACTCAAGTGGCAGACTCTGCAAGAGAGGCGCTCTGCATCGCGGTGTAGATTTCTCGCCAGGTTTCGAGAGGGTGCGTTTCTGGATGAGGTATCGAATATATTGCTTCCCCCTACTTATACCTCCCGAGGACATCACGAATGTAAAATTAGAGAGATTAGAGCGCGCACGGAGGCTTTCAGACAGTCGTTCTTCCCGCGAACCATACGCGACTGGAACAGGAAAGGGAGGTAATGACAGTGGCACGTAAAATGCCCTCCGCCACACACCTTTGGGTGGCTTGCGGAGTATAAATGTAGATGTAGAACACCCCACATCTCACCCGCCAAATCATCCAAAGCACGCAAGTGCCGGTGAGCTAATGACGACCTTCTTCGACTCAAGGGGTCTTCTGTCTCGTCGAGTCCTCGAGCGTGGAGTCACAATCAATGCGCAGCGCAATGAACACACTTTGCAGAAGCTGCGACGCGCCACAAAGTCTAACGCCCAGAAATGCAGTCAGACATAAGCATCCTTTTCCACGATAACGCCCGCCCCCACCCTGTCAATCGGACCAAGGTTATGCTTCAGAGATTTGTTTGAGAAACCCAGCAATGTCCTCCGTTTAGCCGAGATATTCTACCGTGTTATTATCACATCGTTGGCGACACGGGAAAGGCTTGCCTGGACGTCTCTTTCAGTCGGACGAGAAGTGCAAGAGTGGGTGCGGTTGTGAATCTGTCTGCGGCCGACCGCGATTTACGAAGCAGGAGTTCATCGTCTCGTCTCCCAGTGGGATAAATATCATAGCGCGTGTGGTGCCATTCCACGGTCCGTTGTGGCAGGTGTTCGGTTTTTATTTGACTGGCCCTTACACTGTATTGATCATTGATCATTGTTGTTACGTTTATTTCATCTTCGGTGATACCAGTTTGAATGTGCACATCGTCAAAGGCATAAGGTGTAATTGAAAGTATTAGATCATACTTCTGTCATGAATGGGCTTCCGAACTATGTTTTGGGATAGAATACCGTTTAGTACTCTTTCGCTTCATTCGTTGTCACCTCCACTGTTCACAGAACTGTAATTAATCCTGTCGCTTTTGGGACGATTAATGTCAGTTTCATGATGACAGTACAATCGAGGAGCATTTTCTATAGCTTTCGGTTACGCTTGGGGATGAGTTTGGAGATCAGTAGAAATATAAGCCTAATATCATCATGGTGACTAAGCCTTGGCGAGTCGATCCGACATGCAGCTTCAGTTCTATTTAGACTGGTTCGAGTTTCTTGTTAATGCGACGAATACGCCACCTCTATTGCCCATTAGCCACTACCGTTTGTGTAAAGCTCACCATTTCGCTACACACTCCGAAAATCTCATGCGTTCGAACCCCAGTCTGGCACTAATTTAAATGTGTGACGACATATTCATTACAAGGCAAATTCAGCACTTTTCGGTATATATCACTTATCATTTCATGTCATCCATTTTCATTTATTTTATACTCATTCTTTCCATTCACTACATTAATTTCATTTCAGTCAATTTGATTTAAATGAAATTAAATACATGGTCGTACGTTACATGATCCTTGTAGGGTCGAAATCGAAAGAAAATTTATTTATCCAATAGCTATATGTTAACTGAGTACATTTTGTTTTTCTGACCGGCTGAAAGCGAATGTGAAGGCGCAGTAACCACCGCACAGGAAAAGTGCGCGTGACGTCCTACCATTTCGAGTACTTTAACAAGTGTGCCACGAAGTGGAACATGCGCAGTCTGCACGGCCCAAGCATGTGCAGCAGTGCGTGACAGACTACAGAAAGGCTAGCTTCTGACACAATTTCAAACCCTAACAAGAGTCTTCTTCCTTGCCTCCTTCCCATCCAGATGTTTTCTGTCACTGGGCCTCGCTTGGAAAAGGAACACCTAGGTCTTACTGAAATTACTTACTGACTTGTATAATTTATTTTGGAATTATTATAAAACCCTACATGTTTAGTCATAATTTGCATAGATTAATGTGATAAAAATAAATTATCTATCGAGTGTAGCAGATGGTGATGTGATCTCCTGTCACCTACCGATTGTTACAGGTCCAAGGAAAAAAAATTATATTTCTCTTTCCTGTGTCTGTTCATGCACTCCATTTTTCTCTTCCTCTTTACCACTGACAGGTAACCATTAATCTTATTCGATCCATTTCTTTAATTTGACGTGTCACCAAGGTTAATCGTCATTTGCTTCAAATTATTTACTATTTTCTGTGATTTGATGTGACAGATTTGTAGATCACATCCCAGATAACGATTCCAAATTAGACACCACTGAAGAAGGACCGTTATAGAGAAGATGAGGAGAGCTGGAGATAAAGTATAATGAAACGCAGAATAAGGGATACTACAAGGAATGGAACTAAATGTAGAAGGAAGGCACGTACCAAGCAATAGGGTAGCCCTGATTTTACTAATATATGCTGTAGTTAAATAAGGTTGTATGTCGCCCCCATCTTCTATTTGCCTCTGTCTTCTGTTCGAAGTCGGATTACATGCAACTATGTATCCTGAAATATGCCCTGAACTGAAAATGCCCTCTCATATGTAAAGTTTAAACCTATCAATAATAGCGTATTCCTGACTCCAAAGGTCAAAGAGGAAAATCTCCAATGAAGACTAGGGTAGCCTAAATTTTTGCAACGTATTAATAATAGGAATGCATAGACATTTAACTGACGTTCATGAACATATTAAGTTCTGATTAGCACATAGCATAACATGTGAACGTGTAAGTAATTTTGTAGCCAACTTAAGTGCAATGGACATGTTTTCCGCCGGATGTGGTGGGCGAGCGGTTCTAGGCTCTACAGTCTGGAACCGCCCGACCGCTACGGTCGCAGGTTCGAATCCTGCCTCGGCCATGGATGTGTGTGATGTCCCTAGGTTAGTTAAGTTTAAGTAGTTCTAAGTTCTAGGGGACTGATGACCTTAGAAGTTAAGTCCCATAGTGCTCAGAGCCATTTGAACAATTTTTGAACATGTTTTCCTCGTCAGTTTGCCTCGGCTTTCTACTCAAAAATCTGAATTCTCACAAACTCGAAGCATTCTTGTTACATACAGAGTGATGAACTCCCAACAACTCCTGCAAACGCCCAACTGTGAGCTTACCTTCCATTGTGAAAGAACATGCAAAGAAAATAGTCGTAGCGTATCGTTTACTATAGCTATTGAAGTAATCACGTATTGACCGTAATGATAGGAATGTTGCAACCTTTGTTGAAGGCAGAATGATCATTACGTGGAATACCAGTTGCAAAATGCAGTTCAAAGGAAATTCATTGGAATTTAAAAATAATATCAAGGGATCATGAATATCTTTTAGAACCCTTGAGTAGAAGAGTTTGTAACTGCATTCTGAGCACAGTTAAGACACCATGATGCACAGAAGAGCGGTTCTAGGCGCTTCAGTCTGGAACCGCACTGCTGCTACGGTCGCAGGTTCGAATCCTGCCTCGGGCATGGATGTGTGTGATGTCCTTAGGTTAGTTAGGTTTAAGTAGTTCTAAGTCTAGGGGACTGATGACCTCAGATGTTAAGTCCCATAGTGCTTAGAGCCATTTGCACCATATGATGCACACATCATACATACATGTAACATGTGGTACAAAGAGTCTCTACTCGTGAAATATTTGAAAGAACTAGAATACACATGGCTCTGAAAATACTGGATAGACAGGAATGTGACGAGTTCAGAAGCCCTAATGTTTGGATGGATTAGCGGAAACCAGACTTTGTACCGTGCTTCGGAAGCCACCCATCTTACAAAGCCGCGAACGTAACATCTCAACACAGACAGCTCCCGCTATATTTTTCAAAATCCTGTGAATATCACCACACAAAGCCTTGCAATATGAATAACAAATTATGCCCACATATATCACGATGTCTACGGGTGAACAACGGATCCTAATTTTAATTGTGCTTAAATCTTACGTAAATATACAAGCGCTTTGCCATATCTATGCTAATGCGAAGATAATCTAGACTGCTTTGTCCATTCAGAGCCAACGATGTTCTTTAAGAATCACGCGTTGACCTTGCTTCCCATTGGCCACTGCAGTCGCCTCGCCCAAGTGTTTACTGAAGGCACCTGTTGATCGTGTCAAAGCGTATATATATAAACGTACTTGGTACAGAGTATATCTGTGCAAAGTGGTTGCGATTCACGAACACGTGAAAGAAATTCAGTACTGAAAGTTGTGAATTTGACAGACGGCTTTCAAGGTGCCTGTTACTGCGTAAAGTCAACCGTCGGCGGGCCAGTCGGGAACGATAGAGAAGAGATGGCTGTGATAAGACGTTAGCCAATCGCACGCTGTCCGCCGCCTCTCCAGGACGACAACGCGACAGCAGCGGCTCCTATGCGAAGAGAACATAAGGGCCGCGACCGACTGGCGACACCCCAGGTGAATAGCAGCTGCCAGACTAGTGACTTGGGTAGACACGTCAACGCTAGTTACTTTGCTTGTGCGCTCTATGTAGCACAGACATGAAATTGTTTATATTGAAGAAGATTTAATATTTCGTATGTCGCCCTTTGAGTGCGTCACATATAATTGCAAAGTTAAGTATTGGCTCTTTTCTTTTTGTAATAAAACTCATTAATACGACTTGTCTGATTTGATTGTCTAGCGAACCGAGTAAGAAGGATTTTTAGACACCCCAGTATTTTACGACAAAGCTGGACCTAATATTTGGTGATGAGCATGGAGACATAATAGTGCCGTACTCGTGGTAGTATTTGAGGTCAGAGGTGCGTTGTCATTCGCATATCATGTACGCTTTCTTTGCGTAACAAAATAAGAATTCGGTATACGAAATTTACTTCTGAAGCTACAGGTAATGCAAATTTGTGCACCGTACATATTCTGAATATGTTTTCAGCTCATGTTTCTGGGTTGTTTTTGTGTATAATTGTTAGACTTAATGTAAAGGAAACACTGCCTACTCCAGTCGTGAATATACTTATTATGGTTTATCCCGAGTGTCAATATGTGACAAAAAATGCCTTAAGGCGGCATTGAACCAATAAACTGTGCAACGAATTTGGCCACGAGGGTAATGTTCATGCAGGCTACTGCTAAGAATTACTGAAAATGGAGGACGAGTTTCTCACTATCACTTTAACGAGTGCCTCTACACCTTCAAGAAAACAGAAAAGTAATCCTATTCTGTATAATATAATGCCTGTCATAAGGAATAGTTGCGTTATAAGTCGAAATCTTACGAGTCTGTCGCCTAACAGTAATATGCAAGAGAGAATACAACACAGCCTTTCTGTTTATCCAGTGCTTCATCACACAAAGCAAGAGGTCAAACGAGATAGATATAGAAGATTTGTTATTACAGCCCACTGACATTCATGAAGTTTGGTTTCTTGGTGACATCCAAAAACAATAATCCACAGGTCGCGTCACTAAACACGGTGCCGCTATGCACCGCCTTCCATTGGGAGATGTAAAAGATTTTCCCTAAGTGCAATGAATCTTGTGGGTTATGTACAGTGTCTGTTTGCTGTTCGATATATTCACACTTGCACGCATAGTGCCACAGTGGTAACTATCCAGCCAACATGTGTGCCCATAAAACGAGTTTAACTCGGATTTTTTACATTCCGTTAGTACGATCCTGTTCAGACGAGCATAAGTGTTAGTAATGCACACTTGGAAGGCACTGCGGCATGTAGATCTTCTCATTACACACTGTTTTGTGGTTAAAGGCCGACTGTAATTCGTCAGCTAACGTCCTCTTGACAAATAACGACTCCTACAAAACAGGCTGTGACGATTGTTGTCGTCATGGTAATCACTGTAATTCCACAGCCAGTATTCACTCTATGGCTTTTGTGTATACGTTGAAAGGTCTCTGTTGGACTCTTTTCATGTTAATTTCTTAAATCTGTTGTCATTTACGGCATAAATTCCTTTTCTAAATGTACTGTGGTGTTTCTGACTATCTGGGAGGAGACTGAGCAGTGAAACGTGTTACTTTTACACATAAACAAAAACGATCTGTCACACCACTACACTTTAAAACACAGTTTATATGTAATTCATGTCACACAGTCTCATACGGAACTTACATCCGCTTTCTTTTATATACTGTACATGATAAGATACTGTCATCCCCCTTCCCTTCTGTGTGAGAGGATGAATGAGCAAATGTATTTCTAGTTGCATGCTTGATGGTAGCAGACAAGCCTGTCTGCTAGAGAACAGTAGGACCAACGTCGGAACAGGTAGCTACCCTACGCTTTCTAGAAGCAAAGAGGTTTCTATTCTTAGTATGGTCCTGTCCGTCCCTTGTCATGTTTGTATAGGACGCTGCCTCTCTGGTCACTTCCGTTTGTATTTGTGAGGCATCCCTCAGGAGGGACCCACGGCAGTCTGTTCGCGGCGAGCGTCTGAAGTGGTAAGATCTCCGGCTAAGCGCGTGTCTGCTAAGTCCGTAGGACAATGGATTTCTTAAGTTCAGCCTAACTGAAAATTTAATCACCTTTTCAGGTTTAGCTCTAAAATATCTAATGTTATCTTAAATTGCAACGCAGTGTATTTCGAGTGTGAAGTTCAGAATATCTTCCAGTAGTTGCTTTGTCACTACTTCGTGAGTAAAGTGGAACCACGTGTTGATCAGTAACTCTAACTAAGATCATCAATCTTAAATGCGAATGTGAGGAGGAGGGAGGAGATTAGTGTTTAACGTCCCGTCGACAACGAGGTCATTAGAGACGGAGCGCAAGCTCGGGTAAGGGAAGGATGGGGAAGGAAATCGGCCGTACCCTTTCAAAGGAACCATCCCGGCATTTGCCTGAAGCGATTTAGGGAAATCACGGAAAACCTAAATCAGGATGGCCGGAGACGGGATTGAACCGTCGTCCTCCCGAATGCGAGTCCAGTGTGCTAACCACTGCGCCACCTCGCTCGGTAAATGCGAATGTGCGTGAGATTATAACGTCTCGTCTTGACAATATTTTTCAATATAGCAACTTTTCTTTATGTTCAACCCACGTGGGGTGTACTTTGTGAGATAAGTACCACGTGCTTATACAATTGTTTGACCCATCAGGTTAATAGTATGACGATAGTAACCAGTTCGAGGTTTTTCTTTTGTAAATTGCTTTTCGATCTAATTTATTTTAATTATCAAAATTATTGTGTAGTTACACTCTTTGTGTAAACCAAGTTGACCACGTGAAGCATGTGGTGTAATCATCAAAGTAGCCCTCAGCTATTCTTTTCGGGAAGATTTCACAGAGAGTTCGTATGAATTTAGTATACCAGTGTGTGGTAATTACATGACGGACAGGATTGCGCTACGAACGTAACTTCTTTGGGTGAAAATTGAATCGTTTGGTTGTGGTTACTTTCCTCTTGCATATGTTTCAACGTTCTTCGTGTGTTAGTTTATGAATGCAGTGTTGTATACAGTCTCCCAATCTTGGCTCCATATTTGATGCATTCCGTAAGATTACAAACTCACATTTTCACAATCCTAAATAAGGCACCAGTTTAGTTATGAATCAAGTTTAATATGCTGAAATTTCAATGATCAATGTTAAAATAAATTTCCAAATATAAACTAATTTATTTCTTTTTATTTAAATTCTCTTTATATATATATATATATATATATATATATATATATATATATATATATATATATATATATATGACGATTAAAAGATTATAATTAATGTTAGTCTGGTTGGGAATTTGGTAAGCTAGACTGGATATATGGTGAAACAGTTGCTCAATAATGCAAGGTTAACTTGCCCAGACAGCTCACAGCTTTTAACCCGCTTTTATTGTCTATCAGCACCGCTTTCAGAACAAATTAATGCAACAACATTACAACCTTTATGTGACTGCTTGTTACGCAACAGGTTTCGCCTTGAGCAGTGTGTTTACACCTACTCTAGGTACTACTCGAAGACGATATTATTACACTTTTCCTCCTGTGTTCACTCCGAACATTTGGAATCCCCAAGAAAATAATAGCTCTCGTCAAGTGCATGTATGAAAACTACACATGCCAAATTCAACATCAAGCTCTATTTCAGATACAATAGCAGTAAAAACAGGAGTTAAGCAAGGCTGCATGCTCGTACCGATACTTTTTAACATAGTACTTAATCTTGTAATGGCGCAAGCAGTAGATAAAGTGAGAGGAATAAAATGGAGCAATGGGACACATCTAGAAGACCTAGATTTTGCAGATGATCTTTGCCTTCTATCCCACAGCCTCAACGACATGAAAGACAAGCTAGAAGATCTTAAATCTGCAGCGAAGGAAGTTGGCTTGAAAATAACGCCCAAAAAACTAAAGACATGCGGGCAAATGATAACAGCACTGCAGAGCTTAAGCTTGGGAGCCAGATAATTGAAAAGTTGGATAAGTTTTGCTACCTTGGAAGCACGATTACACCAGACGGTGGAGCAAAAGAGGATATTAACAGCTGCATCAACAAAGCGAGAGGAGCTTTTACAACTCTACGCTCTATCTGGAGATCAAAGGAAATATCACTGAGGACTTAATTGCGGATATTTGAAAGTAATGTAAAATCTGTGCACCTTTGTGGATGTGAAACATGGAAAGTGACGAAACAGTTAATCCACAAGCTGCAGACATTCAATAACAGATGCCTGAGGAACATCCTGGGGATACGCTGGCCAAATGTCATCTCTAACGAAACTCTTTGGGAAAGAACAAACCAGAAGCCAATTGAGCTGCAAATCGGAAGCAAGAAGTGGAGATGGTTAGGACATACTCTTAGAAAACCAAATGAACATATTGCGAGAGAAGCACTTGATTGGATCCCGCAAGGATGACGGAGACGCGGCAGGCCCAATATGACGTGGAGACAGTCAGTTGAAGCAGAAGGCCATCAGCAAGAAATACTAATTAAATAAATACAATAAAAGTAATTTTAGTAGCTGTGTGTCCGGTTACGAAGTCTCGTAACCGGTTGGCCCTTTCTAGTATTAGTACGCAAACTGACTGCATAAAATAACAATAAAGAATGAAAGGAAATTTCCGTTAACACAATTGATTAATTAAGTCCCCTGCAAGTATAAAAGCTACGAAACAACAAAGCACAAGTGTAACTGTTCTGTCTGTGGTAGTGTGGTTCAACGTACATGTATCTGGCACGGTTCTTCCTCAATACAACAAGAAATTTTAAACACCGTTTACAATGAACTAATTGAAAAACCACAAATACTATAATTGCACATAGAAACCAGAATTTCAAGTCTAATACATGAACAGGAGCCAGATGCTTTGTTGGCTGAACCTGTGACGAAGATGCATTATTATTTAGGAGATTTGAAATATAAAAATTTTTTTGTTACCTCCATATACAGGGTGATTCAAAAAGAATACCACAACTTTAGGAATTTAAAACTCTGCAACGACAAAAGCCAGAGCTAAGCACTATCTGTCGGCGAATTAAGGGAGCTATAAAGTTTCATTTAGTTGTACATTTGTTCGCTTGAGG
Organism: Schistocerca piceifrons; assembly: GCF_021461385.2. Taxonomy (NCBI): domain Eukaryota; kingdom Metazoa; phylum Arthropoda; class Insecta; order Orthoptera; family Acrididae; genus Schistocerca; species Schistocerca piceifrons. The sequence continues at coordinate 744,007,249 of NC_060138.1, forward strand.
CGCTGTTGACTAGGCGTTTTTGGTCTCTTTTTCTTCGAAGGTGCTACTGTAACTGGACTACAGTATCTGGAGATGTTAGAGAATTGGCTGTTCCCTCAGCTCGAACAAGAAGCACAACAATTCATATTTCAGCAGGATGCAGCGCCACCTTATCTGTCCGTAACTACCTGAACATCAACTACCCGAGGCGATGGATCGGCCGCCAGGCAGCCCGTGACAGAGCACTTCATCACTGGCCTCCAAAAATGGCTCGGAGCACTATGGGACTCAACTGCTGAGGTCATTAGTCCCCTAGAACTTAGAACTAGTTAAACCTAACTAACCTAAGGACATCACAAACATCCATGCCCGAGGCAGGATTCGAACCTGCGACCGTAGCGGTCTCGCGGTTCCAGATTGCAGCGCCTTTAACCGCACGGTCACTTCGGCCGGCTGGCCTCCAAGAAGCCCTGATCTTACCCCCTGCGATTTTTTCGTATGGGGGTATGTTAAGGGTATGGTGTTTCGGCCACCTCTCCCAGCCACCATTGATGATTTGAAACGAGAAATAACAGCAGCTATCCAAACTGTTACGCCTGATATGCTACAGAGAGTGTGGAACGAGTTGGAGTATCGGGTTGATATTGCTCGTGTGTCTGGAGGGGGCCATATTGAACATCTCTGAACTTGTTTTTGAGTGAAAAAAAACTTTTTTAAATACTCTTTGTAATGATGTATAACAGAAGGTTATATTATGTTGCTTCCATTAAATACAGATTTTTAAAGTTGTGGTATTCTTTTTGAATCACCCTGTATATTGACGAAAAATACACTATGATCATTGCAACATCTTCCATATATACATTACACCAACCGATCACCATCTACTCTCTCGCCCAACAGAACAATAACTGCACAACATGCTCTCAACTAGTACTGCTCTCTCGTGGGAGAAACAAACTCGACTAGCTTGCGGTAGTCGAAACAATGGTTGCAGATTGCGGGGAAATCTAAATATAGCCAACAGTAAGTATCTATCTACCACTGCCTTACGTACAATGATGAGCCAGAACATTATGACCACGTGCTTAATAGTTTGTTTGTCCGTCTTTGGAATGCAACACATCACTGATTCTGCGTATCAGAGATCCGAGAGTTTATTCGTAGGTTTTTGGAGGTACGTGACATTAGATGTCTACGCACAGATAATGTAATTCGCGTAAATAACGGGCCGCTGATTTGCATCTGATAGCGACCCAAGTGGGTTCTGTAGAATGTGCATCAGGGGAACTTGGTCGCCGAGACATCAACGTGAGCTCACTCTGAAGTTCCTCAAACAACTGTAGCACGGTTTTGGCTCCTAGAGATGGACAATTATACTGCTGAAAGATGACACCACCGTCGGGGAACCGCGCGGGGCAGCCGTGTGGTCTGGGGCGTCTTGTCGCAGTCCGCGTGGCTCCCCCCGTCGGAGGTTGGAGTCCTCACTCGGGCATGGGTGTGTGCGTTGTCCATAGTGTTAGTTTAAGTTAGATTAAATAGTGCGTAAGTTTAGGACCGATACCTAAGCAGTTTGGTCCCATATGATCTTAACAAAATTTTTTTTTTTCTTTTCGCCGTCGTCGGGCAAGACATTAAGTATGATGCAGGTGATTCGCAGCTGTCAGCGTATATTCGATTGCTGTCATATGTCCCACAGAAGCGCTGGAGAATGTCTCACATAGCATAACACTACTGCCACCAGCCTGCGTCAGTGGTGATCTGCACGTTTCAAGTCGTCTTCCACCTCGATGAGGGCGTGTGTGGAGGCGACTATCGATCTAGCGCAGCAAAAGTGTGATTCACCCGAAGAGCCGACACGTTTCCACTGATCCCGATGTGCCCAACGGAACCGTAATAGAGATGTCATTGGATCAACATGTGAACCAGTAGGGGTGGTCTGCTGCGGAGCTCCATGTTCGACAACGTACGAAGAACGGTGTGCTCTCAAACACTTGTGCGTGCACCAGTATTGTGCTCTTTCGGCAGAGATGCCACAGATCACCATCTATCCTACTTTACAGAGCAGCCAAGCCTCCGAACCCAACGTTCTGAGCGCCTGCCCTTCTACATTTTTTCACCTCACGACAACTTTCGACCAGCTTCGCCGTTTCCACGATACTCGTTCACCGGCTCTACATAACAGTTATCTGCCCTTTGTCAGTGTCGCTTATCTCAGTGTATTTCCCCATTTGCAGCCCATATCTTCTCTGGGATGAACCGAGTCCGCGTCTGGTCCAGTTACAGACTTTTCTTACCACGCATTGACTGCCACGGTGTGCAGTGATCATAATGTTGTGGCTGATCAGTGTATATCTTAACTTTAGCTGCACTAATGGCAAAATGTCTTCAGTACTCCTGCTCCTCCGTGAGATTTATTTACACCTTGTTTCACACAGTATTTCCGCAGAAAGAAAATTCTCTATTTGTAGCACACGGCTTAAGAGACAGTTAATTGCTGTAGTAGACAACCGTCTCTAATCGATCATCATTGGTCGCCGTTTCGCGACATACACCAAATGGGATTTCCACAGATGCCTGCTGATGAGTATTGGAGTAACGTCATCAGACGTCGAGACAGATTGATTGTGGTGTATTTCATCACGACAATATGCTGAAGAGCTCCGTGTATGGTTGTGAACGACTACAGAATTGCCTCAACTCCACTTCATCTCTTTCTTTTTTTCAATTCTTTGACGCACGCTGCCAATAGCGGCCTCTGGCTTAGCTTCCGTGGTCGCTGCACGTACTTCTTAAGGCCGTGTCCTACGTAAGCGACAGAAGCGGCCGATAGCCCGCGACTGCTTCAGACGTCGAAATAGCGCCGCAGGTATGCTGTTCGGTGAAAAACAATCGATTCTTCCGCATCTTACAGCTTGATATATTTGCTGGATAAAGCTCTGAATTTATTTTCTTTAGTCGTCATAGTTACTGTGCTGTACGAAACTGAGTACATGGGTGCACGAAATTTTTAAGAATATGCAGAGCTAAAATCACATTGCGTAGACTTTTCGTATGCTGTTTTCATTCATGAGATATTGGTTGTTATAGCCGCGGACGGGTCGCTCGCGGTGCGTCCAAATCATTTGTTGGGCTTCGGGAATCAAGTAGTCGTAAAAATCGTCGTATCTCATTAACGGTTCGAGGTATGGAAACGGCATTTTTTGGAAATGACAGCATGCAGAAAGGATTATTTTATCGTATGATTAACAGTCGATACGTTTTTGTCAAATGTGTGAGCAGATCGAAAACAAGACTCCCTATAAATTACACCATGAGGCCGTCTTCGAATTTTCATAGCTAAACAAAGAAACAGGCAAACGTGGTATCAAAGTGAGCAGCGTGAGAACTAGTTTTGCACGAAAATGTTTAATTGCTTGAAGGTAATCAGGGTAATTAAGGAAAACTTAATTACAGAGTTGAGGAAAAATTGAAACATTTCACGAAAAGCTGCCGCAGAGCTATGTAAATTAAGTGTCAAAAAGTTCATTTTTTCAAGGCCTAGGTAATTTGCACATAAAAAGATACAATGGTGCGGTATTTAAATGTCAGAAAGGCTACCTTGAATCATGTACCGAAGTATGGAGCTATTATATCAGCATTCTCTGAAAGGAAGCTGACTGGTATACAATCTGGCTGAAGGTCTTGGCTTTATTTAAGCTCCTTCGCTACACCGAGATATGTACTCCTAAGCTCCCCATGTTTGCAGTTGTTCTTCATGCGACTTCTCAAATATTTACTTCGTCTTCTTTTGCGAAGGAATTTCGAAAAACTGTGTTTAGTAATTCTGCTGTAGTGATACTATCATCAGTAACATCACAACTGTTACTGCGCAGTGAAGGTATTGATGGCGTCTTGCCACTGGGGTACTTTAGATACGATCCAAATCTCTTTGGGTTTTCTGTCAGAGTTAGAAACTGAGTGTCGTTGTGCAAACTGTTAAAAACCTTCTCGCTATCAAGTTCACGCTGAATTTCGAGCTTCTGCAAATCTTCGCCACTTTGGTTGGGGGGGAGGGGGAGGCTTGCGTTCTTCTGCGACGGTGTTCTGACCCGTTTTGTGTACCATGTGCGATCAGTTAGCTGGTAACTTAGATATCCAAACAAGACTCACGATCTGAGATCACAGCTCAAAGATGCCGAGTTCAGATCCGGCACACGTTTTTAGTCAGCCAGGAATTTTCAGCAACGTTCTTTAACGAATGCAAGTCTCGTACAGGAGAAATGCAGTTACGCTCGCCATACAAGGCACAGACGGTGTTGTTGGAGCCCGGGACCTGCGCCTTTCGCTCCCCCTGGGCAGGTCCCTGAGCGCTCCCAGCGCCCTGTCAACAGGTCGGCCGCAGAGGCCTTTGTGAGGACGCGCCGCCGCCCGCCGCCAGCCGGGCCCTTTCCCTCTGCCGCTGGAGGCAAGCAGCGGGTTAAGAGGTTAGCGATGAGCAAACACTCGGGCCCTTTGTCCGCGCCGCACCTTCTTAACAGGCCTCCTTAGCTCCGGCTCTGCCGCCGCTTTGCGTCGTTGACATCCTTTTCTGGGTGAAATCATTTGTCAGAAGACGGAAAACGGATTATCCGTCTGTAGCACATCTAGAAGTGGGTTTCCTATAACAGTTAGCGTATACACTGATCCTATCAACAGCATGGTATCTGATATTTTACTGACTAAGGCTTTCGTTTCTTCTTTGATTCTCAATATGTGTTCAAATGGTTCAAATGGCTCTGAGCACTATGGGACTTAACTTCTGAGGTCATCAGTCCCCTAGAACTTAGAACTACTTAAACCTAACTAACCTAAGGACATCACACCTATCCATGCCCGAGGCGGGATTCGAACCTGCGACCGTAGCGGTCGAGCGGTTAAAGACTGTAGCGCCTAGAACCTCTCGGCCACTACGGCCGGCTCTCAATTTGTGTGTACCAGGTACAGACGTATTATGTTAAGTCCTCAATATTGGACAGAGTGTTGTGCAGTACCACTTTTCCGACGAATGCTCTCTACTGTTGAACTGAGTCTTATTGTTGACACTGCTGAAGAAACCTTAAACTTCCTGAAGAGCCATCATATTCGGCTACAAGTTCTTCTCAGAGCAGTTCAGATGGCGAACGTGGGAGGATGACGTAAAGTGGTGAGAGGTACCAGAGACAGATGGTTTGTTCGGTGCGGGTATCTTGAGAAAGATCGCCTAAGTTGTGGTCCGTCCCCACGATTGGCTGCTACGTTCGGAAGTTGCGCGCCAAAATAATAATTTTCTGTTATTAATATCAGAAAAAACTGAACAACGTATATATTTGCATTTCAAATTAAAGCATTTCTCAATTCTGTTAAAAAAATGGCTCTGAGCACTATGGGACTTAACATAAGAGGTCATCAGTCCCCTAGAACTTAGAACTACTAAAACCTAACTAATCTAAGGACATCACACACATCCATGCCCTAGGCAGGATTCGAACCTGCGACCGTAGCGGTCGAGCGGTTCCAGACTGAAGCGCCTAGAACCGCTCGGCCATATCATTCTGTTATTTCACAAGTGTTAGTAACCGGAAAAATAATAAACAACTGCTACTCGAAAAGGTAGACGAAGCACTTCGGTGGTCTTCGGATCGCGGCTAACCTGGATGGCGGGCGAAGTGGTTCGGCTGTAAGATGAGAGCTGGTTAGATAGTCTCGGAGGACGGACATGTTCTCTGCCGCTGTTGGTGTCATTTAAGACTTCATTAGCAATTTCTGGTTATTTTGACATGTAGTTGAGAACGGGGTGATAGTAATTACGGAAATACACAGTTCTTTACTTTGTTGAACAGTGAAAATTATTTGTGATTCTAAAATGGAATGTAATTGTGCAGTTTCTCGTGTTCTGCTAAAGAAAAGCTAGTGGCATCCCATATAAACAAACTAGTTGGAAATTTAATTATTTCTAAAATATCAGTACCTCGCTAAGAGTTTATTACAGTCTCAAGGTAAAGGATTCACGACCTACGTGCTGTTTTCTGTGCAGGGGGCAACAACTACAGAAGACTGCAGGTTGGTGAACATTAATTAGAACTTATGCCGTGGAAACAAATAGGCGCCTCACGTTTAACCTTAGTACAAATGAGGTCAGTCGCTTATCATGAAGGAGAGAAGATATTGAGCGAAGGTGTTTTATGCACATATATATCTCACTCACTCGCTTTTTCAACTTCCCGTAAAACGTATTTAAACATGGTGACTACCGCTTAGAGCAACCAAAGCTTTCATTTTCTGAGATTGCGACTAGAAGTTTCAAACTGAATAGGAGAAGGATCAAGCTTCTTCCACCAAGTACGAAGCCTAATCTTCGACGACGTAGTCCCCTTTGAGAGCTACATACAACATGTATAAAACCCGTCTCCTGCCAATCATGACATATTGTCTGGAGATCTGTGTCCTAAATAAGAAAGGAAGGGAGAAAAAGACGAGCACATGAAATGAAGTTCCTAATGTCAGCTCTACAAGAAGTTAGGAGACACATAGTCGGGATTAAATATACAAGGGGTGACCTGTAGTTTATAACAGTAACGCTTTATTCCCCAATAACTGAACCTTTAGTCCTGTCACCGGAAAGGAAAACACTATAACGTATATCACTCTAACGCGCCGTGAAACACGCTAATGATACCCTCTGAGAGAATTTCGATGTTTGACCGCGCATGTGCCTAATGGACAAGGGTATTGGACTATAATTTCGAATTTGATTAAATTAACAGAAAAACCAAACGGGGTCAACGAAAGTGGTAAAACCACAAATAAATGAAAAAAAAAAATGAACGGTCGCCAGCCCAACTAGGCACATTAATTTGGAAATATATATTTGAAAAAATTGGATATTAGTTATTGAAATTATTTTTGTTGAGATTTCCCTTTGAATATCAAACAGGATACAAACTGACACACCGCACTGTGTACTGTGTATAGCACCAGTTACCAATAGCACCAGTAAATTGTGGGGAGTAGATTTGCACTAAAATTATGCTAAAGACAGCCACACTGAAGAGCATTACTTAATAAAATATTAAAATGTCACTGCATGAAGTGCAGAATTAAATTTCGCAACAAGGGGCTTCTATCTTGACTGACATGAAAAACACAAATAAAGATGAGTAATATCATAAATACACTATTTAAGGTCCTCTACAAATATCAGTTTGCCTTGGCAACAAACAAATGTGTGTGAAATCTTATGGGACCTAACTCCTAAGGTCATCAGTCCCTAAGCTTACGCACTACTTAACCTAAATTATCCTAAGGACAAACACACACACCCATGCCCGAGGGAGGACTCGAACCTCCGCCGGGACCAGCCGCACAGTCCATGACTGCAGCGTTTTACACCGCTCGGCTAATCCCGCGCAGCTTCGTAGCAACAGTAGTAGTTCAATGTTCTCCTAATAGGTGGAAAATATGATGGGGACGCATAAACTAGTATAATTTCACTAGTCAACGCTCTTTGATTATTACAGTAGTAAAGACTAATTTAAGAAAAGCTGATCATTCACTTCACTTGGAGTAGTTCATAAATTACTTTGCAAGAAAATAAAATACAACACTGCGTATAATTAACTTCAAAAAAGGAGCCATCCATGAAGGAAACCAAAACCACACTAATTTTGAAGTGAGCGTAACTTCACTTCTAACATTACTATTGTAAATCTGTTCATTAAAGATTTGTATGTATTTTCCTTTTAACCACCTGTGAAGCAGGTATTCTAGACAATAATATTTACACAGTCTTGCCCTGTGACCCTACAAAACTATATTTTATAATTAACTAAGGATATTTTAGCTAAATCCTATCCAACTTCACTTTTGTGGTTTTAGCTTTAACCTTTACTACTCCTTTTACTTTCGAAAAAAATCACTTTAAAACACCTGCAAGAATTGTTCATTTAAATCAGGATACTCGGTTTTAGTAGCACTTAGGTGAGGACCCTGCGTAGGTTCGTGATCAGGATTGAAAATATGGATCCAGACACGAATTTAGGTTTTATGTGTTTACTATTGAAATAATACACAAATTAACTGGTACATGCCCATATACGTTACTTAACTGAATGTATGAAGTCTGTGAAGCAGTGGCGAAAATTGGTGGCAGGTGACATAGTGGATAACTATACTCATGGCTCTTGATGTACGAATGCTCTATAAAATCTCTTCTTGGCGTCGGATTTTCAAGATAGTAGAGCCATTCCATTATGCCGTGAATACCAAGTGATAGCCAGATCCACATCTGAGGCAAATCCCTTTACAACAAAGCTTCCAACTGCCTCTCCTAGTATCGTCGAAATGTACCGTGCTAAAGCTAGCCACATACTACGTGCCGTTCGCCCAAAGAAACCGCCCTGTTCGACCGCCAAACCCACCTTTTACATCGAGCCATGCCATTTTTGTTACGGAGGGACTTCCATACAGCCTTTACATGTTACAGACACAATTGCCCTAAGCATGAATCAGCTTTTAACAAACCTTTTCTTTTTATAAACATGTTCATACTATAATAATTTACCACTTCCATATATTCTTTTGCTTTTTTCATATATACATTACAAAACTCTAACTTTCTTGCCATAGATCAAGGAGTTTAAACAACACAGAATAAACATTTCATAAATTGCAGATACGCACTTACGTAACATAAACCTACTTCTAATCGATAGAAGTGTTACAAGGTGACCTCGACCATTGAGCAAGAAATGAGTGCTGTGAGACGAAGTGATTAGGTCATGAGAAGCCAATGCACTCGACTCAAACTCCATGGTAGTATTTCGAGATGCAAGTACCTGGGAAAAGACCGATTGGACGGCCTAGGAAGAGATGTGCAGATCAGGTTAATGACAGTACAGGAGTAACGTGGATGCTATGGATAGAAAAAATCTATACAACTACAGAAATCAATGGAGGTGTATGCTTCACAAAGTCCCTACCCGGCTCGCTGTAAGGAAATCCTGATGATGATGCAGTTTCGAATATTCGTTTTCAAGGAATAATCACAAACTGAAATGTGCACCCAAACAGTAGCGACTCCACTTCATACGAGTAAGAACGGTGACCATGATTCGCTATACATACAAATACAGAAAACTGTGTCATAATCCCGACGATAACGTACCGTATTTATATTCCGTTGTGCGGTTCCACTTGACAGCTGAATTACAGAAATTCTGTTTCTTAATATAAATTGTTTTTTTATTTGCTACACTGATTAGTAAACTGAACTTTCAATAACCACGTCCTTATATCTCTTACTTATTTTTATCAATCCTATTAAAATACTACATTTCATGCAGATACCGTACAGTAAGCATCTGAAACAGCACCACTCAAAAGGAAAACCCTAATCGACGGACAAACAGTCTTTACTATATCTTCTTTCGAGGGTACGAGAAGAGACGCCACAGTACGGAAACGTGACGATTTGCGTTCTGCTCACAACTGCAGAATGATGAAACATGAAGTAATTGTACCAAACGAGTCTGCAGCGACAGTCGGAGAAACACGTCTGTTTACTCGCGAACCATACATCAAACTATAGCCATAACGAAAGTTATAGAATTATGCACATTTTCGACTAATAAAGATGTAAATTGCATTCAAAAATAAAAGACTTCTCGACCAGCTAAAAATCAGCGCTTTAGCAAAAAATACCATCATAAAAGAACTAATTTATCAAAATGTGTACTATTTTGGGTATGAGATTGGAAGTTAAACCATGTTTCCCCATCAAAATGATCTCAAGACTGTAAACGTTCCTGTAGTTTCTGATGGCACACTGTAATGCAGGTAATTGTCAGAAAGAAGAAAGACGCCATATAGTGCCACACAAATGTAAAAGCCAAGAAAGAATGATAAAGAAAATACTACATTAGTTTTATGTAAGTTTGTTTTACCAACATTTCTCGAGCAAAATTTGGAAGTAGTAAACAAAGAACAATCTCTGAAGATGATGCAACTGCGTTGGAATACAAGCGGTGCAAAAAACGAAAAAGAAACAACTATGTTCTGTAAAGGTGAACGTCTATCAATACAGTATTTGAAAGGTTGTCAAATTAGCTTTCACTTAAATTTAATCTGTCCCTGTAACTGATTTGTGGGACACTCACATAATACCTCCCAACAAGATACAACTTGCAAGAATCACAATGATTTCATCTACTTTCTTTCATGTTGGCAAGTGATACAGGGACATCAGCTGTACAATATTGAAGAAAGATATTTTTTTTTCTTTTCCTTCAACTGTATTGATTCCTATTGGTAGTACACGATGCCAATTTCAATATTAGATTTCCTCTAATGAATCGAGATCCACAAAATTCAGGGTAATCCAGTTGATTTACATGTTCTAGCAACGCAGCTGAAGACAAAGATATCCAGCTTCGAAATCGATAGCATGCGAAACTGAGAATAGTGAACACCAGCTGAAGGGAAAGGAAAAGAGTGGGCTTCCATCTGCGGTGATTTCGCTATGCCATAACAGAGCTATAAGGTACTAAAACTGAGATTACCAGTTTCACTCAAGGTACAGCACACAAGTTCCCTCGGTCACTATTGTTCACAGTTTATTACATCTATTTTCTTGTGTTTTATGTGTACACGAAACACTACTATTCAAGTGCATCTAAGTAACAAACTACGTTGCGATGTCGTAACTGAGGAAAGAGCACGTCATTTCCAACGTAATGTCAAGTTGCTACATTCCTTTGCAAGGGTCACCTGTAGACTGTTCTCGATTTATATACTCCCACAAAAAGGAGAAACAAAAAGAGCACGAAAGGCTACGTACTTATAAAGAAGATCACAGTTAACGTCCGGTTGACGATAAGGTTATTAGAGACAACAAGCTCAGATTTGGAGAAGCTTACTGGCCATGTCTTCTCCAAGGTAACAATACCGGCTTTTGTTTAAGCGTTTTAAAGAAACAAAAAAATCTACATACGGACCGCTACCTTCCTAGGCATAGTGTCTCATAGACACGTGTTTCCATCGTTTTGATTTACTATTGAAGCTCTCTTTGCAGGAACGAGAAATCCTGACCAGGAAGCAGGTGGTATGGAGTGGATATATGTGTCTGTTAAAAACATTATTTTTGAGTCAACTGAAGGATTTATATACATTGTTTCAGTGTGCCAACATTCCAATATTACAAAATTAATATATTAACTCGAATAGGAACGTAGAGTTCCAGTGTTGCGCTAAAACTGTACGCCAGACTGGGAGTCGAACCTGAATCGCTTGCGTTCGCGAGCTGTGTGCTACCAGTCGCACTATCCGGTACAGGCCTATTCAAACCTTCATATTGTATGCGGCTTACATTCAGAGTACACATGAATATAAAAAAGATGTTACACTCATAAGCACTGTGTTATTTATGTTCCGTTATCGAACAATTAAAACGAAGTTGTAATCGTTCTCAACAGCTACCAGCGTGAAATTCCAAACATTATTCTCCGGGTTTCCCTTTTCTTCACTTTATCTGTGAAATCTGCATGGGAGATGCATTTTGAAAACCACTAATTTGTCGACCACTGATGACCTTGCATACACGTGCCGATGGAACCTGACAGGTAAAAACCTGTTCCTCTATACGTAAGTCCAGCTCTGTAGTGTTCACAGGTGAAGTATTTACTGAATTACGTAAATTCGTGTCTCTGTTCCTCGTTAAGAACAGGTTGTGCCACGTTTTTAAGTAATTTCTTGCGTCAGTGGAAAAGCAAAACCGAAACTAGTTTCACGAGGCGATATTCTAGCTAGAGCATACAACTTGAAGTGCACAAGCAGTCATCAAAGGTCCTAAGACTGCGATGCCTAGCTGCAGAAAATAGCATGCCCCAAGTGAGAACGAAAACGTAACTGCTCATCCTGAGTACGAACTACAGGTATCTCCACCATTATGACAAATACGAGTAGCTCGGGTGAAGGAGTGCACACTTAGCACGAAACCCCTCAGCAAACACTTCGGACAAACCCATGAAAGTTTGCCAATGCATTCTGTAATCTTTAGGTGTGACGTCCATCAGAAGCTTTATCTACTGCCGTCATACTGCCCAGGAATGTAATATCCCCTCGTTTGGTAGGTTCAGGTAGAACTCGTTCAGTTCTCTCCAATGGTTGATAAGAGGTCTGTACAGATGACGTAGGCCTTACGACCGCCGACTTTGACTGTTCAGAAATGTCACTAAACCCGCCCAAAGATGTAAACAACGATGCATGAGCAGCGCCTTTATGGCTGCAGTTATCTGTCACCTTATTTGTGTCAGTTCATTGTAAGCTAGCCATTTTTGTTACTGTTTTTGTGGAATAAAAAAAAATCAGACGGAGGGGGTCCGACAGCCGATCAGTTCCAGTCATTCCACCAGGAAGGAGGTATACGGCTCGTGTTGTCTGTAGTTAACCATGCCTAGACGGTCAATACCGTGGTTCGATCGCCACCGCATTGTTACTTTGTGCCAGGGAGGTCTCTCAACAAGGGAAGTGTCCAGGCGTCTCGGAGTGAACGAAAGCGATGTTGTTCGGACACGGAGGAGATACAGAGAGACAGAAACTGTCGCTGGAATGCCTCGCTCAGGCCGCCCGAGGGCTACTACAGCAGTGGATGATCGCTACCTACGGATTGTAGCAATGCTTTTCGTGCAGCCACAGGACTTCGTGTTACGGCTCAAACTGTGCACAATAGGCTGCATGATGCGCAACTTCACTCCCGACGTCCATGGCGAGGTCCATCTTTGCAACCATGACACCATGCAGCGCGGTACAGACGGGCTCAATAACATGCCAATGGACCGCTCAGGGTTGGCATCACGTTCTCCTCACCGATGAGTGTCGCATTCGCCTTCAACCAGACAATCGTCTAGGACGTGTTTGAAGGCAACCCGTTCAGGCTGAACGCCTCAGACACACTATCCAGCAAGTGCAGCAAAGTGGAGGTTCCCTAGTGTTTTAGTGTGGCATTATGTAGGGCCGACGTACACCGCTGGTGGTCATGAAAGGCGCCGTATAGGCTATACGATACTTGAATGCCATCCTCTGACCGATAGTGCAACCACATCGGCAGCATATTGGCGAGGCATTCGTCTTCATGGACGACAATTCGCGCCCCCATAGCGCAAATCTTGTGAATGACTTCCTTCAGGATAACGACATCGCTTGACTAGAGGGGCCAGCATGCTCTCCAGACATGAACCCCATCGAACGTGCCTGGGATAGACCGTTTATGGACGACGTGACCTACCAACCGCCGGCCGCGGTGGTCTCGCGGTTCTAGGCGCGCAGTCCGGAACCGCGCGACTGCTACGGTCGCAGGTTCGAATCCTGCCTCGGGCATGGATGTGTGTGATGTCCTTAGGTTAGTTAGGTTTAAGTAGTTCTAAGTTCTAGGGGACTGATGACCACAGCTGTTAAGTCCCATAGTGCTCAGAGCCATTTGAACCATTTTTTGAACCCACCAACCACTCTGAGCGATCTACTCCTAATCGCCGTTGACGAGTGGAACAATTTGGACCAACAGTATCTTGATGAACTTATGGATAGTATGCCACGACGAATGCAGCCATGGATCAATGCAAGAGGACGTGCTACTGCGTATTAGAGGTACCAGTGTGTACAGCAATCTGGACCATGTACAGCATTCTGGAACACCATCTCTGGAGGTCTCGCTGTATGGTGGTACAACATGCAATGTATTGTTTTTCATGAACAATAAAAAGGGCGGAAATGATGTTTATGTTGATCTCTATTCCAATATCTGTACTCGTTCCCGAACTCTCGGAACCGAGGTGACGCAAAACTTTTTTTGATATGTACATATTCTTATGAATTCTTAGATCTTTCAACCTTTTGTCAAGGTCTACGTAATTTTTTGTTATATTTTGAAGAGGCAGGCCATTGGAATCTATCAAAAATATAGTATTTATCGATTACTCCTTCAGTTACTTTATCAGAAAGTATAACTTAGGATATTTTTGATGTAATGCAGAGTTGGGTTTCCAATGTCTACCTTCGGTAGCAGTCGCGGTCCTATGCCGTTGCGTAAAAATATTCCATATTTCAATTGGTATACGAGGATTTTACAATACAGTCTGCGAATTTCATGACCTTTCCTGATCTGCACATTTTCTCCATTATTACCTTCCACTCTTAATCAACACTATTCGGTGGAAGATGGGCCACTGCAGCACCAATTAAAGCAAAACAACTTGTTCTTCATTCTTGTATTCTTCCGTTAATTCCAGTTCTTGTATTTTTTTCCACACACAGAAGACAAGCCTGACGCGCTATCTATGCACAGGCGCAAGACAAGGGAAGTTACTTAAATGCGCATGCGCATACGAATACGAGAAAGTTTATACATGGGCCGGGGCTAAATAGCCCATATATTCCCAACCGTGGATCAACGTATATAAAAAAATGAAATAGATAGAACAAGAGACGAGCTAAATAGCAGATGAAACCTAAAAATAACCACACACGGTTGTTTATGCTAGTAAAGAAACTTATATATGAAGTTACCTATGACAACAGGAGGAACTCTTAAAAACTATATCTAAAGCCAGTAGGTTTTCGGTGGGGGGGGGGGGGGGGGCGCCGCTGAGGGTACGTCTCATGCGCCGAGCCCTCCAGTTAATATTGAGTTACTTCATGCCGAGGTTAAGGGCTTAAAACGGGATGTTTTGGAAGAAATGCAGATCTTTAAGAATCTGCAACATATTAAAGACAATATCCTCAATGACCAACTCCTACTAAGAAATGGAAAATTTTTTGAAGGTTTCGCGCCTTTACTTTGTTCTTCATACTTGTATATATGATGATCTGGCGATTATCACATGCGCGCGCTGATTGGAGAGCGCGGTTGGTCGAGCTGTTCATCTTCTTTCTTTTTATCCTCATTTACCTTTTACGATGAAGGTGATTTTAGCCACTTGAACACTTCACGTTTCATCCCTGTATCTTTATTACCACGACGTTGTTAGATTACGTCCCCTCAGCCCCCCCCCCCCCCCCCCCCTCTCAGGCTAACTACGGGCTTTAGGCATAATTTTTAAGAGTTCCTCCTGTTGTCATAGGTAGCTTCATATATAAGTTTCTTTACTAGCATAAACAACCGTGTGTGGTTATTTTTAGGTTTCATCTGCTATTTAGCTCGTCTCTTGTTCTATCTATTTCATTTTTTTTATATACGTTGATCCACGGTTGGGAGTATATGGGCTATTTAGCCCCGGCCCATGTATAAACTTTCTCGTATTCGTATGCGCATGCGCATTCAAGTAACTTCCCTTGTCTTGCGCCTGTGCATAGACAGCGGGTCAGGCTAGTAAGTGAGCGACCGTTTGTAGCTGCAGTTTATGGCGGGTCATGGCCCATCCAGCATAGGCCGGTGTGAGGTGGAGCGTACACCATTAAGTTAAGTAGTGGTTTTGACTTTGTACATATGTACTGTTTGTGTTTTCGTTTATAAATATATACTTATGGTGGTCTTTTAATCATTGACAAAGGTCTTCTTAGGCACTTGTGGGTTTTATTGTTGTTCTGAAGAAGGTGTTGTTATCTACGCCGAAACCTGGGTTAACACTTAACACTAGGTGCTTTTTCCGCAATCGAGGCGGGTTTTTAGTTTTTTAATAAGTTCATATATTCATCACATTTTCTGTACATGCAGTAGCAGTGAGCATTCTCGAGAAGACACGGCTTACTTTTCGTCGTTGTAGTTATTTCCATTACTGTCAATGTACAGAATTTAAGTAGCTAAGGCCTACAAAACTATATGGAAATGAAGGCTGTTGATGGAGGCACTGCGCCGGCCGAAGTGGCCGTGCGGTTAAAGGCGCTGCAGTCTGGAACCGCAAGACCGCTACGGTCGCAGATTCGAATCCTGCCTCGGGCATGGATGTTTGTGATGTCCTTAGGTTAGTTAGGTTTAACTAGTTCTAAGTTCTAGGGGACTAAAGACCTCAGCAGTTGAGTCCTATAGTGCTCAGAGCCATTTGAACCATTTGAACCATTTTTGATGGAGGCACTGCATGGCTGGCGGTTACACCATCTGCTGCTGGTGAATGACTCTGGTAGACGAGAAGTGGGGAAAGCTCTGATCGGAAAATACACTGTGAAAACTCCTTGGTCGGAAGTCCCACGGTACTTGCGGCACCTATAGAAGGGTCGGAAACACCACGGTCGGAAAGCCCTTGTAGCATCCGTGGATGTGATCAGGTCGATTCGTATCCATTAGTCGTTAAGAACCTTTAAGAACATCAAGAAAGTATCAAGTGCAATATAAAATCTGGAGGTATCTTGTTTCCACGATTCTGGACGTATATTTCATACGCAACCACAGACTAAACTACGTTCCACTTCTTACGCACGCAACGGTAAAACAGCCTAACGTTAAGGAATGTACGTGGAGTGCAGGCAGGACGGCAGAGGCGCGGCGTTTATGGTTGCGCGGCTATCTGTGTAGTGGAGCGTTGGGCGTCGTAAAGCACGGCCTGCACCTCACACACTGGTTGGTAATTAGCGCCAGCAATAAAGCCGCGTGTGTGGCCAAGGGTAACTGAAGCAGCCGATACCATCTCTTAGACCACCCACGGCTGCCAATACGGGCTCTTGTCTCCTTTATGACGTGTGGAAGTATGCTACCCCCACTCTTTGCTACTGCAGCGAGATGAACTTGCAACTGGACAAAGCTAAGCATGGTTTGCAGGCCGACTGGGTCACGCGAGATTATACTACACTAAGCCGCTGTGGATGGCGTAATAAAACGGCAGAAAATCTACAATAATATTCTTGCAGCAGAAAGTTTGAAACGTCTACATCTAAGCAATTCCACTGACTTTGCAAAGCAAACTTTGGTTTGCTACATCTCCTCGTACCTTAGATGTTTGATGTATCTGTGCTTGAAACTGGAGAGAAAGCTGAACGGGAAAGTGCGTGGTTTATTAACCTCAGTGCGATGTAAACACTATGAGGGAATGCTTTCTCAATTTATAATTTATGTCTCAGGATCAATATGTGTTCATGTAACCTGAATCCTCCCAATATGTTTCTGTTCCTGTATTCGTTTGCTACAGTGAATGTGCGACTTGTCTGTGTGTGGTACTTCAAAATTCTTTGGTTTGCAACAAAATTTCTGTGGACGTTACGATCAGTAACGTTGGATCAAAGTGACATTGGTGACCACTAGTCAACGTTGGGTCGAAGAGACATCAGTGGCCACTAGTCAACAGCATAGGTAGTCACCAGGTACTTACATTGGGTCAAAGGGACATCAGTGGCCACTAGTCAACAGCATAGGCAGCCACCACGTACCTACATATGGTCAAAGAGACATCAATGGCCACTAGTCAACAGCATAGGTAGCCACCAGGTACCTACATTTGGTCAAAGAGACATCAGTGGCCACTAGTCAACAGTATAGGTAGCCAACAGGTAACTTCTCTGACAATTTCCAGCTTCCGTGACGACCCGCACTACGGTAGCATGCAAGCTTTACATTCTGCTGAGTCGCCGTTGAGTAAGGGTGGTCTGACTGGTCATCTCTAGCAGCATAAATTGAGGTGCGTAAACTTAGTTTTGTTTGAGTTTGTAATAGAACTTCTTCAGTGCAGGCATCGGAATTCTTGCTATTCAAATCATTTGAGTTAGGAAACGGTTTTATTTTTATTACTATTCAATTTATTTAATGTAATCCTGTTCAACTGCTACACAGCGATGGCGAGCGGTGAAGCCAAGTGATGTAAAAACTCAGGTTTGTGTACTATGTATGAGTGTGCTATGTGCTTTTCTGTGTGTAGCACTAAATTAAATTTGATTCATCTTCCGTTTTGTAATTTATTTTATTTTAGTAAAGTGCATTCTGTTGCACAACGTGCGTTTCCTTGTGGTTTAGGAGGCTGCGATACGACGTTATCACCTCTCTTGATCTAATTGAATCCTCAGTTCCACTAAGGAGTAGACGTGCTTTCTTTATACATAATTATACCGTGAAATTAGTGAATTTGCATCGAATTCTTGTCCTCAGGTGTTTACCGTAAAAACTTGTTAGTCTCTGACCCAGTGTACTTGAACGTAGAATGTGGGAGCATTCTTCTAAACTCTATTCCTTTTGCTGTATGGATGGTCAGTGTGAATGTTCTTGTGTGTGCATCAAGTAAATTCTACCTGTTATTTAGCAGATTTGATTCCATGTATGGAGGCTGTGTTCTTATGGTAGATAGTGTACCATATGTAGACTTTTAAGCACCAGCATTTGAAGCAGTTGTGTTTTATTTAAACTCCTCGTGTGCTTCTAATTCAGAAATAAATGTTCAGCGATTTCTTAACTTTGAACTGTTATATGTCATAGCACAACCATGCTTTCTAGTCTGGCTCCTTAAAATCATTCAGTTTTTATCTTCCCTCAATAACGAACAGCAAAATTCTAGTGTGTTGTCTTTTGTATCCAGGACGAGGAATTTAATTCTTTTAATCATATAACAAATCTGACAGGTATGTTTTTGGGGAGGGGGAGCGGCAATCTAATTAATCAGTACTTAAATGAATTTCAACCAGCATTCTAAATTTTTGAGTCTGGTACTTGTTCAAGACAAACTAAAGTAAGGTATATTTGTATAATGGTTGTTGGTATTTAAAGCCAGGTGCAAGTTTCATTCAGAATACAGACTTTGTCATTAAATCTGAGTTTCGAGAAGAACAGATATCACTCAGGTTCAGTACGCAGTTGCTACTCTATCATTGCAAGAAACTACGGCATGTAAACGTACTGCGCTGCAATCTACTTGCGCCACTCTGCACAGCGAAAATCAACTTGTTTCAGGCGGGACGGCTGCGTCGTAGTTTTATGGTTAGCGAAGCTGATTCTCGATCCCCGGGTCCCCTGCCAAACGTCAAGAGTGCAGTGATTCAATATCATAAGGAATTTCTTTTGTGTTAGTGCCTTCTAACGTCATCGCCAGTGCCAGTGAACAGTGCATAGCAGAAAAGAAGAAAGCAAAAGGAAAGATTAATATTTCCCCTCTGCCAAAAAAGTGACATATTCACACTAAACAATTAAGTTCAAAATGGTTCAAATGGCTCTAAGCACTATGGGACTTAACATCTGTCATCAATCCCCTAGACTCAGAACTACTTAAACCTAACTAACCTAAGGACATCAGACACATCCATGCCCGAGGCAGGATTCAAACCTGCGACCGTAGCAGCAGCGCGGTTCCGGACTGAAGCGCCTAGAACCGCTCGGCCACAGCGGACTGCTACAGTTTAGTGATTTATTAATTTGCAAATGGTTAAATTAAATCTGTGTTATAACTATTACTATACGAAAACGTACCCATAAAAAAATCTAAATTCTACCCTGAAATCTCATGCCTAACCACTCTAAACACGAAGTGACTGATTGAAACAACCTCTCAATACGTGCGCTCCGTATTCCCTTCATTTACATCTCATTAGGTATCACTGTCTCACTATCAAATTCTTGACAACGTTAAAATTGTATGCCATATTGTAACCATAAAGTATTTCTATTTGCATTGCTTCTGTGATAAATGTCTGTATCACCTTTACCACATAAAATAAGGACTTCCCAACTATGACGTGAAGTCCTTGAAAAAACAAACATACTAAAAATTCCGATGAAAGTTAGCAAAAGTGCTGACTGTCAGCCTACTCTCACATATTTTTATCCTAAAAAATTTGGAGCTAGTAACGTAAAGTTATTTATTTTTTGACATTAATCATAAAAAAAACTCATGAATAGTTAGGAAAGACGTCAACAGATCCAACTCGAAAACTACACAAAAATACTGAAAGAATTCCAAGAACGAGATGCAAGGAAAAATGTCTTAAAATCAAAAACAATACGAACGCTAAGAGACCGAAAACGGTTCCAGGCGCTCAGTCCGGAGCCGCGCGACTGCTACGGTCGCAGGTTCGAATCCTGCCTCGGGCATGGATGTGTGTGATATCCTTAGGTTAGTTAGGTTTAAGTAGTTCTAAGTTCTAGGGGACTGATGACCACAGATGTTAAGTCCCATAGTGCTCAGAGCCATTTGACCCTTTTTTTTTTTTGAAAACATATTCAATGAAAATGTAGTAAAAGAGGAAAATTTCAAAATGGAAATCTGAAGCGAAAAATAATGTAACATTTCTTAATCGTTTTTGCTATTTGGATGTATGCACTAAATTGAATAAAGTTTTACAATTGTTAAAAAAGGGTTCAATTTTTTCCACTCCGGACTGTGTGTGTGTGTGTGTGTGTGTGTGTGTGTGTGTGTTCTCATCATCCTTACATCGTCATCGACGCGCAAGTCGTCGAAGTCGTCAGGTAAAAATGCTCCACCAGGTGGCTTAACTCCCCTGCCAAAAATACGATAAGCACATTTGGTTTCATGCGATTGCAGTCTTTCTCGGCGTATTCCGCTGATGAATTCCTCTCGGGTTATCAGCCGAGTGGTGGAGTCGTCTTGTCGCAACGTTTCAGTGAGTTTCGTACCCATCATCTTCTGGCGAACGTTGCGACAAGACGACGACACGACTCGGCTGATAACCCGAGAAGAATCCATCAGATTTGTTTTCATTTCAGGTCGGCTGTTGGTTGTGGGAACGAGATCAGACAGCTATGGTAACCAAGAAAAGGGTAACAGAGCACTACATAGTGGATAAACTACAATGGACATTTGTATATTTCAGAACATGTCAGACTAAGTGTAATGTTTATCAGTTGGTTACATGCACAATCTGACCGAACGCTACCAAACTGATACTCCAGGTTCCCTTGCCTGTGGCAAATATTCATCGAAATTGCATGCTTACGCCAGCTGATATTTTGTATTTTTAGTACAGAAATAGTCATTCCAGCAGATGATAATTTTGTCAGTATGTGAACTTTTCACCCGGAGATTGCAACACAGAATGCCTAGGGCATGTGCATTTGCAACTAGCTATCATTCGAACTTTGAAAAATGTCGAACACTTTGCATGAGGGACATTGGATCATCACACAGACACTTCGCGCAGAAAGTCGGCTGTACAACAACAGTAGGACAAATGGTGAAGAGACGGACTCGCGACAACGGTGTGGCTAGAAATGTAGGCAGAATTCCTTCCAGAAGAACTACACCATTAGAAGTTCGTAGGATTTCTCGAATGGCTTTCACGAATAGACCAACGACAAGCAACTGAAATCTGATCAAAGGCTACAGGCATAGTGACACTTCTAACCGTCTGGAAAGATTACTCACAACGAGTTGAGGTCTTGAGTTGCCGCGTGTCATTTACGGCTGACACCATACCACAGACAACAGAGTTTGAATGACGTGGAACCACAGTCAGCTGGGACTTGGAACGGCATTCCGTGATGTTGAGCTATGAGTCTCACTCCTGTTTACAGCGATCAGATAGACACCGACGTGTCCGTAGACGACCTACTGAAAAGTCACAGAAAACACCGATTTTCGAGTTCTGCATCTCTCTCGTCCTGGATTCATGGCTTAGAAAGCTCTTGGACATGACAACAGGTCTGATTTGATAAGTGTTTGTGAATGTTCAGCAGTATGTTGCCAGAATGGTAAAAACTGTTGTTATATACCCTTCATGACCAGTTTACCAAGTGGTGTATTCCAGGAACAAATTGCGAGACCCCACACTGCATTTCACACCACGAACGCATTGCGAAATATACGAGCTCTGGAAATTTAATAGTGGCAAATGTTTATTTACAACTTATACAAAATAGATAAATGTTTAAAAAGTTTTACTGTCCTTCAGAGTAGTCACCAGATTTGTGTATAACCAGCTGTCAGTGATGTGGAACTCGTAGGATAGCTTTAGCAGCACCAATTGTCTTGATAGTTCGAGAGGAGCGGTCTATTTCCCAAATCTCTGTAACAGTTCTGAAACGAATGCCAAGAAGTGCATCCTTCATCTTAGGAATCAAGTTGAAATTACAAGGACTTAAGTCTTGGCACTGCAGTGGATTGCAGGCTGTGTTCCAAAACTGAACAGCTTAGAGAAAGAAGCGGTGACACTTTCTGCAGGATCCGCCCATCAATGCACGGTCTCGTGTGGCACCAACTTGCGTCTGATTTGGTCGATCGACGGGGCTTGATTCCTGAGATGAAGGAACCACTTTATGGCATTCGCTTAAGAACTGTTACAGATATTCGCCAGGCAGTAGACCGCTCCACTCGATGTATCAACTCATCTGACGCTGTTAAATGTGTCCTACGACTTCCACATTGCTGGTTATACACAATACTGGTAACAACTCTCAAGGACAGGAAAACTTCGAAACATGTGTCTTCTTTGTGTAAATTGTAAAAAATATTTGCCGGTGTTAAAGTTCCAACCCTCGTATGTATACGGGTCCTTAACCGGCCTGCTCAGATCCCTGATCTGTCACTCATGGAGCTTGTCTCGGATGTTATGGATACCAGCCTTCAGCCAGCAGCCCTCGAGAAGTGACATAGTCTCCTGAAGATAGCATTTGTAAAATGTTTACTTCCGTACCATAAAGAACACAATAGTCTATTCGTTCCTGTGGGCTCACAGTTCATACTTACGTTGACGATGGATATCAAAGTTCGAGAAATATAAGACTGGTCTTCACGGTGAAACATTTCCGTCTGTATATTTGCCCGTCTGTTGCTCACAGACTTGACAACAATTACGAATAACAGTTTCGATATCGAGAAGCCATCAGAAGGACCTCCGTACCATTCAAACTAAAGTTTTGGATAGTCGATCAGTATAGGTCTACGACCATTACGAGGCCATCCCTTTCCCATGTGAGTCCCAGAGTCTACAGCTATCGGTCTAGTGATTAGCGCAGATGCCTCTAGATACTGGTGTACTGGCTTGGATTACCGGCCGGGTATGGAGACGTCTAAGCGGCTGGAGCGTCGTCAGATAGAAAGTCATGCACCAGGTGGCCCATCTACACGATACAGGGTCTCCCGGCCAATAATGCTATAGCCAATGTAGCTACACGTTCATTCCCGTTAACTTTCAAAGTGGCAGCAGACGTGTTCTCAAATGAAATAGTCCTCAAAACCTAGGAAATAAATGTCTTTGTACGAGCAAATAACGGCCAGCTCATTGACACTTCATCAGTCTCATAGAAGATGTAGACGTAGTTATGACAGTCCCCAGTCCTGCTCCCTAGATCCTGTCGCACTACGTTAGCGTTTGATTATTGATTACAATTACTAGTACAAACCCATGGAAATTTAGGAGGTGGTCAATAGCATGTGTTCGCTGACACAACCTTTGAAGACAGGACCAAAAGACGTTTCTGTCAATCAGGCCTAAATAATTATTTAAACAACGTTTAAAAACTGTCTATTGTAACTGAGAGTGAATGCACATACGCAAGGATGCTGACTTATTTATTTATCAACAAACTATAATTTATGTTTCCTGCAAATGATGTGAGTTTGACTGAATATTTATAACATTTCTTTTTTTTAATATTATTGCAGTATATCAGTTTAGTGCAGGAACTGGTCAAGTTGAGTCACGTTATCTCTGTAGAACTTACGGGCGAAGCATTTTTTGGCGGGAATGGCCTTCAGCTAATGAAAGTGGAGGCACTGACGGAAGACAATTAGAGTCGAGTGGAGACAAATTTTTTTCAAGTGAAAGGATGAAATGCGCGATTCTGGACGCTTTTACGTTTGTTCTGGAAGAAGGGAGACCTGCCTGAGGTAACGTGCGCGATTCAAGCGTGTGGGTGACTGCTTCTGGGCGGCCGGCCGCTGTGACCGAGCGGATCTAGGTGCTTCAGTCCGGAACCACGCTGCTGCTACGATTGCAGGTTCGAATTCTGCCTCGGGCATAGATGTGTGTGATGCTAGTTACGTTTAAGTAGTTCTAAGTCTAGGGGACTGATCCTCAGATGTAAAGTCCCATAGTGCTTAGAGCCATTTTGGATCTGGGCGGTGAACTGCCCCTACAGTGCTGTTAACATTTTTCGATTCCCTTACGGAATTGAGAATACACAGAACATGAGTGTGTGTTAATTTGCAAATTAGCATGTTGAACACTGAACTATTTTGGACTGGTGAATATTTCGTGATATTTCGTGTATTGTGACCATAAAGTGGACGTAGTTTTCGTTAGTTTTGGATTACTATTTATCTTGGTTAATCCGCTCCCATTCTCTTAACGCTCTCAACGCATCTTCACTGAATTTAATAAGGTTATTATCTGTCTGTATTTTAACTGGACATCGTAGCATTACTTCAGTTTATTTTCTTGAATAAACATTATTCAGCACAATTCTCTGTCACTTACATCAGTTACGGACGTTACAACAGAACCATTTTCGTTAATTATTCATTTATCTCTTATTTAATATTAATGTGTATTTCAGTCATTCGCAATTCTAGCCAATGCATAGACGAGTTGACTGGAGAATCACAGCTTAAGGTTATTATTTGCAGCTGACGTACACGGCTCGACCCTATGACTATATGGAGCTATTCCTTTTGAACAGAGCCGTACATGCTCTAATTACCTAAGGCGCGAGCAACATCAGGTGAAATTCCAACTGGCTTGCTCGTGTGGGATACTGTTTGGGGAGCAACGACTCAGCAGAAAACAGTTAGCTAAAGTCTCATGTTCCATAGAGAACACAAGTTGGATAAGTTGCACCAGAAGAAAGATCTACATGTACACTAACCTCCGTAAGAAGGTGTCGAAGTGAAAAAGTTGTACCTGCTTTCGCCAAAATCAGACATCATGTTAACATGGTAGTGTCCAATAGGGTTACGTGCTTTGCAAGGCTGACACAAGTATGCAAGAGAATTCGTGGCTCCACACGCATTAGACGTCACGTCAAAAGAGCTTCTTCATTTCCATCTTTACAAGTCGACAACACTCCCAGAATATACAGGGTGGCACAGATAAAAGTAGCCCGTGTAAGTATAAGGTTCAAATGGCTCTGAGCCCTATGGGACTTAACTGCTGTGGTCATCAGTCCCCTAGAACTTACAACTAGTTAAACCTAACTAACCTAAGGACACCACAAACATCCATGCCCGAGGCAGGATTCGAACCTGCGACCGTAGCGGTCTTGCGGTTCCAGACTGCAGAGCCTTTAACCGCACGGCCACTTCGGCCGGCTGTAAGTACAAGGAAATGCAGTGAAACTGCAGAAACAGAGACCTGAAATGGACTTACCATTTCTTTACAATGAAAAATACAGTGAAAAATACGTTTATAGAAGATGTTGAAAATTACCCCACTCAACAGCAATACACAGCTGCGCACGTCTAAGCACATTTAGATACACCCGGCGTAAATTTCGGATATCGATGGCGGCAACTGCACGGCTGATATTACCTTTCAGTTCCTGTATTGTTTGCGAATTTGTTTCACAGACTTTGCTCTTCAAGTCTTCCCACAGGAAAAAAAATCTTATGTTATTACACTCCTGGAAATGGAAAAAAGAACACATTGACACCGGTGTGTCAGACCCACCATACTTGCTCCGGACACTGCGAGAGGGCTGTACAAGCAATGATCACACGCACGGCACAGCGGACACACCATGAACCGCGGTGTTGGCCGTCGAATGGCGCTAGCTGCGCAGCATTTGTGCACCGCCGCCGTCAGTGTCAGCCAGTTTGCCGTGGCATACGGAGCTCCATCGCAGTCTTTAACATTGGTAGCATGCCGCGACAGCGTGGACGTGAACCGTATGTGCAGTTGACGGACGTTGAGCGAGGGCGTATAGTGGGCATGCGGGAGGCCGGGTGGACGTACCGCCGAATTGATCAACACGTGGGGCGTGAGGTCTCCACAGTACATCGATGTTGTCGCCAGTGGTCGGCGGAAGGTGCACGTGCCCGTCGACCTGGGACCGGACCGCAGCGACGCACGGATGCACGCCAAGACCGTAGGATCCTACGCAGTGCCGTAGGGGACCGCACCGCCACTTCCCAGCAAATTAGGGACACTGTTGCTCCTGGGGTATCGGCGAGGACCAGTCGCAACCGTCTCCATGAAGCTGGGCTACGGTCACGCACACCGTTAGGCCGTCTTCCGCTCACGCCCCAACATCGTGCAGCCCGCCTCCAGTGGTGTCGCGACAGGCGTGAATGGAGGGACGAATGGAGACGTGTCGTTTTCAGCGATGAGAGTCGCTTCTGCCTTGGTGCCAATGATGGTCGTATGCGTGTTTGGCGCCGTGCAGGTGAGCACCACAATCAGGACTGCATACGACCGAGGCACACAGGGCCAACACCCGGCATCATGGTGTGGGAGCGATCTCCTACACTGGCCGTACACCACTGGTGATCGTCGAGGGGACACTGAATAGTGCACGGTACATCCAAACCGTCATCGAACCCATCGTTCTACCATTCCTAGACCGGCAAGGGAACTTGCTGTTCCAACAGGACAATGCACGTCCGCATGTATCCCGTGCCACCCAACGTGCTCTAGAAGGTGTAAGTCAACTACCCTGGCCAGCAAGGTCTCCGGATCTGTCCCCCATTGAGCATGTTTGGGACTGGATGAAGCGTCGTCTCACGCGGTCTGCACGTCCAGCACGAACGCTGGTCCAACTGAGGCACCAGGTGGAAATGGCATGGCAAGCCGTTCCACAGGACTACATCCAGCATCTCTACGATCGTCTCCATGGGAGAATAGCAGCCTGCATTGCTGCGAAAGGTGGATATACACTGTACTAGTGCCGACATTGTGCATGCTCTGTTGCCTGTGTCTATGTGCCTGTGGTTCTGTCAGTGTGATCATGTGATGTATCTGACCCCAGGAATGTGTCAATAAAGTTTCCCCTTCCTGGGACAATGAATTCACGGTGTTCTTATTTCAATTTCCAGGAGTGTAGATTCAGCGAGCGTGGTGGCCATAAATGTTTGCTGACAGTTCGTTTCTCAGTGAAAACTTCATGTACTCGTTCCAGGATACCCTAGCCGTGTGGTATGTTGCCCCATCTTGCTGGAAGAAGCAGTATTATCTTTCATGTTCAGTGAGTTTAACAAAAAAATTTACCAAAAATTTCCATATATGCACCCGCGTTCACTGTAGTGTCAAAAAGTATCCATCCAATGATGTACGTTCCTGTTACACCGCACCAAAATCCGATTTTTTCATCATAGAGTGCCACAATGTCAGGGTTCTCCGTTGTCCAGTACGTCGTGTTCTGTGGATTAAAATACCGGAAAGATGAAACCGTGCTTCATCACTCATGATGTAATAGAAAGTGTCTAACAAACCATATTTGATGTTATTCAAAAACCACGTGCAGTAATCTACACGTTTCTGATTGTCAACCTCCCGCAACTGCTGCAAAACAGGAATTCCTTGCCGTTTTACATTTTGCACAGATCCGTAGGTGCCTCAGTTTTTATACAGAGCCTGTATTGCTGTCTTTGCTGATAGTCTTTTGTCCAGATACTTGACCCCGAATATTTCGCGAGTTCCCTTTATCGAATCTATTTTCACAATTTCCATTTTTTCTTCTATCGGAAAAGTAATTTTGCATTTTGCAGACCGCGAGGAGAAACGTCCAACTTCATTGATGAAATAAACTGTAATGCTAACAGAAGAATGTTACACTATTTGATCAAAAGTGTCCGGACTCCTTGCTAAAAATGACATACAAGTTCCTGACGCCCTCCACGGGTAATGCTGGAGATCAATATGGTACTGGCCCACCGTTAGCCTTGATGAAAACTGCCACTTTCGCATGCATACGTTCAATCAGTTACTGGAAGGTTTCTTGGGGAATGGCAGCCCATTCTTCACGGAGTGCTGCACAGAGGAGAGGTATCGATGTCGATCGGTGGCACGAAGTCGGTGTTCAAAAACATCCCAAAGGTGTTCTATAGGATTCAGGTCAGGACTCTGTCCAGGCCAGTCCATTACAGGGATGTTATTCTCGTATAACTACTCCGCCACAGGCCGTGCATTATGAACAGGTGCACTATCGTGTTGAAAGATGCAATCGCCGCCGGCCGGTGTGGCCGTGCGGTTAAAGGTGCTTCAGTCTGGAACCGCGTGACCGCTGCGTCGCAGGTTCGAATCCTGCCTTGGGCATGGATATGTGTGATGTCCTTAGGTTATTTAGGTTTAATTAGTTCTAAGTTCTAGGCGACTGATGACCTTAGAAGTTAAGTCGCATAGTGCTCAGAGCCATTTGAACCATTTGATGCAATCGCCATCCCCGAATTGCTCTTCAACAGTGGGAAGCAAGAAGGTGCTTAAAACCTCAGTGTAGGCCTGTGCTGTGATAGTGCCACGGAAAACAACAAGTGGTGCAAGCCCTGTCCATGAAAAGCCCGACCACACCATAACACCATCACCATAACACGCTGCCATCGGATGGTCACATTGTGTACCATGATTCGTCACTCCACACAACGTTTTTCCACTGTTCAATCGTGCAGTGTTTACACTCCTTATACCAAGCGAGGCGTCGTTTGGCATTTACCGGCGTGACGTGAGGCTTATGAGCATGAAATCCAAGTTTTATCACCTTCCGCCTAACTGTCATAGTACTTGCAGTGGATCCTGATGCAATTTGGAAATCCCGTGTGATGGACTGGATAGATGTCTGCCTATTACACATTACGACCCTCTTCAACCGTCGGCGGTCTCTGTTAATCAACAGACAAGGTCGGTATGTACGCTTTTGTGCTGTACGTTTCCCTTCACGTTTCCACTTCACTATCACAACGGAAACAGTGGACGTAGGGATATTGAAGAGCGTGGAAATCTGGCTTACAGACGTGTGACACAAGTGACACTCAATCACCTGACCACGTTCGAAATCCGTGAGTTCCGCGGAGCGCCCCATTCTGCTCTCTCATGATGTTTAATGACTACTCAGATCACTGATATGGAGTACATGTGAGCAGATGGCCGCACAGTGCACCTAATATGGAAAACGTATGTTTTTGGGGCTGTCCGGATACTTTTTATCACATAGTGTAACAATCGATTACTGCGTAAAACTGTCCGTTGTAGCAGCTGTTTGCTTCAGAAGTCGAAATATTGCATTCGCATTCAAAGACAGTGGGGCTACTTTTAACTGCGCTACTCTGTACTTGGGGATGTGTGGACAAAGTGCTACGGTCAAAGTAGTTACAAATGTGTGTTGCCAGACATCAAAAGTCGATCGATTCCAGAAAGAAAATTCTCTACGAAAACAACGGACTCGACCTTTGTCGGGCACGAATTGCGTGCGGGGAAGAGAATATACGAGCAATGTTTCAGCCAGTAACGAAGCAGGTCTTCGAGTCTCGCAGTATATTCGCTACTCAGTAACGAACACATACGATGTCCAACAGCTTCTTTGTGACTCCAGTGCCATCTGAAGTGCAAATGCGGCAACAGACATGACTATACTGTATGTTTGACAAGCACGCTTGGGCAAGCGTGCTTGAGCAAGCATGCAAAAAACCCTCACGTCTCTTTACGCTACAAGAATGATTGTATAAGCCTTAGTTTGTTTATCCGTATTACGAATAAAACAAAAGAGCAAACGTGACGCCTGCTGAAGTGCCAAGCGTCCTACGGAGTGCCGAATCAAGCTTAACCTACGTTAACGGAAAGCGGAAGCACCACAAAACAAAATAAACTCTAATCTAACTGCGCAAGGCAAACTCTAAGGAGTGCCACTCGAAGACTATGCACTTGAAGATCAAACATAAAGCACCCAGACTAACGTGCCGCTAAACGACGCACTTCCATCACCAGCGTCTAGTAAAGTACGGAGAGCAGCGTACCCCACCGATATACATCCATGGGACGCTAAACGAGGATATCAATCCCAGCGACGGAGAGACAGGAGGACGAAATGACATACCACCGCACATAGAAGGTATTTGAAACTCAGGCTCGACAAACTACAACAGGCGAGATTTTGCTCCCCTTGCGAATCAAGTCAAACGGCATACCACGCCGCTGTCCACACTACTAACCGTAAAATCACGGCCCGGTCTTCCTATCGGGCCCCACTCGGCGTCCAGACACAAACAACCCCTAGCCGAGCCGAATTCTCTTCACGCCAAGGCCCCCATCTCTTACCTCCTCACACGCCTCCAGCTAAGCTCCAGCCAGCGATCACACACGAAAACAACCGCCTAACGCCAAAGCGCCGTCTGAGTGAAAACTCAGCACTAAGATGGATACGGACTAGGAAATAAGCGAGCACCGTAACAATAACAATACAGCCTTTGTACAGAGTCTAATTTAACAGGACAAAGTAAAATTTAAATCAAAGCATTGACAAATGCTTATACAAAACTCGCTATTCTCGGTACATACACTCCAGCAAGCACGCGGCTGAACACTTGCACAAGTATGTAAAATCGAAATTCAATCAAGCATGAAGTTGCTTGTGCAGTCCTGATGCTTCCGCAAAATTATCCCGAAGCATTCTTGGACAAACACGCTTGCGCAAGCGTGCTTGTCAAGCGTGCAGTCACGGGTGTGGTCACCTTAAGGGTTGCTTGCTGAATGCCTCTGGACGCTGCGAGACGGTTGGCCAGGGCTGGCAGAACGGAGTCTGCGGAAAGCCGGTGTGGGGTGGCGCCTCGCCTTTTGCGACGCTGGGCGCCGTTTGTCCAAATTACGGGCATCGCTGCGTGGCAGCGGGGCGGTAATTGGCCGACCTGGGCGGCCGTTTGATTTGCATGCGGCCGCCTCATTAGGGCCGGCACTGATTTAGGGGGCGTGTCGCCCGTGATTGGGGGCGCACCGCGCCGCAATTAAAACAGTCCAGAGGCCCCGCCGAGGCCGCGGCGGCGTCTTCCTCCCGCTCACAGTCCGCTGCCGACGCCCGGTCCCCCGAACCAGCGACACCTTCAGTCGCGGCCGCTGGATTTCCAGCGTGCTGTGAAACATACCGTGTCACTCACATTTAAACAATGGAAAATCACACCTCCTACAGTTAGGCAGCAGCATTTTGCCACAATACATTTAATATTCTGTAAATTGTTTTCGGTTTCTTTTTACACTGAAGCGCCAAAGAAACTGGTATAAACACGCTTATTAAACTACAGAGATATGTTAACATGCAGAATATGGCGCTGCAGCCGACAACGCCTATGTAAGACAACAAGAGTCTGGCGCAGTTGTTAGATTGGTTACTGCTGCTACAAGTGTAGGTTATCAAGTTTTAAGTGAGTTTGAACGTGGTGTTATAGTAGGCGCACGCGAGATGGCACACAGCATCTCCAAAGCAGCGATGAAGTGGGGATTTTCCCGTACGACCATTTCACGAGTGTACCGTGAATATCAGAAATCCGTTATAACATTAAATCTGCGACACCGCTGCTACCGGAAAAAGATCCTGCAACAACAGGACCAACGACGACCGAAGAGAATCGTTCAATGCCACAGAAGTGCAACCCTTCCGCAAATTGCTGCAGATTTCAGTGCTGGGCCTTCAACAAGTGTCAGCGTGCGAATCATTCAACGAAGCATCATCTATATGGGCTTTCGAAGCCGAAGGTCCACTCGTGTATCCTGATGACTACACGACAGAGAGCTTTACTCCTCGCCTGGGCCCGTCAACACCGACATTGGACTGTTGATGACTGGAAACATGTTGCCGGGTCGGACGAGTCTCGTTTCAAATTATATCGAGCGAATGGACGTCTAAGAGCAGGGACACAACCTCATGAATCCAAGGTCCCTGCTTGTCAGCAGCAACTATTCAAGCTGGTGGAGACTCTGTAAGGGTGTGGGACATGTGCTGTTGGAATGATATGGGATCGCTGATACGTCTAGATACGACTCTGGCAATTGACACGTACGTAACCACCCTATACGATCACCTGCATCCGTTCATGTCTACTGTGCATTCCGACGGACTTGGGCAATTGCAGGAAGACAATGCGATACCCCACACGTCCACAATTGCTACAGACTGGCTCCAGGAGCACTCTTCTGATTTTAGACACTTCCGCTGGCCAGCAAACTCCCCAGACATGAACATTATTCAACATATATGGGATGCCTTGCAACGTGCTGCTCAGGAGAGATTTCCACTCTCTCGTACACTTCCTGATTAATGGATAGCCGAATCCGATTGGTAGCCGCGTGATCTTAGGTGCCTTGCCACGGTTCGCGCCGCTCCCCCTGTCGGAGGTTGGAGTCTTCCCTCGGGCACGGGTGTGTGTGTGTGTGTTGTCCTTAGCGTAAGTTAGTTTAAGTCCGATTAAGTAGTGTGTAGGCCTAGTGACCGATGACCTCAGCAGTTTGGTCCCACAGGAACTTACCAGTAATGGATATCCGTGTCAGTTTCCTCCAGCACTACTTCAGACATTAGCTGAGTCCATACCACGTGGTGTTGCGGCACTTCTGCGTGCTCGCGGGGGTCCTACACGGTATTAGGCAAGTGTACCAGTTTCTTTGGCTCTTCGGCGTACATTAGATAACTGTTTACGATGCACAGTCGGATTATTAATCGTTTCATTGGTCGATATTGTTTCTGT